>NC_057864.1:489731715-490059215 GCF_019393635.1 Dromiciops gliroides | reverse complement strand
CCTCAACACTTGATTAATGAAATTTGTATTTTCAAAGAAATAACTTGCTGCCCACCCATCTGTTAGATTACTTATTTTTGAGAAGAGGGAGGGAACCTCCAAGGTTTTCTTGTTAACCTTTTCCTCTGATTGCTCTCTCTAATTCTTCAAGTTCATAGCTTTCCTGCTGCCTCCCCCCTCCCTTTTATGGGGTGGGGGCAGGGGGGCATTGCTTAGGGCAAAGGGAAAATCCCAGACTGGGAAAGGCCTCCTCTACAAAATCTCACTTGATTAGGAGCAGACTTTGGGCCGGCTTCCTCTTTCATTTACTTGTTGATAACTTATAAACAGTTGGGCGTGTGGTATGAACAAAGGTCATAAAGGATGGGATCATTTTCTAGAACAAGACCCACTAAAAATATACTTCTTTGATCATGTTTCTCTCCCAGCCCTGATTTTCTAATTCCTTTCGCATTTCTGGGACACTCCATAAAGTCACTGCTGAATTTCCCCGTGGATGCAACAATCAAGCCCTTATTCATGCCGACCTCACGAATTTGGAATTTGTGAATCTATGGGAGAAACTTTTGAGAAACAGAATTTTCAAAATGGAAAGGGATCTTCCGTCCTTTGTGCTATGGATGAAGTCAGGGTTCTACTGCCTCGGGGACAGTAGAAAGAAAACTGGATTTGGAACTTAGAGGGCTTGGTTTCAAATCCTATTTTTGACCCCACCTATGTGACTACGGATGGGCCTCACTTTCCACTTCTATAAAGTGGGTTGGATTAGGTCTCTGAAGTCCTTTCCAACTCAAATTCTGTAACCTGAAAGGTCCCTTCCAGCCCTCCATCTGTGATGAAAGTTAAAGTGAGACAGATTTAAGATGGCCACTAGGAGCCAGGGGGCCTTTCTAGCAACCTCTTCTACTCTAGAAACCAACATTTATGAAGCACCTGCTGTGTGATGGCCATGTGCTCAAGGGTGGGAGTGGGGCAGAACACAGAGATGAAAGCAGACACCATCCCTGCCCTCTTGCCCTCCAGGTAACAGTGTGGATGTGCTCATTGCAAATCCTTCTTACTTGTCCATGAAAACATCCATTCAGTAGCCCCAGACAGTAACCCACTATGTTCTGAACATACTCCACCACTGATCCCCATTGAAGGGAGAGAACAGATGAAAATGGATACCGCTCCTTCCCCTACAGTGCTTACAATACTGATAATAACTCATTATCTAATACTTATAATAACTCATCTAACTCTCTAAGGTTTGCAAAGTTCTCTGCTCATAAGGTCCTCATGAGGGGAAATCATGCCAATGATAAAATTATGACATCCATTTTACAGATGGACAAAATTGAGGCTCAGAGAGATGAAGAGACTTGTTCCATATCTCATCGTTAGGGAGCACCAATCTTTAGATTTCTTCCCTGTCATACTACTCAACTGTTCCCATCTAGACCTTTGTGAACTTTTCTTCCTTTGTGTGCTCCAAAGTAATTGATCAACCATCATGCATTCAGTGCCAACTTAATGCCAAGTTCTGGGACAGTCTTTGTCATTCATTATGATCATTCAGATTGACTCTCCAGTTTATCCCTGTATCCAGGCAGAGAGCTAACAGCAAGGCCTGGAACCAGATGTTGCCTCAGACACTTAAAAGATGCATAACCTTGGGTAAGCTGAGATGCTTCTGAGTTCTAGTTTCCTCATCTGTAAAATGATCTTAAAATTTTTGTGGACCTGCTTCTGTGGCTGATGTGATGATTAAAAGAAGCATATTATGTATCAGCTAGTTCCAAAGTCTGATTTGGGACCCTTGGATCAGGCCAGTCTGTGCCTCTTCTCCACTCTCACGGCCACCTATAAAATGGCTCCCACCCTCTGCGTTCCTGAGTGCGGTTGTCTAGAACTTGTTTGCCTAGCTCAGTGAGTGTGTACTCCAGATAGCTAGTGAGCATCCTAACTCCACATCTTCTCTTTTCCTAAAGCAAGCCATGGGATGGTCTTTGCATCTGTCTTGCACTGCTACATGGTGGATGTGCATTATGCTTGGCTTACATTAATTGTATTTTAAAAGCTTAGAAAATGAAAGGCAGAACCAATGTAATTATTGAATTCAAAATGTTCCTCTTCTGGTGGAAGGGAAGGGCAAGTCAGGAAACAAAGGTACTCATCTGGCCTTAAATTCAAACTACCATGCGGCTGGTAGAGCAGCTCGGTGCCTCTGAGGTAGATTGAATACTGGGTCTGGAGCCAGGAAGAGTCATCTTTGTGAGTTCAGATCTGGCCTCAGACAAGTCACTTCACTCTGCTTGCCTCAGTTTCTTCATCCATAAAATGAGTCGGAGAAGGAAATAGCAAATCCAGTATCTCTGCCAAGAAAACCCCAAACAGGGGTCACAGACTCAGACATGACTAGAAATGACTGAACAACAACCATGTGGCTGGTAATAGCCAGGTTTTAGTGAAATAAACAAAACTCATCATTTTATGGAGGGCCATAGGCTCAATCATGGGTGTGGAGCAGGAAGAGACCCCAGAAACCATTTAGTTTAACTCATGAATGTTAAAGATGAGGTAACTGAAGCAAACCAAAAAAAGGAAGTCAAGTGGCATAGGATCATAGATTAAAAGCTGGAAGGGGCCTCAGAGAACATGGGGTCTGAGTCTCTCATTTTACAGATGAGGAAATAGGCCCACGGAGGCTGATTTGCTCCAGGCCCTAACCGCAGGACTGATGGCTAAATGCCTACTACATTCATTCTGTTGTCCCAGTCACTGAGTTCAGTGGAAAACTGAGGCCCACTAAGTATTTTGGAAAGTGTAAAGCCTGTGATATGGAAAACTGCTTTTAAGTGCTATGAAAATAGAAGAATGTGGGTGTCTGAGTTGGATATAGAAAGCTGCCTGGGAAATTTTCTTTAATTTCTAGGGAATAGTGAAAACTCTGCTTCGGCTGTTTCACAAGCCCATGCTGGGGGACCTTTAAGGCGCCCCTCTCAGGGCCTCACTTTTGAAGTCTGAAGACTCCGTGATCTTACAGTAGAATTTGCTTTTCTGCAGGGAGGGGGGGTCCTCTTTAATTAATTCTTTTTTTTTTTTTTTGGAGGATGGTTGGGAAGATTAAAGGGGAACTCTAAGGTCATCTTTTTTTATTCCTTCATCTTACATATAAGGAAGATGAGTCTTGGAGACTCAGTTAATAAGCAGCCGAATGAGAATTTGAACTCACATACTCTGCTTGCAGAGCTACCTTTCTGGCATGCCTTACATTGTTACATTTTCTCTTACTCCTTTTCTCAAGGACATTTTACAATCTTGGAGCTTTCAAAAGCGGCAAAATCTGTCCCTTTCACTGGAGAGAATTAGACATTTGACAGCTATATTCAGATTGAACATTTTCCCTCCATTCAATATGGTTACTCCACCAACATTCACTGTGAGCAAACCCTAATGTGAGAAACCCATAGGATGATATTATTGTTCTGCCATTTGTTCTTGTAACATTGTTCTGATGGAATGATTTCCTCATGGTACTGTATCATCCAAAATGTTGTCTTCAGGATACCACTTCACAAGGCCTGGTTGAGCTATACTTATAGAGAAAAAGAACCAAGACCTGGTTATTCTTAGTAGATATGGTTGACTAAGCTGAAGCTGACTGGTATCAGGGACAATATCTTTTTCTGCCCCAGCATCTAGCTTAGTGCCATGCACACGGTAGGTATTCAAACATTATTTGTTGAATAATTAGTCCAAGTTCTTCCAAGATTTGCATAATCCCTTCTCATCTTTTTCCATAGGGTCAGGATTGGTTTTGACTAATGAGAAACTATCTGGCAAACATTTGATAAATGCCTACAGTGTCTGAGCTATTGAGAATGTAAAGACAAAAATGAAAACTCCTTTCTGCTGTCAAGGAATCTATAGTTTACTGACCGTTTAATGTCAGAGGAGAAGGAGGAGACATCTCTTTGAAGGGTTTTTCCAGTGGCATTAATATGAACTACAGCCCCCCTCTGAAAGTTTTTCAATTTACTTTCCCCCAACCCAACATTCATGTTATCCATTTCAACACATGTGCATATGGGAGAGAAGCTGTTTGGATAGTAGGTCCCATAGACAATTGCAACACAATTGGGTGATGATGAGGGCAGCAGAGCTGCCCGAGGGTGGCTTGATGAGCACCCACACATTATCCATCCCTCTTTGGCACCTCTGTAGATCCCAAACTGCTTTCCCCTGCTGCTCTCTGCTTCTGATTGGAAGATGGAATTGGACAAGTAGAAATTGATTTCTGGAATTTTTTTTTTTATTAGCCTAGAAACAGTGGAATTGGTTTGCTGTCAAGAAAAATCTTCCTTACAATGGGAGCTGTCCAAAAGTAGAATGAGCTGCTTTAGAAGAGAGTGGGCTCTTTCTCACTGGAGATGCTCAAATGTAGGGTAGATGGCCAGTTGTTGAGTGGACTCCATAGACATATATCAGAACAGACTGTTGGACATACACTTCACCTATCTGATTTTCTGTTTCCTTTGAAATGGCTGCCCTTTAATGCTGATAAGTCTTCTGTTAACTTTCAGGAACACCACAATATCTCTCCATTTGTTAGCCTTCAAATAAGAGAGAGAGGGAGGGAGGAAAGGAGGGGGGAGAGAGAGTAAGAGAGAGAGGAAGGAGAAAGAGGAGGAAGAGGAGGAGGAGGAGGAAAAGGAGAGAGAGAGAGAGAGAGAGAGAGAGAGGGAGGGAGGGAGGGAGGGAGGGAGGACTAACCACTGGCTGAGAACAAGTAAGTGGACTTTGAGGGTTCCTCAGATACTTTTCTTTTACTAACATCTATTTGGACTCCATAGACATATATCAGAACAGACTCTTGGTTCAATTTAATGTGATAACAATTCAATTTCGGAAGCTACATGCCAGACCTTGTGCTAGGTGCTAAGGATGCACATATAGAATAGACTAGGCCCTCACTTTGGGGAGCTTATTCTCCTCCCCCCCCCCCAGAAATGACTCAAATGACCGGCTTGTTTAATATCCATTGTTGTTCATTTTTAAGTAGGCCCAGGTTTTCAGAGGATGCCATTTGGGTTGTAACTTGAACTTGTTTGCTTTTTAGAATATGCTATTATTCGTATTATTCATATCTTTCTGAGGTTTCCTGTGGGTATAGAATGAACTTGGGTTATTTGAATTTTTGTTCATTTTTAGCTAAAGGGCTTTCTCCTGGCTGTTTACAGAATTTGTCATGTATTATTGAGGTTGTTAAATTTAACCACTCTGTATCTTGGAGTTTGAAATGCAGGGTTCCTCACCATTTGGGGAGGTGACCTATGAATTCTTTGAATTGGTGCTTCCTCCCACCCCATTCAGAAGTTCCAGGCAGTTTTCTCATAGTATTTTAAGCATTATAGCATTCCAGATTTATCATTTTCCTGGGAGAATTATGATCCTCAAGATGTCTCTGTTTAACCTGTCAAACTTTGTGTCCAAAGGATGAACATTAAGCCACTAATTCTGCATTGATGAGTGTAACATGATATACATATTGCATAAGGGTTTTAAAGGTTATGAACTAGTCAGTAGAAAGCATGATGCCATATATCAGACCAAAGGGTGATGACCTAGGGGCCATCCTTTAGAAGATGATGATGGTGATAAACAACTGAATTGAAGATAGACTCATCCCTTTTCTGGACTATATAGATTTAAAGCTAGAAGGGACCTTAGAGGTTATTGGGTTCAACTTCCTTATTTTACCAATGAAGAAACTGAGGTCCAGATACTTGAAGTGATTTGTCCATCATCACACAAGTGATTCAAATTCAAATATTGGGTGGGGGGAGTTCATTGACCTCTGTTTTTACTGATGAAGGGAACTCATAGTGGGAGAAACTCAGCCCACCCGTGCAGATCTCAGCTCTTCTGCCCCTTCCAGTGTTAGAGAGTGGCCTGGGGCAATGAGAATGTAATGGTGTACCCCAGGCTACCCAGCCAGTATGTGTCCAAAGAAGAACTGAATCCAGGCATTCCAGTCCTCCAGTCACTGTGCAGTACTGCCTCTCTGGTGAGTGGTAAGAAAAGATAAGGCCTTTGTCTCTTATGGCTTCCCTTTTTGCACAGTTAGCTGTTTCACTAGGGAGCCTTCTGCCTTCCTTGGTTCCACTGAATCTAGGGCATTTGCACCTTTCAAAACATTGAATGGTGAGGAGCATGAGCAGCTCCTGGCCATGAATAAAATCCAAACTCAAACCGATTAATCCAGAAGTGGGGAGAACATGTGACCTGGAGGTCAACGTTCAGATATAGAAGTCAAGGGCTCACCAGCAGTGATCACGGCCATGCCAAGAACCGGTGATAACTCAGCTGGAAGAGCCTGCTTTTGATCGGCAGCCACATTGGGGTTTTTTCCTCTCTCTCTTAGGAAATAAATTTTAAAATATGACTTTAGAATTTTAAAATGGCTGAGTTCACTACAAACTACAGACAGCCAAGTTCCAATGAGAGGAGTTTTGAATTGCATTGAAAAAAAAAAAAACCCAAACTTATTAAACCACAGCATTTTTTTGTGGCAGGGAAGACATCCAGTGGATATTTTATAGGAACTTATGGTTATTTATAGGAAGAAGTTAAAAAAAAAGCTTAATTGCTTAAAATGACTAATTCTTCAGTGGGTCAGACAAGTTGAGAATTGTCTATTACTCATTAATTTACTATAATATAATTGGCCACTGTGTATAGAAGCTTGTCAGATAATTAGAAACTAGATAGCATTTGGTGCTTTAGGCAAAAACAATGATTTGGCTTTGACTTTAGAAAAAAAAGTATGATTTTGCTGGAGATTAAATTATTGTGTGGCAGCATCTGTCTTCTCTCCTTTTCCAATCATTTCTATTGTATTTTTTTTTTGAAAGCAACAAAATGGCATCAGAAAGGACACAGTCCCTACTTCAGCAAGCATTTAAGTTGCCTATCATGTGAGGCTTTGGAAGCAGGAGATAGAAAAGTAAATTAAATGTGGGCCCTGACCTTGTGGGTTCAGTCTTGTTGAAGAGGGAGGTCCCACACTAGAACAGGTATAACCTAGGGAGGAAAGTGAACATTGGAGAATGACCTTAGAGTTGAGGGAGCTCAGAAGAGGAGGAGAATATCTTAGTGGCCTTCAAAGCACAGTTCTGGGACCACCTTTCTCACACCTTTCTTCTTACTTTATATTTACTTGTATATTTTGTATTCATTTAGGCCTCTTTTCTTCCTATATAAATCATAAGCTCCTTGTGGGCAGGGACTGTTGTTTTTCTTTAGATTGCCAGCACTTAATAAATGCTTCCTGATTAATTAATTGTGCAATACTGTGAAGTGAAAGTTGTTTTTTCACCTTAACTGGCCACCACTCCCATGATCTGAGCCATCCCAGTCAGCTCCCTTCCACAGATTTGCCAGAACTGATTTCCCATACTTTTCTTTTCTTTTCTTTTCTTTTTTTTGCAGGGTAATGAGGGTTAAGTGACTTGCCCAGGGTCACACAGCTAGTAAGTGTCAAGTGTCTGAGGCTGGATTTGAACTCAGGTCCTCCTGAATCCAGGGCCAGTGCTTTATCCACTGTGCCACCTAGCTGCCCCCTCCCATCCTTTTCAAGAGAGATGTCCAGGGTGTTGGAGCCATTCTTCAGGTGTGCCTTTAGAAGCATGTCCTATGTCATGTGAACTGGCTCATTCAGCCTCCCTGTTTCTGTGTGCACATACTTCCAATGAGAACTCTGATACTCTATTGAATGAAAGAAAATGAAGTCGCAGCTCTTATGTGAGGCAGGCAGTGCGCAGAAGGGAGTGTGCAGGTCATTCGGTTTGACCCTCATTATGTCAGATACTACTAAATTAAATTAGAACCTTGCTGCCTTTTTATTTTTCCAGTCAAAGCTAAGGATGAATAGATCTTAGTCATATTTGGGATTTTAAAAAGCATCATAAAATGAAAGGTTCATTCTCCTTCTCCTCCTCCCTCTCTATTCTGCTCTGCAGGTAGTAAGGAATGGGATCTTGGGGAAAGGTGTCCTCAAAGAGCCCAGGGGCCCAGGGACTGTGTGAGAGGAGAAGAAGCCCGCCCTGTCGAGAAAGCTGCTGCCTCTTCTTTCATGCTTTTGGGCTGGACAATGGTTGCCTTTCGTCTTTGATAGTAAAGGGTTTTGGTTGCCTTTTAAATCCATGTGGATTTCAATGCCTAATAATGTGTGTGTGTGTGTGTGTGTGTGTGTGTGTGTGTGTGTGTATGTAAGTAAGTAAGCCAGTGCACTCGGAGAGCCAGGAAGGTGGAGGCAGGCATGTGTAGGAGAACAGCATCAGCCTCATTGGGATCAAACGAAGACTAGTCTCTGTGGAATGCTGCTTTAAAAACATCAGTGTGGGCGCAGCAGGAAAGAGCAGGGGGCTGAGAGCCGGAAGCCCATGGGCCAATCCTGGCCCTACCACTTGCTACCATGATGGCCTCTGCTCCAGCCCTACTCTCCAGGGCTTCCTTTTCTTGTCTGTGAAATGAGTGGGTGGGACTTGGTGACCTCTTAGATTCTTTCCAGCTCTTGATCTCTGACATGGATAGAGAATGAGGGTGAGCACTAGGACATGCAGTTATCAGAGAGTCAACAAATCCAATGGAGCAAATCTCTTTGATTCTGTCACCATAATATCACGTTCCTCTTCTTAACCCTCCTCTTCCTCCTCTTCTTTTTCTCTTCCTTTTCCTCCTCTTTCTTCTTTTTCTCCTACTTTTCCTTTTCTTCCTCTTCCTCCTTTTTCTTCTCCCACCCCCCCCTTCACAGTTTCTGCCCCCAGTTCAGGTCTTCATCATTTCTTGCCTATTGTAATACACTGCATTTTGGACTTCTTGCCTCCAGCCTCTCTCTTCTCCTATCCATCCTCTGCTCATTTGCCAAATTGATATTCCTAGAACTTAAAAATGATCGTGTCTTCCCACAACTCCCATTTTCCTCAAGGATAAAGGACAGACTGTTCAACTTAGTCTTAAAGTCATCCACGGACTGGGTCCTGTCTGCCTTTCCACTTATTTCCTATTGTTCCCTTTCCTGAATTCTCTCTTCCATTCTAGGCAGAATGGCCTGCTGGCTGTTCCTTCTTCCTGATATTCCATCTCCAGCCTCACGGCCTTTGCCCAGGTGGTCTCCCAGGCCTTTTCAAATCTCTGGCTTCAAGAGCTAGAGTAGGTGCTGCTTCCTCCACCTAGCCCAGCTTGCTTCCTACCCTCTGCCTGGCAATGCTCCCGCACCATTGGAGGCGTTCCCTTTGATTCCGCACATGTTCTTTCTCCCAATGAGATGTAGACTTGTTCCACGCAGGGATTGTTTGTTTTCTTTTTGTAAACCAGGTGACTGGGCCCACTGGCTGGTACACAGTAAGTGCCTACTAAAAGGTTATTGAGCTGAACAGGAAATCTTGAGGCTCATAGATTTAGAGTTGGAAGAGATCCTAGAGGGCACAGAGTCCAACCCTTTCATTTTGCAGATAAGGAAAATGAGGCCTAGAGGCAAGTGACTGAGATCAAACAGGTAGGAAGTGATAAAGTTGGGTTGGGCCCAGGTCCTCTGCCTCCTTATATAGCCAGTGAGGTTTCCCACTGCACCATGAGGATTTAAAAAATGATTGAAATATGTATTAAGCACCTACTGTATACAGAATCCTGTGCTGATTAAGTATTCAGAGGAAGATCAGAAAGAGAAATCGTGCCTTCCCTTAGCCTGGAATTGAGCAGGGGGAGATGAGGCTTGCAGCAAACAAACTGCACTCTGACGCTGGCTGTATAACCCTGAACAGATTCCTTAGTCTCACTCAGCCTCAGTTTCCTCATGTATAAAACAGGTATACTAATAGCCCTTGCTTTATGGTGAAGATCAGTGATATACTACAGGGAAAGCACTTTGCAAATCTTAAAGTGCTCTGTGAATGTGGATTGGTATTGAGGTTATCACTGTTCTTATTTTTTACAAAGGAATGTAGGATGACTCTGGGTTGGTAGAGGCCCTAGCAGCTTGGAACAGCAAAGTGGGAATGAGCCAACATGGTGCAGAGAGAGCTCTGTTACTGTTCACGGAACCCTGATGAACATGAATGCTGGCCAGGACTTGAACGACGCCCTCCTGACATCAGAAGAACTTAGAGGAATTTAGGGTTCCCTTGTGCCCACTTGGAAGGCTTTTTTCTGAGAAATGTAGCGGACTGTTGTGCTAGGTGGCTATTTACTAACCCACTGGTAATCTACTTCAGCTACCAACAGGCAATGGCTATAATGTTATACGTTCATAGTAAAAGACCGTGGTTAACTTCTGCTCAGTTTTCCAAAGACAAACCCTGTAGATTGAGCTAAAGATAGAACTGGTAGGGGCAGCTAGGTGGCCCAGTGGATAAAGCACCGGCCCTGGATTCAGGACCTGAGTTCAAATCAGACCCTTGACACTTACTAGCTGTGTGACCCTAGGCAAGTCACTTAACCCTCATTGCCCCCCCCAAAAGATAGAACTAGTAATCCCTCCAATTTTGGGTGCTTGGGTGGGATCTGTGACTCATCTTCCTCTGCCCCCCTCTCATGAGTCTTTCTGATGCTCACTGACCTTCTGGTTTGGGGTTTGGGGTTTGCAGCCCTGTGGTAGCACCAGGAGAGCATTCATAAGGCTGTGATTTTGGAATCAGTGGAATCCCCCCACTGTTTCCTCTTTGCTCCCTGACCCAAATCCCCTCCAGGCTGCTGGGCTGTCCCTGGGGCTTCTCAGGAAAAGAAGCCTTCCTCATTCTTGTGGTTTTTCCAGTTTGGGCCCCTGGGCGGAGCTCTACTAAGTGTCTGGAGACATGAAGAGGATTTAGTTTCTTTTACTCAATTTTCCTGGGAACACTTACAACTTCGTTGCTGAAAAGATCGTTCTTTTGTTTGTGAGTCATTATGGAGTTCAGTAAAAACAAACCTTCAACTTGTAAAAAAAAAAAAACAAAACCAAACTTTTTTCAAAAATCCCCTCCTGCAGGAACTGCTCGAATCTTTCTCTTTACAGGGAGGTGAGGTAGTAGTGAGGCAGTAGATAGAGCTCATCGGAAAGATCTGCATCCAAATCCTGCCTCAGACACTTACTAGCTGTGGGACCTTGGGCAAGTCACTTAGCCCCCATTTGCTTCAGATTCCTCAACTGTAAAATGGGCATCTACTTCTCTTCTGTTTCTCTCTCAAGGATGTTGCAAGAGAATATATTTGTAAAGCACCTAGCAAGGGCCTGGCACATAGTAGGTGCTTAATAAATGTTTATTTCTTGCCTGCCTTCCATCATCTGAATTAGGAGGGAGGACTCATGTTTCATCAGGAAAGCTAAGTGCTGGATTGCTTCTTTTTGAGAATTCTGTGTGAAGACACAGGCCAGGGAGAGGAGCCCACTAACCAAATGCTAGAATTAGAGATTTTTAAAAAACTGGAATGGGCCTTAGAGAGGTCATTTTACAGATAAGGGAAACTGAGGCCAGGCCAAGAGAAGTCCCAGGTTAGTCCTCTGGCCAGCATGCTCTGCCTGACACCAGCCCACCATCCAGTTCTTGAGCTGCTACCTTGTTCTTGCTCATTGGCCCACCCCCTCTGAGTTTTACTCCAAGGCTGGTTCAAGGCCATGATTTATTATTCTCCCAGTTTCCTACTCCTCAGTTACTAAAGAAAAGTGACTCGAGTTATGCAGCAATCAGAGTAAAGTTAATTAGAATCGATCTCTTTACACATCTGTTTCCTTCATTTATTTTACCGAGAAACATTGCTTAGAGCAAGAATGCTTTGTGCAGAAATTACAGTAAAGCTTCTGTGGGTGAATGTGTCACTTTAAATAGACCGTAGCACATGTGGGTGTCCGAGATGAGGGGAGGGAGAGAGGTTGAGTGCGAGGGGAATGATTGACCGGGGGGGGGGGGGGGGGGGGGCAGCAACGTCCTTTTCTTTCAGGTTTTTATTTGAGGAAATCAAGGGTTCATTCAACTCTCTTAAAGCAGCAAATCATAGAAACTATAAGAGACTCCCAAGATCACTTAGTCCAAGCCCCTACTAAAGAAAGTGAGGCTTGCCCAAGCTCACACTGCTCATCATGGAGGGCAGAAGGACCACTGGAATCTGGAAGAAGTGCTTCCAAGGACCCACCAGTCATCTGTGGCCCAGGTGAAGCTGGGGGGTGGGGAGCTCCACAGCATTAGAGCTCACTGCCTGCTAAATTCTTTACCAGCTGGAAAGGGGAAAGAGGCACCGAGGCAGAGCCATAGCCTGGAATTTCTACCCCTGGGGCAAGCACCACTTTCTTTTGAGGGAAAGGGAGAGGGGAGGAGCTTACCCTAGCAGGCCAATGGGGGAGGTTCCTGTTCTAACTAATTACTATTGTTAAAAATAGACTCCACTTTCTATTGTTTCTGTAGCAAGGGAGGATTGCAAGGGTTATTAGCACCCACCAAATTTGGTGACCTGACACACAGTCCTTGTTGCTCTCCTCTAGTTCTATCTGTAGGGAAGGGAGAGAGAAAAGGGGTGGGGAGGTGGGGGCGAGAGGAGGAGGAGGAAGAAGAGGGTAATTTCTACTACTGGAGTGCTGACTCACCCTTTTCCCCCATCCCTATTGTGGTTGGTTAACCAGGGTTGCTTCTTGCTTCTGAAATTCCATCTGCTTTCTTTAAGGCAAAGCAGATCCCCCTTCATGGGGACTAAGGGAAGAAGCTGCAGGTAATGGAAGGGAGAGATTTTCCATGAGGATCTGGCACCATCCCAGTTGCTTCACTTCTCCATCAGCTCATGAATCTCCTGATGTCTGAAATTCTAGAGAGGTGCGTGTTGGGAAGGCAGGCCGACAGCTGCAGGAGAGAGCCCCTTA
Source organism: Dromiciops gliroides (assembly GCF_019393635.1). Taxonomy (NCBI): domain Eukaryota; kingdom Metazoa; phylum Chordata; class Mammalia; order Microbiotheria; family Microbiotheriidae; genus Dromiciops; species Dromiciops gliroides. Next base: position 490,046,344 of record NC_057864.1, on the reverse strand, counting down.
AACTGTGTTTCTTCTTTGTGCAGGGCTCCCAGGCTAGGCATTTATTCTGCCCTGTACCTCCTCACCTCAGACTCAGTTCAGTTAAATGTTGATTGAGCTGCCCAACTTATGTTCCAGGCATGTCATAGTTATTGTTGTCACCAAAACAGAAAGGAAACAACCCCTGCCCTCAGGGAGCTTAGAGTCTACTGAGGGGAAAACAACAGGGACACAGCTTAGGCAATGCAAACGCTATACAGAGTAAGCATCCATCAGCTTCAGAGTGGGGCAGGGAGGGGAGGAGCAGTGCCAAGGAAGTCTTCCCGTGTCGGGGAGGTACCTGAGCTGTCCCTTGAAGGAACCTATGGAGAGGGGTGAGGAAGGGAGAAGGCAAGCATTCTTGGTGTGGGGGCCAACCTGTGACCAGGCTCAGAAGCGGGAGATGGGCCGAGATGTAGCAGGAACTAGAATGCATTGGGAGATGAAAGGATCAGAGACTGAGAGCTGAGGAGGACATTCAAGGCTCTTTCTGACCACCAACATCCAATGACTAAGAAGCCTCTTCCAGTACAGTCACTGCCTACTTGCTGGCTTCCTCTTGTTCCTCTTCCCTGTTGGATCTCTCTGTCTCCAACTGAGCCAATACCAATCCTGGGAAGCCATTTCCTGATTCTCTTAAGTAGAAACAGGAGATTTGGGGCATGGGCTTCTGGGGAATTTGTGACTTCTGAAGACATAGCTATAGGTGGCATTTCCCTTCAGGACCCCACACCTCAACTAGGCTTCCACTGCCTATAAAATAAGGAGTTTGGATTGGGGCCTTTCTAGCTCTGACCTCCTGTGCCTCCTTGGTGCTATATCTGAGGTGCTCCCCACCTTTGCACACATTTCTACTCACCAGGACTTCAGTTGGCCCTTAGGGACACAGCTCATCACAAACGCACTCATCTACTCAGAGCATGAACAATATTTACTTCACCTCCAGAGGCATCTAAGTGGCTACTGTTTGTAGGGCTCCAGGTTAGAAGAGGGAAGATACAGAGATGAAAAACGACAACAAACCGGCCCCTACCCTCAAGGAGCTTACAATCTAAGAAGGGCATATGACATGTTTACAGGGAGGTCAATACAAAATACAGCATTCGAACAAAGGAAATACAAAGTAATTTTAGAAGAGGATGAGCACTCATAACTGGGGGCAGGGGGAGGGTCAGGAAAGGACACATGGACAAGGTGACGAGGTGGGCAAGCAGCAGACTGGGCTCGGGGACAGTTCATCTCTGTCGTATTCTCGTCTTGTGTAGCCATGTTCTCCGACCACTAGTGATCGTGTGTCATAGATTCTTTGTGGTCATTTCCCTAAGTGTGTCCCTCTACCTGGACCAAAGTGCCAGGGTTGAAGCCACATTTGGGGGTTCCTCCTCCATTCTGACCTTCTGGAGTTTTCAGACGGAGACTCTCATGGCTTGTTAAACTTTGAATTTACATTCCAGAGAGCTTTCTTCTCTCTTTCCAAGTGTTTTCATCAGAGTTCCTGATAAAGTGGTTATGACATTATATGTGAAATCCAAGAGGAGCTGGGGGAAGAAGATTCAGAGAAGGTGAATTTCTGAGCAAACTCACTTCTGGGATGGCCCCTAATAAGGTCTGTCCTCTGAAGTGTTAGCGGGCGGTTGCCATTCCCACACAGAATGATTGCTGACTGAATGGTAGGTGAAGGGCAACAGCTGGAACACGTGTGGCCATCCCATAGCTCCCTGGGAGGCTTACAGAATAATTAAGTGCAGGCCAGAGGGGGAGGCCCTGTGGTTACTTCAGTGTGTTTGATCCTCCTGGGCTGTGGACAGAGAGCCCATTGATTGGAACCGAGTTGAAGAAGTGAGTAAGATTCCTCATCCCCCATTGGAATTGTCTAGATCAGCTCCTCTGGTCCAAAAGAACCGCTCTCTGCTTGCCCCTATCAGCATGAATGAAGGAGGGCATGGGGGTGGGGAGGATGAGGAGGAGAAGGAGGGGGAAGGGGAGGGGGAAGGGAAGGGGGAAGAGGGACAGGGGGAGGAGGCTTCTTGCCCATCCCACCCCACTGATGCCTGGCCTTCATCCATGGCTTCTCTCCATGATGGCTCTGAGCTTTGGGCTGAGCCCCTGTGCTCAAGGTGCTATGCTGCTGAAATAGGGTCTACAGAGGTGGGGAAGTGACCCTTCCTGGGAGAACAGTGACCCTTCAGAGAAGCCTTTTGGGCTAAGAGGTTGGTTACTGGCAGCTAAGTGCAGAGGAAGATGCTGGGGAAGGGACTGTCATTGGCTGTGGCTGGCCTGCTGAATGCTCAGCCATTTCATCTTTCCACCTCTTAGCCCTGATGCCCAAAGTGCCCTTCCTCCAACCCAGGACTTGAAAAGGCTGATACTAAAGGAAGTTGTGGTGGCTTTAGGGTCAGTGCATCATTTTTTTCTAACTCTAGACAGACATTTTTATAGCTCATTGAAACTAAAGACATTCTTGGGCCTGTCTCCTCAATAACCACTTTGTAGGCCACTGCTCTTCATTTCAGGTGCCAATTGGCAGAAACCTCTGGTGGGCCTCAATTTTCTTAACTCACGCTGGACAGCTAGGTGGCACAGTGGTAGAGTGCCAGGTCTGGAGTCTGGAAGACTTGAGTTCAAATCTGGCCTCAGACATTTAATAGCTGAGTGACCCTGGACAAGGCACTTCACCCTGTTTGCCTCAGGTTCCTTATCTGTAAAATGAGCTCAAGAAGGAAATGGCAAACCTCTCCAGTATCCTTACCCCTAAATGGGGTCATGAAGAGTCAGACATGACCAAAAATGCTTGAACAACAGCAACAAAATGAGGATTTTGGATTAGATCACCTCTGAGATCTCTATGAGTGCCAGAACCTAGAGCCAAAGATCCTTCCATGGACCAGAATCCATGGAATTTGTGGCCTCTGTGGACCTAACAGTGACCCTCAGATTCTAAGATTCTTAATAACTTCATTGGTATATTATAATCCAATTCCTATTCATTTCTATCTCGTTTTTGCCTCCATACCTCTCCCTCCCCATGGTAACCCATACATAATTGCCTGATAAATATCTGAAGGAAGTAAATTCTTGCATGCATTTGTTTCTTTTTTCATTTAAATTATAAACTTAGTAATCAACAATACAAGTCTTTAGTCACACTGACACAAAACTGGCCACAGCTTCTTAGCACCAAACATTCCCCTTCAAGGAGACACCTAAACAAATGAAGAAACGCAGAGAAGAAGCATTTGTTGTTACCACCTTCTGACAGTGTGGCAATAGAACTAACTCCCCCATAACAGTGTCCCCCGTAACACTGTTCCCTATAACAATGTCCACTGGCTCTTTGCCTTTCACACAGTAGGTTCTTCCCCCCCCCCCCCGGGCGATGGGGGTTAAGTGACTTGCCCAGGGTCACACAGCTAGTAAGTGTCAAGTGTCTGAGGCCGGATTTGAACTCAGGTCCTCCTGACTCCAGGGCCGGTGCCTTATCCACTGCGCCACCTAGCCACCCCTAACACACAGTAGGTTCTTAATGAATGCTCTTGGCATTGGCTCAAGAGCCTGGAGGATCAGAGCCTGGGACCTTAGCTTAGTTTCAGGAGGGTCCATGAGCGGTTGGTGCAGAGGAAAGTGTCAGGAGAGATCAGTCAGTTCGTTCCCACAACCACCCACCTTCGCGAAAGTCTTGTCCAACCCATGTCCATCACTCTTCACACTTGATGCAGACACTTAGGGCCTGCCAGGTCATTCATTGCCTCTTGGCTGCAGTAAAAACATCAGGAAATGAAACGGGAGCTGCCTGCCGATAGGCTCTCCCATTAAACACTGACCCCCTTGGCCTCTCCTGTTTTAAGGTTCTGTGTAGAGCGTGACCTGGGAGAGCAAAGGATGCCCTCCCTGCAAAATCAACCTTCCCAGGGCTGCCAGGCCCAGCCCTGCAGCTTACGTGTCTCCCCCCAGGGAAGCCCTTCAGACTTCGGGCTGGGTTTGCTCCTTCTACTCCCTGGGTGCATGTAAATCAGAACAGGTTCCCATGGCTATTTCCTGGGGCAGGCTTGGCATATCTCTGAAGATCCCAGGACTCTTTGGGTGTCTCTCTGTGTTATCTCTGCCCCAGGTACTGAGCCTGCTCATATCAGAAACAACTTCCTCCTGACCTTCCCCCACACTTAGCTGACAAACCAGAATTTCCAGTTTATTAAACATGGAAATCTAGCACTCTCATAGAAGGCCACTCTACTGAGCCCTAATCTTAGACCCAGCAAGGTGCCCTGTTCCCTGAGGATTAAGAAATGCGGTGGATTGGCTGTGTTTGCCTTTGGGCCTTGAGGGAAAAAAGTCTCCTGTTTGAGAATTAATATTACTATACCCTCCCCTTGCCCCCCCAAGCCCCGCCCAAGCAGGGGAAGTGGGTTCAACTTCATCCCCAGCACAAAGATCTTTGTTGGATCACTCATTCATTCATTCACTCATTTATTTACTCATTTGTTCACACACTGGAGCATTTATTCAATAACTGTTTGTAAATAGCCACAAATCCCCGAAGCTAATGGCTTTTATTATTCCAATACTCATCTCCCACTTCTATGCTCTTACGTAAAATCAGACCGAATCAGGGAGAAAGCACAAACACACATTTACCGAACCACAGATTTCATTAGGATTTAGCTGAAAAGAGTTGGACTTGGAAGGTTGCTGGCACCTCATCTCACAGAAGATTTGTGACTATGGACCCGTCATGGCACCTCCCTGAGCCTTAATTTCCCTATCTGTAAAGTGGCCTAATAACCATACTTATAGTCACTACCTAGAAAGAAGGAAGGAAACAGGCACTTATTAAGCGCTGACTGTGTTCCAGGCATTGTGCCTGGGACATGGATCCTTGAAGTATTGACTTACTTTAGGAAGCTATGGAAATGAGGGTGCTTAATGTCCTTTAGGGGGGAAGGGTGCAACTGTTCCAGGCTCCAGCATCGAAGAGCACATCCTTCATTAAACTCCGCAGCCTCCATCTCAATTTCAGCTTCTGCTTCTTAACAATAAAAGGGAAGCTCCTTCCAAATACTGTTTTGACCCTGCCCCCACAATAACACCGCCCTGTAGTTCATGTGGAACCATTGTTTACAGCTAGAATTCTGGCTAAGACTGAACTGGCCTTTCTGGGTCATCTGACTGCACCAAGTGATAAAGCCTGGGCTCTTCCCAGGCCACCTCCTCTTCTTAACTTCCAGACGGCAGGTGTCACCCCTTCAGGATCTGTTTACATCCTTTCTCCAGACCCCAGTTTGACCTAGTCAGCCCAGGTGTTTTCTCTGATCTGTGCCCTTCCCTCTCCAGATTGCTCTCTCGATGCCCCACCTTCATTGTTGTCTATGGACATTCTACCTATCTTTCAAGGCACAAGTATGAGGGCACCTTGTTATACCCTGCTGCAAAGCCCCATAGACCCCACCCTAGTTATAACTGGCACCAGGACTTTGTGTTAAATTAGTCAAATAAGTTGTTCAGGTATTTCAAAGCAATCTTTTGTGGTACTTGTAAAGATCAAGTCAGCTTGATTGTAAATAATAGGTTTTTTCAAATAAAATATTAAACTATTTAAAATTTTAAATAAAATATTTAGTATGATGTAATGATTGGAATGACACCACCTGCTGGAGCCTTACTGTAGAAAAGCTCCACCATGAGGTGAAGGTCTTTGAGGGCAAGACCATGTGTCTTTTCTTTGGCGTCAGGAAGTGATGTTTGCTTGTGGGAAGAAGAAGGGGGAGCCTGGCGCTCTGACTCCCTCTCTTTCCTGTGGACCCTGTCAGAGAACGGAGCTAGAAATGCACTCTCCCTTTAATAGATAGATGAATGTAGGCCTTTCCTTCTCTCTTTACCAAATTCTTATTCTCCTTAACAAATGCTTAAACGTCTAACTCTTGCTAAAGCTTATAATTTATTGGCAACCACTCATTAGATATTTTAGACAGACTAGCTAGAATTTTAGCCTTAACAATGACATGGATATGCTAAATCTACTTGGAGTTTATGACAGAATGAGGTAGTGGAGAGGAGGGAACAACCTCGGCTCAGCGTTTACTGATGTGAACCTTGGGCAAAAACCTTGCTGTGCCTCAGTTTCCTTCTCTGTCAAAGGAGGACTTAGTAGCCTCTAATGTCCCTTCTGGCTCTAACTCTGTCACTCTTTGACTTTGGAGCTATCAGCCCTCTTTGCACAGACTGATGCTTAGCTCAGAATTGGGTCACTTCCCTTGCATGTTTACATGCATGTGAATGTGTGGGCTTGTGAGTGTATGTGTGTGTGTGTGTGTGTGTGTGTGTGTGTGTGTGTGTTATGGTGAAGGGAAGCCAGACTGAGCCCTGGAGCAGCCCTGGCAAGATTTGTGTGGAATCCGCTGGGTTCCTGTCGATCGCAGCAGGCTCCGGAAGAGTGAGCAGGAACAGCCGGTCTGGCCCCAACTCTGCCAGAGGAATCTCACTGTGCCTAAGCCAGGAGCATCTGGCTCTGTGTGGGCCCCTTTGGTGAGGATGGTGGAGACACTGAGCCTCTGCCAGGGGCCTCAGCCTTTCTGGTCAGTACAAAGGAAGAAGAAGGACCTTGGGAATTTGCCGTGGACCCCTCTGTCTTCAGGAGAGAATCAGAGGCAGTCAGTCTTTGAATGGGGTGAAATCTCCGCTCTGTTACCGAGAAGCTGCCTCACCGTGGGCACATTAATGACCTCTGGGGTCTCATTTTCCTTGTCTCTAAAGTGTACTTGAGATTCCTTCCAACCTTGAAGCTGTGATCTTTCAGGCTCTCAGTTTCTTCCTTTGTAAAACAAGGAGATTGGATTAGATCTGGGGGCCCTGTTGGGCCTCTGGCTGCTCCCTGAGCGAGACCCTCCATCTCTTGGCTCTGGTCATTCTCTCTGGCCATCCCCCAGGCCTGGAATGCTTGGATTACTGACCCCCCTGGCTTCCTTTAAGTCCCAGTTAAAATCCCACCTCCCACAGGAAGCCTTCCATTGCCCTTCCTAACTCCATGGCCTTCTCACTGTTCATTATTTCCTATTTATCCTGCGTAGAGATTTATATGTTTGCATGTTGTCTCTCATTAGACTGAGTTCCTTGAGGGCTCTTTGGCCTCATGTGTGCACATGTGCAGTGCCTAGCACATAGTAGGTGCTTAATAAATGCTTATCGAATCAAATCGAGAGAATGGTTGTCCTTGCAAAAGTCCACATCTCTTGGTATGAGCCTCTATGTAAGGGGGCAAAAATGGACCGAGGCTAGGACGAAGCAGAGGAGGCCGCTCCCTGCCGAGAAGCCTGGGATGGCAGTTCCACAGGCCAGGCTGGGCCTAGGGTAGCCGCCTGGCTCCCTCTGGAGGTAATATCTCCACTTCTGGCTTCCAGCCAACCCTGGGGCTCCGGGCCTGGAGCCTGGGGATGCTCTGCTGCCTACTGTGTGCTAGGGACTATTCCTGACCTCAGGGAACTTCCTTCTGCTGAGGAGACACGGCACACGGGCACCCAGTTTTGTTCATGATCATTGGAGGGGAGACAAGAGTGCTGACACCTAAGGGGATCAGGAAAGGCTTCCTGCAGGGGGTGGAGCCTGAGCTGACCTTTGAAAGAAGCCTAAGATGGAGGGGGCCAGTGAGGGCCTTTCTGTTGTGGGATCAGGGTAGAGGCATGGCCTGCAAAGACGTAGAGGTGGGAGATGTCATGCTAGGTTTGGAGAACCGCAGGTCAGCTTGGTTTATGTAGACACCACGAGGGGGAGTCGTGTGTAATAAGGTTCAAAAAGGAAGCTGGTGGCAGGTAGACTTTCAATGCCAGTCCTTTGTGTTTCTGCCCAGAGGCAATGGGAGCCCTTTGAGCTTCAGCAGCAGGGGTGTGGCCTCGTCATGTACATGATTCTGAAAAAATATTTTCTGCTTTTCTCCTGTTGCTCTCTTGCCTGCCCCTCCCCCTCCCCTTTTCTTCCTGCTCCTCCTTTCCCCAAGTTATTGTCAGTGCTTAGGGATTTTCTGTTCCTCAAAAATTCCTGGGTGCCATGCAGGGTTATGCTGTACCCACCACCACAGTCCTGGAGAATTCCATCTGCTCCAAAGCTGTGGACATTCGCACCTGAGATAAAGGGACTGCAGGCATTTTTACCCCTATTTTATAGAGTAGGAAATTAAGACTCAGAGGGGCTAAAAATTTGTCCAGGTTCTCACACAGCTAGTAAAGGGGGGGGGATCTGAACCCAGGTGTCCCTGGCTCCCACTCCAATCTAATATCCATCACTCCAGGCTGCGCTGAAGTAGGTTGCTCTTAGCTGATAAGTTGGACAGGCCTCTCTCTCCCATTTTGAGTTCATGAAAGAGGGTCTGGTTTCTAAGATCTCTGTAGGATTTGACCTAATCAGGGCAGGGCCTGTGTTTATCCCTTACTGGAGAGACCCCTGGGAACAGAGCCCCTCCCAGTGCTTCCAGAAGCTTGGAAAATCTAAGTGGAGGGGGGGGGAATGGGGAACCATCACTGCTAGGGGGAGGGGTGAAGACACTGAGTCTGCAGAAAGAACTCCTGGGAGCTGTTTTTGCTGTTCTGGCCACTGCTCCTGGGGGCCCTGGGAGAACATGGAAATCTAAGCTGCCTGACGTATTAAACGTGGAATTATGTACTTATCAAAAATGCTTATTCTGCAGGGCAACTTTGGCCACAAACTCGGGTCCTGAAGTTTCCCTCCCTCTCATTTGGCATTTGGAAAGTGCTTTGTAAACTTTTAAGTGCTTCACGAATAATGGCTGCTGCTAATTCCACCTGGCATTATTGTCATCTCTATTATCATAGCTGTCATCACTGCATCATCATCATCTTGCTGCTGTAGGAGAAAGTTCCAGGGCTGCCCCTTCCCCTCAACTCCTGGGCTTTAGGGTTTTTTTTTCATTTAGTTCATGCCCAGAATATTCTCTGCCCAAGGAAGCTTGGGCCGTCCATAACTACTTAGAGAAAAAAGGATTCCGATAGTCCCCAGGGGAGGGGGGGGCGGGGAGAAGGAGCTTATGGAATTAGCTCTGGACCCCAGGGTGTGTGTGTGTTTGAGTCATTTGTTAGAGGCTCCCCTTCTCTCTCCTCCCAGGGGCTCCCAGCCTGGCCTAACCACCTCCTACAAGGAATCCATTTTGCTTTGTCAATATCAAAGTAACCTCAGCAAGTTTGGAGGACCCAGGTCATGGGAATGATTCCTCTTCCGTGGCTAGCAAGGACTGTGCCATGCAGGCCACACTGCTGATCTGTCTTGTCAGCAAGGACGGACTTTGAGAACTGATCTTCATTCACCTGTGTAGCCATTCCACAAATATTTACGCTGATACTGGCTCACATTTATAGAGAGTTTAAGACTTGGGAAGTACTTTACAAGCCTTATCTCATTTTTAAGCCTTAGAACAACCCTGTCCTGGAGCCAGACTGTTATCCTCATTTTGAGAGCCATCAATAGACATTTATTAGCACCTGCCATGGACCGAAGACAGAGCCTTCCTTCCTCCCTCCCTTCCTTCCTTCCTTCCTTCCTTCCTTCCTTCCTTCCTTCCTTCCTTCCTTCCTTCCTTCCTTCCTTCCTTCCTTCCTTCCTTCCTTCCTTCCTTCCCTCCCTCCCTTCCTTCCTTTCCTCCTTCCTTTCCTCCCTCCCTCCCTCCCTCCCTCCCTCCCTTCCTTCCTCCCTCCCTTCCTCCCTCCCTCCCTTCCTCCCTCCCTCCCTTCCTCCCTCCCTCCCTCCCTTCCTTCCTTCCTTCCTTCCTTCCTTCCTTCCTTCCTTCCTTCCTTCCTTCCTTCCTTCCTTCCTTCCTTCCTTCCTTCCTTCCCTCCCTCCCTTCCTTCCTTTCCTCCTTCCTTTCCTCCCTCCCTTCCTCCCTCCCTTCCTTCCTCCCTCCCTCCCTCCCTCCCTCCCTTCCTCCCTCCCTCCCTCCCTCCCTTCCTCCCTCCCTTCCTCCCTCCCTCCCTTCCTTCCTTCCTTCCTTCCTTCCTTCCTTCCTTCCTTCCTTCCTTCCTTCCTTCCTTCCTTCCTTCCTTCCTTCCTTCTTCCCTCCCTCCTTTTCTCCTTTCCTTCATCCTATCACCCAAGAAACTTATTGACTGTGTGACCCTGCTACAGTCACTTCTCCTGAAGGAGCCTGTTTCTTATGTAAAAAGGGGCAGAGCAAGAAAATCATCATTAAAACACCATTTATCTCCCTTCCTTCCCCAGCTTATCTATAGGCAGAATGTTTTTGTGGTCTCCCCCCTCCACTCCAATTTGAATAAGACCAATAGTCATTGAAGCATCCCTAAAAAAGCCGAGAGGATACCAGAAGGGAGCTAACTGTAACACAGACAAGCAGAGCACTTTGAAAATGACATATTGAATTTCTTGCATCTTTTAAAGAAACCAGACTGTGCTGGCCAAAGAGGAGTTTGTGCTTTCACACACAATCCTCCTTTTCCTGTTCTGATTGGTATACGGAATGATCCTCTCTTTTTTGTTGTTCTTCAGATTCATAATTTTAAAAATAAACATAAAAAGACCATTAGCTTCTGGTGAGTGAACAACTGCATTTGGTCCAGCTAAAAACCCTCTTGCCTGAACATCTTATTAAAGTTATACCACTGACTGCCACTAGCCCAGAAAAGAAAGGAGTGGCTGGACTCCAGCCCATGCTGAGAGCTCTTTGGAAGGTTCATGATAGAACCCCCCCCCCAATTACTGTCAGAAAAGCCTGTGGCATTGTTGTAGCCCTTAAAAGGGGTTTTAAAAGCCTTCGAAAGTGATCAGTGTAGGCTAAGTCCTCAGCTGAGCAGCTTTTCCATGTGAAATCACTTCCCAAGGCCAAGCCTAGGTGGGTGGGTCTTGCCAAAAGCAAAGCCACTTCATAGTCAGGCAGTCAGGTGACTAGCTTTTAAGCACCTACTATGTGCCAAGTACTGTACTAAGACTTGCGAGTCAAAGAAAAGCAAAACCCCCAAACCAAAAGAAATCCCCCATCCCTGCTCTCAAGTTGCTCACAGTCTAATGGGTGAAGACGGCATGTAAATTCCTGTGCAAATGAGCTCTAAACAAAAGAAATTGTACAGAGCTGTTGCCCTGGATTATTCAGTGTACCGAGTGCTGTGGAGAACAGGGAGCTGGAGGAGACAGAGTTTCTGTTCTTGATGCTGGCATGGAGCAATTGTTTAGGAGATGCTTGGACATTCATTCATTCATGAAGCTTTCAGCCTCAAACACCGAGGATTCCTTTGGAAATTCTCATCATTGAATTCTCTTGAATTCAGCAATTATTTATTCAGCGTCATCCAGGGGTAGGCACTGAACTGAGACCAGAATGGGACATTCCCTCCCTTCCACACCCATTTCACTTGGATGTTATAAGGTAGCAGGTGAAGATCCCAAGGGAAGATCGAAAAATGCCAAGTTACTTATGAGTAGAGGGAGGTACCAATCATTCACCAAGAGCCTATTATGTGCCAGGCACTGGGCTAAATTAGGAGGAGGAGGAGGAGGAGGATTGATGATTATGATGATGCAGGGCAATGAGGGTTAAATGACTTGCCCAGGGTCACACAGCTAGTAAGTGTCAAGTGTCTGGGGTCAAATTTGAACTCAAGCCCTCCTAAATCCAGGACCGGTGCTTTATCCACCGCACCCCCTAGCTGCCCCCACTGCACTAAATTCTTTATAGATACCCTCTCATTTACCAGGGCTGTACTAATAAAGGTTGGCTCCTGGCTCTGTATTCTGACTCACTGTCAAGTTTGATGTGCTTTATTTATTACTATGTCCTCCATCACTTAAAATCTAGATAGTCAACACAACAAGAAACCAAGCCATGATACATAGCATCTGCCGATATTTAGGTGTCCCCCTGCACATTTCGCTGGGTGAGTGGTTTGATGTGGCCTCAGCACAGCAGGACTGAGAGGTTTGGAGAGGATGCGAGTATCAATTTTGTCCAGGTCCTGATGTCCTTGGTTGGGTAGGGGAACTCTCTGTTGTGGTCTTGCCCTCCACCGTGCAGGTGTACGGCTCCACTGAGGCTCTGAGAGGTTCAGGGACTTGCCCAGGATGACACATCCAGTTCCTCTGAGAGACAGGAGAGGTCAGGTGCTCTGGACTCCCAGACTTGCCTTCTGGAGGAGGCTGGCTTGGCAGTAATGAGAAAGGCCCCTTTCCTGGTGCTTTGAGGCTCTCAGTGCCCTTGCCATGCCTTGTCTTGACCCTGGGATTTTGGTCATTGTTCTATGTAGTCCCATATTCTGTGCTGGTCATTGCCTGCCTTTTATAGCTAAAAACAGCCCAACCAGCTAAGCACCTTCCCTGTGGTCACTGAGCAAGTAGGTTTTGGAACCAGACGTTGATTCAGTCTCTTTCTCTGCGTCTCTGACTATTCCTGAATCTCTTGTCCAGCACAGGGCTGCCCCTGGCTTCGCCTTCAGCCCGTCTGTGCCTCCTGCTGAGGGGACCCCATCGTTTTAGAGGGAAGCTCCAGTGTGTTTATTACCAAGCCCAAGTCAGGGCTCTTTGATCTCTATTTTTAGACTCACTCTAGGCAACTTTCCTGTTTTGTATTTTACAAGGTTGTATGGGGTCTGTGGCATGCACAGTGGTTTGTTTCCATGTTCTGGGTGGAATCCAAAGAGTGTTATTTCTTTCCTTCCATATTTGCCCCCTCCTCCCTTCTTGCTTTGCTTTGTTTCAGGGATACTAAGATTCTTTAAGCTTTAAGGACTGAAGACCAAACCCAGGGGTATTGGCCCAATGCTATTGGTAGTCACATTTGTCTTCTGTGCCTGAGAAACAGCAGAGCCCATAACAGATGGGCCTTACCAGCTATGGTGGATTGGAAAGCATGGTCTCCACTCTTGAGTCTGTCCTCAAGTGTTTGCAGGCCGTCTTTGATGGGTCTGGAAGGAGCTGGAGAAAGATTGTGTGCTCTGCCTCTTTGGTGGGTTGTGGCCGTGTCAGGAGGCCAATCATGTCTATATCCTCCATAAGAGTTAGGTCAACTGCTTGCCTCCTGTCTGACCCACCCCCTCTTCCCTTTGCCAGGCTGATTGCCAGCAGAGGCTCATCCCCTCCCCTGGCCAGCAGATCTCTTGCTGGGGTATCAGAAGTGGGAAAGCACTGGGACAAACCTGAGTAGAAAAAGCTGGGGGTGGGGGTGGGGAAGGGTGGGGCTGAAGTCAGGGGATTTCAGTTCAGATGCTGCTTCTGCCTTTTGCTCCCCGTGTGACCCTGTTTCTTCCTCTGTGAATGGAGAGGGTCGTCCCAGATGCTTTGTAAGGATTCTTCTGGGTCTCCTCCCCTTAAGCTCCCTGGCCCTCAGTCATAAGCCTGCCCTACCCTGCTATGTGGAGGACAGAACCAAGCCCCCACCTGCTGATCTGGGAAGATGGATGGAAATGCAGAGTGTCCTGGGCATGACTGACCCAAAGAAGGGACAGCTTTCCTCCTCTTGCGGTAACTTGAAAGTTCTTGTGCCTGAGACCCAGGGATGACGCTCCTGGGAAAGAGACTAAGGGACACGTTTGGCCTGGAACTCTTCTTCCTCACTCACATCCCACAGGACCTGGTTTTCAAATTGCCTCATGATAAAGAAATACTTCTTTTTCAGCAACCCTGGACCATAGGTCAGAGGGCATGGGTCCTACTGCCAATGGGATAATGTACATCAAGTGCATTGTAAGCCTAAATAGGAGAAAGGGACTGGACTGGGATTTCACTGGGATAGGGAATTAATTCCCAAATGAGGAAACTCCCTCGACCAATGCAGATCCACACCTTTCTTCAATATATAATCCTGGAGAGCTGTCTGGAACCTGGAGAAGGTAAGTGATTTACTCAGGCTCTGTCAGTCTGGGCCAAAGGTAGGATTTGAACCCAGGTCTTCCTGGCTCCAAGGCCAGTTCCTTATGAACTAGGATGTACAGTTTCTCCTTGTAAACCTAAAGTATAATATTAATATTAGCTGTCACCACTACCACCATCCTCATCACCACCACCATGTTCACCATCAGCATCAGATGGTTTCTGAAAAATTAAACCTGAGTATCCCCCAGAGAACAACATGGAGCACGCAGGGGCTCCCAATCCAGCACTGTCCTTGTGTGTGGCCCCTGCACAAGTTTGCTTTGCCTGGACACTTTGAAGAAAGCAGAGAGATGGTGATGCAGAGGTTCCAGCTGGCCCTCTGGCCAGGTGCTAGTAATGTCTCCTTAGAGGGAATTCGTAGATTTCCATGTCTGGCTTTCTTTGTGTCTTGGGGCTGGGGAATCTCTAAGGAATCCTAGGCAGGATAGAAGTAGAAATTGGTGCCAAGATGTTCTGTCAAGGGATAACTTGTAATTGGAAATATTTTAGAAAATGCAGCTTGGAATGTTTCCCTCCTGTATGTGGTTTATTTCCTTAAAAAAAGACATGGGATCTTTTTGGTGCTTTGAATTCTCAGATGATTCTGAGACTTTTCCTTGAAGTGGGAATAACAACGACACCCACTTTTGTAGCATACTTAAGGTGTGCCAAGAACTTCCCTCACTACGTGATACAGTGTGGTAGAGGAGTACCAGGGTTGCTGTTCCCATTTTGTGGATGGAAACTGAGTCTCAGTCAGCTAATAAGCATTTATTAAGCACCTACTATGGGTCAGGCAGTGCGCCAAGTTCTGGGGATACAAAGAAAGGCAAAAGACAGTCCCTGCTCTGAAGGATCTCCCAGACCAAGGGGAGGCAGGGGGAGACAAGTGCAACTGTATACCAACAACCTACATATATATGTATATGTACACACACAGAGGTTAAATTGGAAATAATCAATGGAAGACAGGCACTAGTGTGGAAAGAAACTAAAGCTTCTCAGAGCAGGAGAAATCTTAACTAGGACTTGAGAGAAGCCAAGGGAGTCAGGAGTTGAGATGAAGAGGGAACAGCCAGTAAGAGAGATATGAAGCACCTTTCAAAGGGAGCTAAGCTTTCTAGCTGGGACTTGAACCCAGGGCTGATGATGCCCAAACCAGGCTCTTCCCAGGACATCTCATTCCTCTCTCCATCATCTCTGGCAGCTGGTGGGTAGAACATTCCAACTGAGGAAAATCTTTCAAGGCAAAGCAGCACTGGGGGGTTGGGGGGCGGCTCTCTCCAAGTTCAGTCCAAGGATACAGCTCAGCTTGTACGTATGTGTGTGCTTGTCTCTTGTGAGTCAGCTGGGCTCAGTTGCTGCCCTGGTCACCCCAGCCTTCCTATGTTTATAAAATACCAGACAGAGGTCTTCGTGGCAGTTATCCATGGGATACACCAGGAGATGTCACGGCCTCCTGCCAAAGCTGACGTTGAATAGACAAAGGCTGGAAGCTTGGAAGCTTTTGTAGATTGGAGATCCCAGACTGAGCACAGTCTTTTGAGGACCTTGTGAGTCATCTAGACCAACCTCATGTCTTAGATGATGGAACTGAGACCTGAGATGAGAAGGGTTTTGCCTTTGAGCTTCAAATGTTTAATGACATGTTGATTCTGGACCATGGGATTCATTTTCAAAGAAGAAGGAGAAGGAGAAATGTAGAGGTGTTTTACAAACAATTCTAAGGGTGTGTTTGGGTTTTTTGTTTGTTTGTTTTTGGTGAGGCAATTGGGGTTAAGTGACTTGCCCAGGGTCACACGGCTAGTAAGTGTTAAGTGTCTGAGGCCAGATTTGAACTCAGGTCCTCCTGACTCCAGGACCAGTGCTCTATCCACTGCGCCACCTAGCTGCCTCGGTGTGTTTGTTTTTCAGGGCCCTTGGTATAGAAGGTAAACCATGACTGAGGGCAGACCTAGACTGGAGCCTTGCTGGCTGCTGGCCCCCATCTGTAGATGGCACGTGATGCCAAGGTCAGGCCTCCTTGTAGACACGGACGGCGGAGGCACTTTGCCAATTGGCGAATGCTTTTCACCGGCTCTGTAAAGTTATTTTTGGCAAGAGAAAAATCTCTTAAGCCCAGTGCACAAGTAGCATACAGTTCAGTTGTAGCTTATTCATAACTAATGAAGGCGCTGCACTGTAGACTTGTGTGAAAGTCTGGAGGGAATTAACCTCTCCAGTAGAAGGGTTTTGAAAGGCAGGCGATCTGGGGGACCCAGGTAGAGGAGGGGAGGCCGGGAGTCTATGGGAGAAGCCTGAAGAGGCTGAGTTCATTTTAGAAATAATTAGAATTGCTAATCTGGAAGGGCTCATTTTAATTAGCAGGGCTGGGCTGCCCCCCTCCCACTCTGCTGAGACTTTCTCCAGAAGCCGGCTTTTCAGGGTCCTTGAGTCTTCTCAGTTGCCTGGTGTTGAAAGCTGGGGACAGAACCAGGTGACATTGTACTGTGGGTACCTGTGGTCTTCCACAGTATTTGGAAAGCAGCTTTCAGCGAGGCCGTGGGGGGCGGTGGGGACAACACTGCATTTGGAGTCAAAGGTTGTGGGTTTGAGTTTAATGGTCATCACCTGTGTGATCACCTTTCTGAGGCCTCAGGCTCCTCCCCTGTAAGAACAGGTGAGGGCTGGGCCCCATGGCCTCTCTGGCCCCTTCCATCTGAATCTGTGGTCCTTGATCTGTGTTCCAGAGCTGGGGGAACACAAGCTTCTCCTTAGGGGCTGATGAAGACAAGGATGTGCTGGTGCCTTCCCAGCAGATGCATGGGCTGTAGCACACAGTGTTCTTTGAGAAAGGGGTGGACCAGCTCTGTGACCGAGCCCGGCACGGCCATCCGCAAGAGCCATGGCATGTGGAGTGCTTGGGACATTCTGCTCTCCCCATTTCTCAGATCAGGAAACTGAAGTTAAAAGGCTGTTCAATCGGGGCAGGTAGGTGGTGCAGTGGATAGAGCACTGGCCCTGGATTCAGGAGGACCTGAGTTCAAATCCAGCCTCACACACTTGGCACTTACTAGCTGTGTGACACTGGGCAAGTCACTTAACCCCCATTGCCCTGAAGAAAAAAAAAGAAAGAAAGAAAGAAAGCTATTCAGTCACTTGGTCTAATTTCAGAACCTGGACAGAGCTAGAGAATGGAAGTCCTTTTTTTACGAGCTGGGGGGAAGCTGATAATCTATTTCTCCATCCCGTTTTACTGCTGAAGAAATTGAGGTCCATATAACCCCAGTGACTTACCCAGACTTCTCTGAGCCCTTTCTGGAGAACTTTGTGCTTAGCTCACCAGGTCTGCTCATTTCTGGTGACTATTGAGGACCACCCCCCCTTTAGCTTTCTTGGGGAGAAGAAATGGTTTTGGATCAGACTGTTCCTAATGGTGTGTAGAATGGCAAACTCTGAACCAGTGGTCAGGTCAAGTGGAAAACAACTTGTGTCTTTTAAAAAAAATTTCAGCGAGCCTCATATACAACTAGACAAAGGTGAAAGACTTTGAATTCTTGTATCTCCCCCCCTCCCCGAAGTATGTAAGCTCACTGAGGGCAGGAGCTGCATCCCCAAGACATACAGGTGCTTCATGGATGCTGCTGCAATTGAGTAGTTTTTTCTAAGTGGACAAACGTTTGTTGTTGTTAAAGGAAGTGCCTTTAGTTGAATTCATCAAGCATGTATTAAGCACCTACTGTATACTAGACACTGTACCAGGTGCACAACTTACACAGGCAAAGATGAAAAGCAGGGAACACACACAAATCACCCTTCGAGGAAGAGGGAGAGATGTGTCCCATATTTAGCAGGTGAACAAAATCAGACTTTCATCTTAGTAAATCTAGGTGACCTTCACTGACCAGTTTTTTTTTCTGATGCTAGATGTATGTATATACATATACACATGCACATATACATACACACATACACATGTATATGTATGTGGGTCTATATGAGTGTGCATATGTGTGGTGTGTGTATTTTTGTGATTATGTGTAGTGTACTGTGTATGAGTGTGTATGTGTGTGTGCGCACGCATGTGTGAGTGCACACACCTGCATTTCCCTTGATGGTCCCCATGTCTCTGGCTTCATTGGCACTCGCCTCGGGGCTCAGTGGGCAGGCACCCTTTACTTGCTTCTCCCCATGGTCCTCTGCCCCAGTTTCTGGAATAGACTCATAAATTCTGTGTGTCTGGCAGTTGGCACTTGGGGAGACAAAGGCGGATGGGCAGAGAAACGCAGCCTTCGCATATGCCAGTCCATAAACTAGAAGAGCAGACCCCATTTCTGGCCTCACTCCAGAGCACTGGCTGATTACAACTTGAGGAGGCTTACGTGATCAGCTGTGCCCCTTCTGGTCTCATCTCATTAGGTCATGCAGTAGGAAATAGTTGTTTTCAGAGGTTATACCTATAACGTCCTGTGCTGGTCAGTCCCCCGTCCCACACCTGGGTAGGTGGGTGGGGGTCAGATAGTTCCCTTGACCTTGGCAAGTTAGGAGAGAATCAATCCAACCCCAAATGGAGAAGCCCTGTTTTGATTTTCACACTAATAAAAATTCTCTTTGATTCAGTTCAATCATTGTACCCCATGAGATCATCAATTTAGAGCTGGAGTGACTGCAGAGGTCATTTAGCCCAACCCCCTCGTTTATTGACAAGGATTAAGAACCAGAGAGGGCCACTTGCTTTTTCAAGGTCAGCTCACCTCATATGGCCTGCTTATCATACACGGGGCAGCCAAAGGCCCACAGAGACTTGTCCACACCCTTATAGTCAACGGCAGAGCCAGGATGAGGTCCAGGCGTTCAGCCTCCAGGGCTCTTTCCCATTGGTTAGATGCCTCCTCTAATTTCACTTTTGTTCCCCACTCTTATTTCATCAGTATTAGAAACTCCCCGTACAGACACCCCATTCACCCCCAGTCACTGTTGTTATGTGCCCAATTCCCCATGCAGGTGAGCAGCTCCTTAGTAAGTTAAAGCCTGGAACACCCAGAGCAGAAGTAACACACCCAGGGCAACACACCCAGAATGTGTTGGGGCAGGATTTGAACCTGGGTCTTCTACCTCTAAGCTGTCACTCTATATTCTACCCTGCTGCTCCTCCTTGGCTTTAATCAATGTGGTAAAGCTTCAAAGAATGAGGCTAATTGGAGCTAGGCCTTCTAGTGGCAGATTCCCTTTGGTTCAGATTAAACAGAAATCCTTTTGTGGCTGTTGTTTCAACCCTGGCTGATAAAAATCAATACAAGGATCGGATGCATTTGGTCATCATGGAACAGGGAATCTACACGGTGGGGAGCAGAGGAGAGCTCCGAAGGGGACAGACAAGCAGCGCTGTGTTGGGCCCGCTGGGGAACTTTGGCCTATACTTAAAAATAAACACCATGTACAGAAGAGAAACCCAGTGTCACTTACAGTCTTCATTCATATATGGAAATGGTGTTATCAAGTGTCTCCTAATACACACAGTGTCACTTTTTCTGGCCCTAACATGTCATCAAAATCATGTGTCAATCATCTCTTCTCCCCTCCTCCCACCCCGTGTTGTAGTACAACAGCCACAAACATTTATTAGGCACCTGCTTCGTGCCATGAGCACCCAAGGTGCTGGGGATTGAAAGATGAAGAATGGGGTCAGCTGGGGGCACCGTGGACACAGCCCTGGCCTTGGAGTCAAGAGGACCTGAGTTCAAATCCAGCTTCAGACACTTGACACGTACTAGCTGTGTGACCCTGGGCAAGTCACTTAACCCCAATTGCCTCAATTGTGTGCTCTTGCACACAAATTCAATTAGAATAAAATAATGGAAGTATATGTAATCAAAGCACTCGCTGGCTGCCAGGCCTCTTTCTCTGCAGAACTTTGGACTCCTATGTGGCTCTGGAGGCCCATTCTCCTTGGCTGGAGCTGTGCGGATGTGGCGGATGCAGGAGCCCGAGATGGGTGGACATCTGCCCGCCATCCTTGGCCACCTGCCAGGGCTCCAACTCTGGATTCTGTCTTTGTTTTCTGCATCTCCCATAAAAGCGAGCTTTCTAAGCCTTTACCTCTGCCTCCTAGATGTGAGGGGCAAAAGGAAGGCTCCCGGATCAACTGGGGATTTCAGTTGCTGGTGACCAGCCTTCAGTAATCTCTTTGGATCTATGATCATGGACCTATATCCTCTTCCAGAGGATTATTGGATTATGATTTAGAGATGGAAGGGGCTTTTAAGGGGTGTGTGTGTGTGTGTGTGTGCTCGGGCATGTGTGTGTGTGTGTGTGTGTGTGTGCGCGCGCGCGTGCTCGTGCGCTCGGGCATGTGCATGGACCCCCCCCCATACAAATACAGGTCAAAAGCTAGCTATGCCATGTACGCACATCCATATATGTGTATGTGCACGTGTGTGAATATAAACATATGTAAAAGGGGGTGGGGAGTACACTAAGTTGCTTCTCGGATCCCTTTTGTTTCTAGATTTATGACAAAAAAATCTAGAAACAAAAGAGATCCTAGAAGCCACTTAGTGCATTCCTCACCCCCATTTTACAGTGAGGAATGTGAGAGGCTAATTGATTGCCCAAGATCACATAAGTGGTAAGTTGCAGAGCCAGGATTTGAACTCAGCTCCTCTGTCCAAATCTAACCCCTTTTCCACTCAGCCAACCTGCTTCAGTAGGTTCCTCCATCCATCATCCAAGTGCCCCAGAGGTCTGTCTCTCTAGGATTTGACTGCTTTGTGGCTCCCAATGCATCACTTGGATCATGCCTTGGGTGCCCTCACCTCCTGCTCCGTGCTTGGCCCTCCTCTTCCTCTTTCCAGATATGTCGGGTTGGGGTCCTTCACTCTCCTCATTATACAGAAGCAGCCATCCTTGGGGGATGCGCTACAGCCTCTGATTATGACAAGCACACATCTCATTATTCCCTTCCCTTCACCTACAATTCTCATTCCCTCGAGGTAGTGGGGCCTAGTGATTCACAACCATCTGACATCACTAGGAGAATATGAGTGTTGAAAAAAACCACCCCCTTGTCAGGCGAGATTCAGCTTGGGATCATGGGAAGGGACTGGCAATTTTCCAGATGGTGCCCAGCTCCATCTCTTCCTCCTATTCAGGACCCAGGCCATTTCCCCCATCCCACTTAAGGATCTTCCATTCTTCTAATGAGGGGAGGGTAATATGTAGACAGATAAGTAGAATACAAAGTTATGTGAAATGGGAGCAAAGTGCTCTGGGAGAATGAAAGGCTCTGTCCACAACATGCAGACTGATGGCATCCATCGCTGGCTGCCCATCTAATGCCATGGCATAATCTGAGACACAGCGTTTTTCATTTACTTGATCTTCCTGTCTGTATACATTACTAGGCTGAGGTCTTTGGAGTAGTCCTATATCAATCAACAAGCATTTATTAAGTGCTGACACATCCCAGCACCGTCCTATCAACACAAATGTGAGCCATTCCCTGCTCTCAACGTTCTACTAGATGAATTTATGGTAAAAGCCACCTTTCTACCACACTTTTATTTGTAACAGGCTGATAGAAATGTTGGAGAAGAGGGAGGCACAGCCGTCTAGCTCGTCCTGCGTAGACATCCTCAGCTTCCTTGACTACATAGGGAGGAATCAGAGGTTGGGGGTAGTCAGAAGAGGTCATGGGGTCAGGGCTTCAGTTGAAGGTCACATGTCAAAACATTGGATTCCACGTCAATGAAGAGTGGGCAAGTGGACAAGTGGAGGAAAGGGAGGAGTTTCCTTCAGTTTGTGGGTTCCTGCCCCTTCCTGAGCTTTTCAAGAGATGGAGATGGAGCAGGAGAGGTGGAGTGCTGGATATGGCAAACTGAAGTGCAGTTTGGACTCGTCTCCATCTTGCCCCTCCTTCCCTCCCCCCCTCAAACCCAGAAGGTCAGAATTTCCTTCTTTTTCCTTCTCATCTCATTCTCAAATGTCCCTCTGAATCACACTCTGCTTCTATGAATAAGAACAGTTAAGATCGTTGTTTGCAGGGAAAGGGATGAAGGCTTTGTCCTTCTGTTTTATCCAGTGAGCCTCCTGAGTTTCCAGAAGGCTCCAAAAACCCCTCAAAGACTGCTGCATTTGGTAAAATAGCAAGGAAAAAAAACTGATGAAGAAGAAACAGAGGGAGGCGTGCATTTGGTTCATTGATTTTTGACAAGTTCTAATCACTTGACACTTGGTGGGTGGGTTGTGGAAAAGACAGAGTTGAATAGAATCTGCAGAGCTCTGCTGCAGAGACCTTGCCAAGGCAGGAAGGATGAGTGACTGGGGGGGGGGGTTATGAAAAGGATAGGAGTCATGTGTTGGTAAAGTGACACTTTAGAACCATCTCCCCAAGGTGGGAGAGTCAGAAAATCTTGCTTTTCTTTCCCTGTTGTCTATAACTGCCTACTAAAACTCAAAATCTAATAAAAACCCTTCATGCAATAGAATGCCCTTGTTTACCTGACATCTGAGTATTCATTCTTCAGTTTATCAAAGCCTGATTTTTTTTTTTGCCACTGCAACTTTAACAAAGTATTGATGCCCCTTTTTATGTCACAAAATTTCTCCATATGCTTTTCTCTTCCCTTCTATCCCTCCCCTCAGAATCTACTCTTGTAACTAAGGAAAAATATGTTGTTGTTTATCCTTCATTCTCAAAGAAGACCAATGATGTCAGAAGGGTGATGTCTTAGTTTTTGCATGAATTGGATTTAAATGAAGCAGAGCCAATCAAAGTCATCAGCCTTGCTCTTTCCTCCAGAGTCACTGGAGTTTAGTGCCAAGACAGAAGTCAAGATGACTGGCAATGACCATAAAACCGACCGACACAAGTCATGGTGTCTGTGTACAGGGGCCACAATCGGCCCATGTGGTCATTGTTATGTTACTCATTGCATTTATTCTAGATTCTGTAGTCCTTTTGCATTTTCTATTTATATGAGAGGCACCAGGCAGCCTCAAAGTCAGTGAGATGTGGATTCAAGTCCTGCTTCTGTGTATCCCCAGAGCCAGCCCAATGCCTGGCTTGAAGTGTTTGTGCTTATTGACCAGCAGACTCTTTTCCTTTCCGTTATTGTTGTCGGCATGTAGGCTTGTCTCTCCTGCACCTGCTTTCTCTTCTTTGCATCATTTCATATACTTCTTACCATGCTTCTCTGAATTCCTCCTATTGGTTGTTGATTATGCTGGGATGATGGGTTGCCAACCCATTGGGTGGATGCTGTGTGGTGAACTTTGAAGTGGCTACAGACAAGAGTCAAGCAGAATAGGTGGACATGGATGCTTGGGATCTACATCTTTGATAGCAACTCCCACATCAGTAAACCCCCAGCTCCTATTTTAAGCATTCGAGTCTGATAGTTCTCAATAATATGCTATTCCATTCCAGCGATATGCCATTATATCCCTAGAGTTCCACTGGTTCAGCCATTGCCAAAGTGATGGGCACCCACCATGTTTCCATTCTTTTTCTATCATAGGGATGCCATGGGGCACAGTGGAAAAACCATTGATTTTGGCTTCAGAGGACCCTAGCCCAAATCCTAGCTCTTCCATATCCTGCCTGTGTGATGGTGGCCAGGTCACTTAACCTCTGTGGGTCTTAGTGCCTTTCTCTATAAAATTGAAGGGATTAGATTAGATGATCTCTGAGGTCCCTTTTAATTCTGGATCTAAGCAGTGACATGATCATTGCCTCACATGAAGGTGGTTAGAGTAGATTTTCTTGAGAGTTCTTTCTTTTTTCTTTTTTTTTTTTTGTGGGGCAGTGGGGGTTAAGTGACTTGCCCAGGGTCACACAGCTAGTAAAGTGCCAAGTGTCTGAGGCTGGATTTGAACTCAGGTACTCCTGAATCCAGGGCCGGTGCTTTTTCCACTGCGCCACTTAGCTGCCCCTAGAGTTCTTTCTAATTGCTTGAAGCTCGTGACTTGATGAGGGACAGAAGCAGAATGAGGAGGGCTGCTGGGTGTTGGTTATCCTCCCTGTAAATACTGGTCTTGGTGTTGGGGGAGTGGAGGGGGTCTCTCCGAGATCTGGTTCTGTCTTAATAGTTGAGTTGGACACATAAAGCTGTTGTGTACTTGTCAGGGGTGGTCTGTTTCCCTGGCTTAGTTCGGTGTCCTGCCCATGGAATTAACTGCATTCTTTAACTTCAATGTCTTTCCTTTGGTGGCAAATGTGGGACTTTTACCTGGGAGGGAGGAGCCCAGTGGTTCTGGGAGTTGAGGGCTAGGCCTACCTGCCGCCCCTGGCACTTACTGCCTTGTGTAAATCCCAGCCCCCCTCTGTGGGCATTTCTACCTTCCTCTTAAGGATGTTGGGAGGATTTAAAAGCTCCTGCAGTATTTAGAGAGTGCATTTGAATTTAAATAAAGGGAAGTTGGAAGAGCTTTCACGATGTAATAGAGTAATCGCCTTATTGTTAAAGGCAGAAGTTAAAGCTTTTCATTTGGCAGCCGTTGACAGATGGGGACTTGCTGGGGCTCTCCTGCACCTCCTCTGTTCTCTGTTGGGAGAAGCAGCTGCCCTGGAGTCAAGTTGGAACACAACTTCCTTTCTCCGTCCCCTGAAATTTGCCTTTCGTCCTGTCCTGTCCTGTGTAATCACTGGGCTTGGGCTTTTTGTTTCAATTCATGGATGCACTGCTCAGGGCTGCTGAAGTCTGTCTGTCAGGAATGAGCTGGTTTGCTCTGAGACAAGCTTGAAATGAGAGGAAACAGGAATTTGGACAAATGATTCCAAAACCCTTGAACTTGGAGTCTGGACTGTGTAGTTGGAAATTAACCCAGAATGCTCAATATTGAGTTGCGAGTATAAAAGATGATCTCAAGTGAGCTTTAAAAAAATGAAAGAAAAGGAAAACAATGTTTAATTAGCCTTCCCAGCACCTCTCTACAATTGTGGAATGACTCCCTTTTTTCTTCCTCCCTCTATTACATTAAGACTAATTGAATCCGTACCTTTATTTTCATGAACTCTGATGAACATTGAGTAGTCAGACCACAACAAGTTCTGGTTGTAATTAAGTGATTAAATTTCGTGTTGGTGGCTCCATACCCTTAGAAGTGGGGAATAGGAGAGGGCACTGGAATGAGATTTTTATTCTATTATTTTGAAAAAATTTGATCAGTTACAGGGCTTTTTGTTTTGTTGTAATTGTCCCTGCGGCCAGCACCCCCCCCCACCCCCCACCCCCGCCCCCAGCCCACTCCCATCCATTTTGGATCTTCGAATAGTCCCCTTCACTTTGGAAACTGACCAGAAGAAACCAAAATACAAGGATGATACTGGGGTCGATGGGGTTGTATTTTTGTTGGGAAAAAGCTTTTCCCCTTCCCCCTTGCATTCTTCCAGCAGAACTAGTATAACCTGAGTCAAGGTGATGGAAATGGAGATGTAGGAGTTGATGTGACTGTGAGATGTAATAGATTATTCTTTTGTTCTCTTCTTCCTATGATGATTTGTTGGGGGGAATGTCCATAAAATCTGGGACTGGAGCCAGTCTGAGTTGATGGTGCTGTAAAGAAGACACTGCCTCAATTTATGGGTTCACTGCACTTGGCCATGAGACCCTCCCCCTGCCCCCCAGGAAGCAATGACCCCTTTCTTTCCTTTGCTGACTAGTGGAGAACCCTTCTATTCTGTTAGTGGCATCAGCATGGAATACCAGTGAGAAAGTCCATGTTAATGTTTGGCTGAGTAGATGGTAGATGATAAGCAAATATGTGTTGTGGCATGTTGGAAATTGCTGTACTAATTGGATTGGATTTCTTCAGAAGCCTGTTTCTGCTGTTTAAAAAAAAGGGAAAGAGAAAATTAAGGGCATACCCTGACTGGAGAACAGCAAAACAAATTGTGGTGCATGCATGAAATAGGCTATGAGAAATAGCAAATGCGAAAAATAATGAGAATCATGGGAAGATCTTTATGAACTGATGCAGAATATAGTTAATAAAGCCAGGAAAATAGTATAAGCAGTGACTAGAACAAGGAAATGGAAAGAATTTTTTAAAAAATGGTGACTGAGTACACTGTAATTGTCATGATCAAGTATGGTCCCCAAAGAAAGGGAGAAAATGGACCTTCCTCCTGATATGGGGGGAATGGGGTACGGGTTTGGGGTAGGGGATGGGGTTCTTAGGAATTCCTCTTTAAAGAATTACACCCTCTTGCACACAAAAGTAGTTAGAATAAAGTGGTAGTTTATTTAGGAGCAAGGGAAGGGAAGGGTGGGGGGAGGGAAACCATGAAAGAAATCCTTGGACTTCTCATGGGGAGATTGGCATAAAGCACATGGCTCAGAGGTACCAAATCTCCTCAAACAGGAGACTGGAAGGTACTTTTATAGAGGACTGATGGGGGTGGACCCTCTGCCTGTGAAAAGTTCCTTTAGTGAGGGAGGACCATCCCCCACTGGTGGTAGCTGGTGAAATTGGGTGAGGAGTGGAGGACCATCTCCCACTGGTAGTGACTAGAGGAATTGGGTGAGGGGTGGCTTCAGACCTCTCTTCAGGACACAAAGGCCTTATCTCCCCAGGGTAAGGGAGACCAGAATGAAGGGTAGGAATCCCAAGCTAGCTCAGTCCGATTTGGTTCAGTTTGTCTCTCTAGGCATTATCTGTCCCCTGGTTTAGTTTCTCAAGGAGAAGGTTCCTTGATGTGCTCCAGAGAATTTCTGGGGTGCTCTGCACCCCATGACACTCCCTTCTTTGCAGAAGTGAGAGACAACGAATGTGGAACATTGCTCAAATTATCAGATAAGGTTGGTGCTTACTATGGTTGTGCTCTGCTGCTTCCTCTCCTTTTTTACTTATAAGAGCTGGTTCTCAAGGGAGAGGTGAATAGGGGAGGAAGAGGGATAGAATAGTAAGTAGAGGTGATTCAAAAGCAAAAGATATCCATAAAAGCAGAGAGAATGAAGGCTACATAAAAATAATGTAATTAAAAACAATAATCTGGGAAAAACCCTTTCTCTTTTGCTCTTACAAAGATGGCTCTTGAATTCTGCCTACCTTCTAGGATTTTCCTTTCCTTCATTTGAATTAAACTAAATGCAATAAAATTTTACTAGGTGAATATGTTATGTACAAAAGACAAAACAAAAGGATCCCTGCCCTTAAGGAGATTACCTTCCTTGGAGATACTAGATACATAGATACATGTGAGGGGAGGGGAGAGAAGAAGAAGAAGAAGAAGAAGAAGAAGAAGAAGAAGAAGAAGAAGAAGAAGAAGAAGAAGAAGAAGAAGAAGAAGAAGAAGAAGAAGAAGAAGAAGAAGAAGAAGAAGAAGAAGAAGAAGAAGAAGAAGAAGAAGAATATAGTTCACACAGCTGTTCATGTGGGATGGATTTAGGGTCAAATTGATTGTGAGTCATCCCAAAAGAATTACATGACTCAGTGACTCAGTTTCCCAAGTTTTATTGCAATACTGTGAGTGAACACAGGGAGAGAACCAGAAAAGTGGAAAGGTATCTCTCAAATAGTGAAAGAAAAGATAGTTATATTTATAGTATTGTGAGGGCCAAAAATTGATATACAGAGCGTTATTTGGGTGACTCGCCTTAATATTGGGGTCCCGGAAATATGAGGGACCTTTTAGGTTCACCCTCCCCTCTGAACTGCCCTTTTTAGATATTTCTCCCAGGCCAATAAGAAAGGAGACTTTAAGCTTTAATTCACAAAAGGATCAGGTTTTATAAATTCGGAATTAATTAAACAACAAAGGTAAAACTAATAAAAATCAAAGCTAGGGAAATAGGAAAATAGAAATATAGACAAATACTCTTAACTCTAAACTTAACCTATTCAATCCCCAGATCTTTTCCAATTAAGCTAGTTCAAATGAATTTAGGGTTTTCCATAATTAACTCACCAAAACCTGCACAGTCTGCAGTTGCTTGCGTCACCGAGACAGCAGAGAAAGAGCGAATTCGCACCACCGCCAGGGGAGAAGACCAAGAGACCACATTCTGGAAGAAGCCTAGCATTCCAGAAGCGCCCTCTGCCTCCCTTCAGGGAGCGTTCAAAGAGAGGAAATATCTAAAAAGGGCATTTCAGAGGGGAGGGTGAACCTAAAAGGTCCCTCATTATTTCTGGGGCCCCAGTATTCTGGCGAGTCACCCAAATAATGCTCCACATATCAAATTTTGCCCCTCACAGTATGGATAAATTGATTATCAGTCTCATTATAATAATCTGCACCTTAGGGAGGTATAGGGGAGGACCTATCCTAATTTGGAGTTCCTGAGGTCCTAAGCCAACCCCTGAGGTGGGTACCTTTTTTCCGTGGAGGTGTGTTTTGGGGGTTTACACATCATAGGGTGAATCTTGGGACAAAGTTGGTCTTTTCTGCATATGTCTCTTTTTGATTCCCATTTCTAGTTTCAAAATATTTTCATTTATCATTTGAATTTCTATGCCTTGTCTATGTATCATTGTTATAATTAAGGTCTTTATGACCTGCCTTTTTATTTTCTTGTTATGGGTGCTGATTAATATGGGACTTGTATTAATGAAGACTCAAGTCTTAAAGTTATCCATTAACTGGGGACTGAATCCTTCTTAGAGCTCAGATTTAAATTAGAGCTTGGGTCTTAGGTTTTTCTGTTAACCCCTTTTTTGCCTCCTACATCACTGTCATATCCCTACCTGTTTTTTGTGCACTAGGCTAAGCATTCTTACTTTCTTACTCTCTCACATGACACAGTTTCAGCCTTTTTATCATCCTGTATCTCATTCCAGTTTATTAGTGACCCTCCCAAAAGGTGGCACCCGAATGCCAAGGAAGTGTAGTGGTCTGGTGAATGAAAAATGGGGTAGGCTCAGTACCTTTCTTTTTCTGATGTACTCGTTTATTAACAGTCTGAGACTCCATGAGTTTTGGAAACTATGATAGAACAACTAACTCTTTGAGATACAGATAGTATAAACACCTCCATCTAGGATAACTTTTGGTTATGCCTCTTCCTCAATGGCTGCAGCGCCTTATGTGTCTTCTCCCTCTATCAGAATGTAAGCTCCTTGAGGGTAGGACCTTTCTTGCTTGCTTTTATTCATATCCTCAGTGTTTAACACAGTGCCCACCATATTTGTTTGTTGTTGTTGAGTTGTGGCTGATTCTCCATGACCCCATTTGGGGTTTCCTTGGCATAAGTACTGGAGTGGTTTGTCATTTCCTTCTCCAGCTCCTTTTGTGGATGAGGAAACTGAGGTAAACAGGGTGAAGTGACTTGCCCAAGGTCACACAGCCTGTAAGTGTCTGAGGCCAGATTTAAACTCGGAAGATATCTTCTTGACTCCAGACCCAGTGCTCTGGGCACTGTGATGGCTCCTACCTGCCTGGCACATAGTAGGTGCTTAATAAATGCTCTCTTTTTCTCTGTGCTCTGTCTGTGTCTACATCTATGTCTTTCCTTCTCCCAGATAACAATTGTCAAGAGGTAGAATTTGAACTCAGATTTTTTTGATGCTAAGTCCAGCATGTTATCCACATTACTTTTCCTACTTTATATTCATATCTATTAAAGACACAACTAACTTTGTCTTATAAAAACCCCTAAATTTTTTTTCAGATATACCAACAACCAAACCCTTTTACCATATTCCATACCTATGAAACTGGTTTTTTAAAATTTATTTTACTTAGCCTAAATGTATAGGACTTGAAAAATTATGTCCTTGTTTTTTGTCCATTGTTCTAGGCTACTGAGATCTTATTTGAATCTTGATCATGTTATCTCCATATCTGGCTTTCCCCCATCAGCACTGTGTCATTCCCAAATCTCTGGAAGTCATTAGTAGTGAACATGGAGAGGATAGGGCCAGACAGAGCCATCTCTGCATCTGGCCACTCCAGATGCCTCTTTTTTTTACTGGTAATTTCACTAGTTTGGGGGTGTGAGGAGCCACTGATTTCAGCTATGACTCCACCTCCCTTTTCTAACATGCACATGAGAAACTTTGCCAAACGCTTTGCTGAAACCCCAGTAACTTCCACACGAGTCCAAATTGCACCAAAGGAAATGAAGTTAGTCTGTCCCGATTTATACATGGTGGGATGGGCTCCCTCCTGGTGATCACTGCTTCCCTTTCTAAGTGTTCACAAACCCTCTGGTTAATCAGGTTTTGTCATTTTACAGGGAATCAATATTAAAGTCAGCCATCTGTTACTCAAATAATCCTATCTCCTTTCCTCTTGTGAAAACTGGAATATCATTTGCTTGTCTTCAGTGCCGGCACATCATGCTACCCATAGTTCCTGAAAGATCACTAATGAAGATCAATTGGCCATTGCATTGAAAGGATTATCAGAAGAGATGGGAGATCCCTTCCCCTACCCTGCCACCCTTTCTCTGTAGGGGTAGAAGACCCTGGGTGTGAGATGCAGAATGGGCCATCAGACTTTTTCCATATGTATATTTGTTTTGCTGAACACATCCTCCTTTCTCTTCCCACCCCAACCCCCTTTTAATTCAAAGAACTGACTCCCAGGGAGGAGGTGGGAAGAGGGATAGATATCGTGAGTAATGTAAAAACAAAACATACCAATTTTTTTTTTTAAGAAAAGGTCTTTGGAATCAGAGAGTCTTGAAATTGGAAAGGACCCTAAATCCAAGCCATGGCTGAATAAATATCCCTTCTCCAACATTCCTGCTCAGCTTTTGCTTGATTATATCCAATGAATCTTGATCTTTCTGAAATCTACTTTCCTGAAAACTAAAGTGCCTGGTTAACTATCCTCTTCGTGCTTCCTCACGTCATGATCCTGAAGATGAGATGATAAAAGGTGATCACCTTTTATCAAGATTCCCATGAGCTCAACTTCAGTAACCAGGTCCCCATTGTTGGGCAGAATTGGGGTCAGGGTTACAGTTCATATCACTGCTTTTCTTACCTTCTAATATTAAATAGTTGGTGACTAAGGAATTGGATGCTTTGCTGCCAGAGTGAATATTGTCTCTGAAAGATGGTTGTTGAAACTGCTCTATCACTAATATTTTTTTTTTTTAGTGAGGCAATTGGGGTTAAGTGACTTGCCCAGGGTCACACAGCTAGTAAGTGTTAATTGTCTGAGGCCGGACTTGAACTCAGGTACTCCTGACTCCAGGGTCGGTGCTCTATCCACTGCGCCATCTAGCTGCCCTCACTAATATTTCTTAATGGTTTTGAGACTTTCATCAGGAATTCATCATCCATTTCTTCCATCTGGCTGCATGGTCTGTCACATAGCACCCCAAGAATTCCACTTCTCTTATGTCCTGTTCAGTTCTCACTCCAGTGCTTTGTAGCACTGCTCTCCCTACAGATTCATGTTTTTCCAAACAGCTTCATATTTCCATGATTTTGTTCTGCCCTTGTTTTTTTATTAGTTATTTTTTCAAACAGTATATGCCCTTTCACTTCTGCATTTCTGTTGTGAGTCCAAATACACTAAGTGCCAGTGACACTCAGCTTTTTTTTTTTTTTAGAAGTGGTGTGTCGTCAATTTAGAGAGAATTCTTTTTGGTAGAATTCCAATACATTTTTCTATGAAATGATGCTTTATCCTTTGGGCAATTTTTTCCTTCCCCCAGAACATTTTGAACCCGACCCACGTCCCTAATGTCTTAAGGTGACCGACCCAACTACTAAAGACTAAAATGGATTATCATGTGATGTTTTTCTTGGACCAATAATCCACTTTTAAATTACAGCCTTGAGGCTTGCTTTTGAGATGCCCAGATCTCTGGGGGAAGCTAGTAATATCAGGGACTATTATTTTTCACTGAAGTGGATCTCATCTGACATACAGGAGGCAAAGGGGGTTGGGAGGAAATGTGACTTGTCAGAAGATTCAGATCTTCATTTTGATTAGTAAACACAGTCAGGGCATGGGATTTAAATGGACTTCTTCAGTCCATAAGTTAGAAACTAGCATTCTCTTGTGGCTAAATTAGAGTGTCCTTCCCAAGACAGATCAGGATAGTGGGGCTCTTTTTGCTTTTAGGCTGGTCTGAACTTTCAAGGTTTCCATATCCATCCATTCTACCTTGGAGTAAATGTTGACCAATGTTTCTCACGTCTACCAAAGTTTGAGCTTCCAGTGCCTATTTAAGGGATATGCAGAGATCATGGGGAAAGTTCTCCAATATATTCTCCTCTAGGAGAAAGACCACTAGACTCAGTCAGAAGATCCCATGGTTCTGATAACAAGTTCAATGCTTATTCAGTTTGTTTAATGATTCAGTTTATTCAACAAGCATTTATTCAGTGCCTACTGTAGGCCTGGTACTGTGTGTGCCAGGTATTGGCAAAGCCAAGACAAAACCAAAACAATGATTCTTACCCTCTTAGGGTTTACTTTCTTTTTCTGGATGGGGGGAAGCAAAATTCTATTGATAAATGAATATAAGACGTAAGCAAAGTTTCATGATTTTGAGCAAACTCCTTATGTTCTCTGAGCCTGTTTCTTTATTTGTTAAATGACTATATAATCTCTAAGGCTCCTTTCAGATAAAACCTGGGTATCTGTGACCTTTCTTTTCAGTGTCATTGTGTTTCTTACCCTAACCCTCCCCATCAAATCTCTCTCAACTTTGGATTTTTCATGTGAAAAATCACAGGTCGGGCTTATTGAAATCTAACTCCCAACTTGGCTCTAAATATCGTGTATTTTGTTATGAAGAGCCATGTTTGAATGACTTTCTCAGGAGAGGTTGACAGTGTAGTTCTGCCAGTGATTAGAATGATGGATTGGGTTGATATAAGGCTGTAGTTTGCAAAGCGCTTTACCTATGGTAAGTCAATTGATCTTCAAGCACAGCCCCGTTATTATTCCCGTTTTACAAATGAAGAAACAGGGCAGACAAAGTGAAGTGACTTGCCCAGGGTCAGACAGTTAGTAAATGTCTGAAGTAGTATTCAAACTCAGGTAATAAATTGCACTCTACTCCATCACTTAGCTACACACAATCTCAGTCAGAAGCACCTCAGTCTAACCTGTGCTGTACGTCAATTCCCTCTCTCAAACCCTTGACCAAAGGTCATCCAGCATTTGCTAGAAGATCCTTATTGAAGGGGATCCAACTACTTCTGAGGCGATCTGGGTCCCTTGGGCACAGCTCTTGCTATTAAGAACCTTCTCCTGCTCTCACCCTTAGTTTCGCCTTTGGAATTTCCCCATATCATTTGGCTCTTCGGGGACAAGACAGACAAGTCATCAGGAAATGTGAAGACAGCGTGTCCTCCCTGTCTTTTCTTATCTGGGCTGAATATCTCTAGTTCCTTCAGCTGACCCACTTTTTGGTCGCAAGGCCCATCGCTGCCTTCATTTCCTGCCGCTAGATTCGCCCACCCATCAATGTCTTTCCTAAAACAGACCATTTTAAAAAGGAACATGAT
The DNA here is from genome assembly GCF_019393635.1 of Dromiciops gliroides. Lineage (NCBI taxonomy): Eukaryota > Metazoa > Chordata > Mammalia > Microbiotheria > Microbiotheriidae > Dromiciops > Dromiciops gliroides. Next base: position 490,013,083 of record NC_057864.1, on the reverse strand, counting down.
ACCCCAGATGTGGTCTGACCAATCAATCTATAAGCATTTCTTATAAAGCGCCTACTGTGTTCCAGGCAAAATATAGCAAGACTATCACCACCTTTCATATAACTGTGATATAATTATAAAGTTTTTTTTTAAACCCCTAAAATTTTATCAAGAAGCTTATTGCCATGGAAACCTATGAACACACATCCAGGGAGCTTCAGGCCAAGACAGTCTCTGTGAACCTTATTTTTCCCTGTTTATTTTCTCCTTTCAGGGATGATCATCAAAAAACTGGTTGTTCTGTCCCTTTCTGACCTTGGGCAAACCTATTCCTCAGGGCCTCAGTTTCCTTCTCTGTAGAATCAGAGGGTTGGACTAGATGGCCATTAAGGGCCCTCCAGCTTTCCAGGCAATGAGGTTAAGTGACTTGCCCAGGGTCACACAGCTAGTAAGTGTCAAGTGTCTGAGGCTGGATTTGAGCTCAGGTCCTCCTGAATCCAGGGCTGGTGCTCTATCCACTGTGCCACCTAGCTGCCCCCTGCCCTCCGGCTTTAAACTTGTGATCCTTAGTTGAACCCAGCCAAGTGCCTTCACCTCTGTGAGACTCAGTTTCCTCGTCTGTAAGGAGGGTGATCTTGATTGCCTCTGAAGTCCTTCCAGTCTTAGCTCAGAAGAATCTGGCTGGCCTCCTTTGGGTTTGCAGAGCCCTAGAATGCGGGAGCTAATGGTCACAGCATTTATCTCCCAAGGTCAGAGGCTGGCTTACTGGAGCTGCAGGTGGACATCACTAGAGACAGGTTGTTTTTGTTTGCCTTTTCCGTCAGTCTCACTTCCTGGGGTTGATCATCATCAGCCTTGTGGAGAACAGCGCTGTGAGTCTGTCCGGGGATTAGAGGGTCATAGTCCTGCCCGGCGCTGATAACTTCAACAGGCTCCACAACAGCGGACCTTGTGGATTATTAGAGCACGCCTTTGTTGGCAAAGTGTTTTACCAATAAGTTCTCTTCTGATCTTTGTGGGGAGAGGCCAGATTGGGATGGAGTCCAAAGGCCAGGCTTTGAAATCTCACTGTGCCTATCTCTATGTGGTCTTGGACAAGGCAACTCACTTCTTGGGCCTCAGTTTCTTTGCCTGTCCATTTGAGAAGATATTAAGTGTGGGACTCTATGGTCTCATCTCTTTTATATGATCTGGGGTCTTATGATCCAGTCAGTCTGTGTCATCTTGGGAAGGTCACTTATCTTCCCCCCATTCTTAATTTCCTTAGCTGTAAAATTGGGTGGGGGGGGGTGGGGCCCTGGGAGCAGGGCCAGACTGGACGATATGAACTCCAGGGACCCTCTAGCTCTCTCTAGATGTACGATCCTGCCTGTGTGGTCTGGGATGGCCAAGTTATTCCCCCTCTCTGGCTCTCCTTGGGTCTCAGTGTCCTCCTTGGTAAAAGGAAAGTTGGGTTAGGTGACCTTGGAGGTCCCTCCCCTCTTCCTCCTCGCAGAGAATGAGGGATGAGGTGGATCTGAGGTCCTCGCAGTTCTCAATCTCCAAGCCTCAGCTCCCCTGGCACCTCCTCCCCTGCATTTGGGGGAATCTTTCCACTTCTGGGGGGAGGAGAATGTTCGAGCCTCAAGGGACTGTCCAACTTTCAGAGCCATTTTTGGCCTGTTGCCCTGGGTGGATTTCATCTCTTTGTTCCTGAGTTCTTCTGGGGAATCGCATTTGTTCTTTCCTGCAGACATCAATCGAGGTTGTTTGAAGCTGGCAGAGATGGCCGAGTCTGGCTATAAGTCACATCAGCTTGGTCCCAGCTTCATGAGGGTGGGTCTTCCATCTGGGAAGGAGAACAATACAGTTGTGGGCCCTGCTCCCAATTCTGAGGACCTCCTGTTCTTGCAGTGAGAGAGAGGGACAAACCATTGTAAATAGTGAATAAAAGGTTCTCCAGTGTAGATTCTGCCCCAGGCAACACCTCCTCCTCTCCCCCCAGCGGGGTGGGACGATAGAACTCTTGCCCTGAGGGGGAGCTCTGACTCTGGGGACACAGTGGCCTCTGCTGCTGACCCTTGGCCCCCATGGTGAGAAGGAATTTGGATGTCTCTGCAACCAGGAGGAAGATGATTTGAGGTGTGCTTCCTCTATTTCCCATCTCTGAGTCTTTGCAACTGGCTTTCCCCTGCCTGGTGCACCAGCCTTTCCTTTAAGATGCTATTCAGGCACTGCCAACCCCCTCCTCTGGTTCCCCCTCCCTCGGACACCCCTGCCATCTATGTGCATATGTGTGTATGTATAGGTCAGTGTGCAGTTTCCTCTGATACAATGCAGATTTCTTGAGAACAGAAACTTTCACTCTTGTCTCCTTTCCCAGCTGCTCAGCATACAGTTGGTGCTTATTAAGTGACTACTGATTTGCTCTTTTTGTATCTACACTATTTAGCGAAGTGCCTGGCACACAGTGGGTGCTCAATAAATGCTTGTTGATTGATTATTGGTTGTATCCTGACTTTGAGTCAGGAAAGTTGGATTTTGGGGCTTTCCCTCTGATGCTAATTAGCTGTGTGGCCCTGAGTGATTCCCTCAGCCTCTCTGAGTATGTCTTTTACTCTGTAAAATGGGGACAATAATAGCACTGCCTTAGAGGATTGTGGGAAGCACTTTGCCAGCCTTTCATTGTTGTGTAAATATTTGTTATGTTTGTTGTTGGTCAGGGGAAGGAAGGTGGGGTTTTGGAGCCAGAGACCCTTGGTTCCCATTCTGCACCTCCTCTGACCCTGAGGATGAGATTAGATTTGAGCGTTCAGCTCTAGAGGCCCCCTCTCTGTCTATAATCCCGCACTGGCTTCCCTTCTGTGGCACTTACATGTTAGTCATATGGAAGGAGGCCACATTTGTGCCACTGGGGAGTTGTGAAGCTTAATCCACCCTGGCAAAGTCTATGATTGGTCGTAGTCTTAGATGGCAGTTCTGTTAGAAGGGAGGATACTCAGTGGATAGAGCACCAGCCCTGGATTCAAGAGGACCTGAGTTCAAATCCAGGCTCAGACACTTGACACTTAATAGCTGTGTGACCTTGGGCAAGTCACTTAACCCCAATTGCCTCACCACACAAAAAAATAAAAATAAAATAAAAATAAAAAAATAAAATAAAATAAAATAAAAAGAAGGGAGGATACTGGTGGGGGGGCGAGCATCCTGAGCTCTAGAGGGGAGAGGGGCACTCACTCTGCTCCTGCACTGTTTCTCCCACAGGTGGGCGGCTTCCTTTGCCACCTTTGCCATCCCAGAGAGGTAGCTAGCTCTTATTTCTGCCCCCAGAAGAGGGCAGAGAGTGCAAGACAATCAGTTGCCCTCCTGACAGCTCTGATATCAAGCAGCGTTTAGCAGTGAGGGCACCAAAAGGACCTGCCTTGTTTGTGGAAAATGCCTCTGGGGCATCTCCAGGTGGGGAGCTCTAGGAAGGGAACCGGCCCATGTCAGCCTTGGTGCAAGGGTACCTGTTCAGGAGAGGATCCTCAGTGCTGTGTCCTCTTTTCCGAGGGTAAATACTTGCGTGGCTGGGGAGGTCAGAAGACTCTGGTTCATGGTTCTGTGGTCCAGTGCCTGCTGTGTCCTTCCATCCTGTTCTCTGGACGTGCATGAATGAGCTAGAAGGAGACACTGAGGAAAGGTTGAGCCTCCTCTATTGATGTCTTGTGCTGGTCATCCCTCAGGGTAATTTGCCTTGTGTTTTTTTTGACACTCCCCCCCTGGAAAGAGTCAAGGTGGTGTTGGAGCCTAGACTTAGGGTCTAGGGCTGAAAAAGATGTCACTTCACAGCTGGGGAAACTGAGGCCTGGAGAAATGAAGTGACTTGTCCAAGATCACACAGGAAGTAACTCATAGGGTCATAGAGAGCTAGAAGGTTCTTGGAAGATAGTGAGTTCATACCCTCTCCTCCCCTCCATTTTATAGAGAAGGAAACTGAGGCAGAGAGGAGGCGAAACAAATTATTCAGGGTCACATAGGTAGGAATTTAAAGGATGCTAGGTCTAGAGCCGTAAGAAACCTGATAGGACAGTCCCCACCCCCAAGCCCCATTTTATGGATGATGAAACTTAAACACAGAGTGCCCGACATGGTCCAAGGTCACACAACTTGTAAGTATCTGGTGTAGGATTTGAACTCAGGTCCTCTTGGCTCCCAATCCAGTGCCCAATGCACTATACCATGCTGCCTCCCAAATCAGAAAGACCTGGTTCAGACCCTCCCCCTTCCTCTTAGCTGTGTGACCCGGGGCCAGTCACTTGATGTCTCTAAGACTCAGATAACTTTCTCAGACTCTTATTTATACATGACTCTCAACCCCATACAGTAAAATCTCACATGCTAGACGTATGGCTTAAGTTTCTTGAGGCATTATTGGCCAGCAGTCTAGCCTATACACATACACGTGAATGGGATTTTGCAGCCTTTGGGATATAAGAAGTACTTGATCAGTGTGACCTCGAGGTTTTGCCTCAGAATAGAAGGCTTGGTCAAAACAACCCAGAAAAGCAGGGGGGCAGCTCAGGTTCCCCCCATTTTGCAGAGACCCATAAAGGGAATCTGATCAGCTAGATTCCCATGGCTAGTGAGTGGCAGACCCAGCCAGGATTTGAACCCAGCTCTTTGGACTGAGAGCCCCTTTCACTACAGTGTCTGCCCATAATGACCAGCAAGGGGAGGTGCTGACACTGACTCCCTCAGGCCCCTCAGCCACCGAGAACTCCATGAACACGGAACAAACCAACCAAAAAGATTTCTCACAATAATAAACACCCTGTGATTTTTTCCTTGGTCACACCTCTTTGATGACCTTTTCCTCTGCTTAGAGAGCCAGATTGAAAAGTTGGGCTGAAATGAACCAGATGACCCAGTGGGAGAGGGATTCAAGTCACCACGTGAGGTGCCAGCCCAGAACTTTTGGGAGAAGTGTGTGAGAAGCACAGGGAGGCAGTTTGAGGCTGGCAGTCCAGGAAAAGAATATATAATATTTGGAGCTGTCCCTGAACAGGTAGTGAGCTCCCTGTTGGTTGAAGCATTCAAGGAGCGGCTGCATCCTTTGTCAGGAGTGGGTGTAGGGGATTCTTTGGTTCTGAGTTCAATAAGGCAGTGGCAAAGATCCCTCCCCGCTCTATCATTCTGGACCTCAACATAGCCTTCCCCAGGGACCCAGCTCCATGCCATGCTTCCCATTCTATGGGGGAGGGCACCTCTAGTCCACTGCCCCTCCCATCGTGGGCTCTTCACCCACAAGCATTTGGGAAGTTCTTTGCTGAGTGAAATAAAACTAAACAAGGCAAACAATCCTTGCCCTCGAGAATCTGACCATCGTGTGTGTGTGTGTGTGTGTGTGTGGGGGGGGCAGACGTAGAAGATAAATACAGGGGAAATGGGAGCTCCTCTCCCAGAGGAGACCCTCCGCACTGGGAGACCAGCAAGGGTGGGATGTATGTGGGAGATCGGAGAAGCTGGGGAGTTTCCCAGGCTTGGGGGACAAAGACTGGAGGAAAGCGGTCCCTGCCCCAAAGGAGCTCATCTTCTAATGGGATGGACAAGAGGGCTCTGGCTGCGAATGCCGACTCTGTACAAAACAAAATATGGGGCACGCATGGTGCTGGCAGCTGGTGGGGACCCCGAGGTCTCACAGTGAAGGGGAGGCTTGAACCAGGTTTTACATGGATCAAACTCGTGCAGTGTCGAAGGAGCTGGAGGTCATGGGGTTGAGCCCAGCTGGGGGATGCAGGCATTGAGAACAAAGCAACAGCCTGTTGGGAGTGAGAGCTGCCTCCCTAAGGAGCCATCAGGCTCAGGATTTCAATAATGAACAGATGGCCATGGGCCTCCTGGAGCTGGGCCAAAGCACCCCGGCTATTGTTCTGAGTTGTAGAATGCTTAGGACACCAGGGGGAGGATGACATGTCGCCCCGCCCCGCCATGGTGGGCCAGGTAGGGAAGAGCAGAAGCCAGAAGTCAACCCACTTGGCCAAGGGCCAGTCTCTGTGGTCTGGGAATTATTTCCTCATCTCCTTTCTTTCTAGAAGCCTGGTGATGAAATGTGGAGAAGGCAGAGGGGAAAACCTTTATTAATTTAGCTCTTTGGAACCCACCCTGGGGTGGCTGTAGGGGGGTCAGGAGAGGTAGCCGTTGAGCTGAACACTGGAGAAAATGAGGGATTCCAAGGAGCAGAGGGGAAGAGGGAAGGAGTTCCTGGTATGGGGTATAGCCTGGGCAAATGTGTGGAGGCTGGAAGTGGAGGAGCAATAGGTAGGGAACTAACCTGAGTCTAAGTCTGAGAAGGTGGTCCAGAGCTAGGTCCTAGAGGGTTTTAATGCCAGACAGAGGAGTTTGTATCATACTCTATAAGCGAGGCGAGGCACTTTAAATGACTCCACCTTTTTTGTAAAGAAAATGGCAGTTGGGGGGTAGTGGAGAGACCCCTGGTTTTGGAACCAGGAGGAAACAGGTTCGAATTCTGCCTTGGATGTGTACTGTGGGACTTTCACTTTCCTCATCTGTAAAATGAGAACCAAGCAAAGTGCATTCATGTTAACACATTTATCCTTCCGTGACCTTGCCAGTTAGGTGCTATTATTATTCCCATTTTAGAGATGAGAAAACTGAGGCTGAGAGAGATTAAGTGGCCTCCAGTTACACCCCCTAGTAAAGTTTAGCTATGGGATTGGAAGATAAGTGCTCCTCACTCCATGTCCAGCACTCCCACTGAGTGGAGCTCTTTAGACTCAGCACACCTACCTCATGAGGTGCTTGTCATGAAGAAGTGACAGAAATGCCAGCCCTTGTTACTTTCCTCCCTTCTCAGTCTGGGCTGGCCTCAGCAGGGGGCAAGGTGAGTGGGGGCCTCTCAGGTATGATTGGGAGGCCCGGGAGCTCTTCCTCTGCTTACCTCCCTGTGCACACCTATGCACACGTGAAGCTTCCACACCTCCTGTCCCCTCGGGGCAGCAGTTAGCTCCCTTCTCAGGCTGGCTCATGTCACACAGCTTCCGTGGAAGGACCAGAGCCCATCGGCTGCCTCCTCTGTCTGTACGGCCCCTCCCCACCCTCCATTTTACCATAAGATTTCTAAGGCAATGGGTCATTCTCGTTAGTGTCAATTACCTGACTATGTCCATTTCCCTCTTTCCCTTTTCTATCACAAGGTGCTATTTTCACTTTAGTATGAATTAGCTGCCTGGATTACTCCCCACTTTGACTAGGGAAACACTGGGGACCTGGAGGGTATTAAAAGGGAGGAGGGTTGGGGCAGCTAGGTGGTGCAGTGGATAGAGCACCGGCTCTGGATTCAGGAGGACCTGAGTTCAAATCCGGCCTCAGACACTTAACAATTACTAGCTGTGTGACCCTGGGCAAGTCACTTAACCCCAATTGCCTCAAAAAAAAAGGGAGGAGGGTGGGTGCTGAAAAGTAGCTAAGAGACAAAGAATGACTTGAGGAAAAGGGCTTCATCAGAGGTAAACTTGACTTCAAGCTTTTCTCTGGGCTGTCTCTGACCACACATGTCCCTGTCCAATCCTTTAAAAAAAACCCTAAGTACTGGTGTAGGAATGTTGAAGGGTAGACGTGAAAGGGCTGGATTGGAGTGAGGTAGACCTGGATATGAATCCTACCTGACACACATACTAGCTCTGTGACTCTAGGCAAGTCCCCAAACTTCTTTGAGCCTTAGTTTCCACATCTGTAAAATGGGATAATTTGCCAGCCCTTCCATAACTATCTTCCTGCTACTCTGTATGTATTTTTGTATGTACATAATTGTTTGTATGTTTCCTCTCTCAATAGAATGAGTTTCCATGATGGAAGAGACTGTGTTTTTGTCTTTCTTTAGGTACATTTCTTGTTCAGTTGTTCAGTCATATCTGACTCTTCACGACCCCACTTGGAGTTTTCTTGGCAAAGATCAGTTTGTCATTTCCTTCTACAGATCATTTGACAGATGAGGAAACTGAGGCAAACAGGGTGAAGTGACTTGCCCAGGGTCACACAACTAGTAAGTGCCTGAAACTGGATTTGAACTCAGGAAGATGAGTCTTCCTGACTCCAGGTCCCAGGCTCTATGCACTATGGCACCCCCTAGCTGCCCTTTTTAGGCACATTGGAAATGCTTAATAAACTTGGTGACCTTTGTAAAGAATTTTGCAATTTTGTAAAAGTTTAAAGTGCTACAAAAATCTGAGCCATTATTATTGTAGTTAGTTATTAGGTGGAGGAGTTTATAGAGTGCTGAGTTTGGGCTTAGGAAGATCTGAATTCAAATCTTGCCTCAGGCGTGTCCTACTTGTGTGACCCTAGGCAAGTCATTTAAACTCAGTTTTTTCTACTGTAAAATGGGGATTCAGAAGCCCCTGCCTCTCAGGGTTGTTGTGAAGCTCAAAGGTGAGAAGATAAATTTAAGAGACAAATTGATGTGTGCTATCGTGGTGATTACTACAAAAGGGCATCTTGTCCCATTGTGTGTTTCCTGACATTTGTCATTCTCGTGTTTGGGTTTTTTGTTTCAGTGGCTCCTCCGTGACTGGGAGGGCTGGGAGGGAGTAGCTCCTAGTTCCTGGGCACTCATTCCTTTTCCTTTTTGTGAGCCTGGCATCTCAAACCTCTGCTTTTGCTGAGTTCTGGGAGCTTCCGATCTCTTCTGTCAGCCATATAAGAACGATGCAACATGTGGGGAACAGCATTCACTTTCTCAGTAAGTGTTCCTTGACCGATCCAGACTTGGTCATCAGGGGCCTTGCCCTGCCCAGCCTGGCCCATTGTAATTGTTCTGGAGCCTATCAGAAGATCAAGCTACTTTTGTAACTTGGGCTAAAATTAATCTCTGATAAGACTATTGTTTGAATCACTTGAAATAGGCATTCTTGGGAGGGGCATTGAATGCCAAGCACACTTTTTCGCTTAATGTGGATGGCAATGTGACCCCTTGAGCCAGACCAAGCTCTGTTTGGGCTGTCCAGGGAGGAATCTGCACCTGTAGCAATTCTTTAGGATGTAGAAAGTAGACAAGATGGCTGGAAGTGGGCACGTGGTGAACTAATCCTGTTGCTGACATGACTTCAGTGAACCCATATGGAAGCAGAAACACGTTGTTTTTCTTTTTTAATCTTTTATTGTTTTTTTCTAACACAAATCAGTTTATGAACGAACATTTACTAAGTGCCTAATGTTTGCCAAGCACTGTGGTAGTCCCATTCGGTCACTTCCTTGATCAGGCTTCTGATGCCTTTCACTGTTTTCACTCATTTCTGTAAAACAAGGAGACTTAGCTGAACTCTGAGCCTCTTCCAGCTTCAAACCTGTGACCCCAGACATGAGAATGGTTGTGACATGCTGGGTGTTACTCTTGTGCTCCTGTGGTAGATGTCCGGGCCCCAGGTGCCTTTTCTAGCTTTGTTTCTCTTTGATCTTGTAGAATCCTCCCACTGGGCAGAGATGAGGCTGCAGATTGTCCCCATGGGGGTTCTAGAGGGATCAGAGGGTGAGGGTATCCGCAGCAAAATCTTCTCTTAGAGGTGGACACCCAAGCAAGGGGCCTTGTGAGAAGAGGGTCTCTTACAGCCCCATTAAGCTTGGGATCTAGGCTCCCAAATGTCAGATCTCACCAACCCCTGGATGGATGAAGATAGCTTAGGTAAGTGCCTGTTGAGAACAATCTGGAACTCTGCCCAAAGGGTATCAAACTGTGCATACACTTTGGGGACCCAACAATACCACTGCTAGGTCTGTACCCCAAAGAGATTTTATAAAGGGAAAAGGACCCGTATACACAAAAATATCTACAGCAGCTCCTTTTATTATTATTATTATTTTTTTTAGTGAGACAATTGGAGTTAAGTGACTTGCCCAGGGTCACACAGCTAGTAAGTGTTAAGTGTCTGAGGCCGGATTTGAACTCAGGTACTCCTGACTCCAGGGCCGGTGCTCTTATCCACTGCGCCACCTAGCTGCCCCAGCAGCTCCTTTTGTGGTGGCAAAGAATCGGAAATCCAGGAGATGCCCATCCATTAGGGAATGGCTGAATGAGCTGTGGCATATGAGTGGGATGGAATATTATGGTGATATAAGAAAATGACAAAGGGGGGGTTCAGAAAAAAACAACATGGCAAAACCTATATGAACTGATGCCAAGTGAATGAGCAGAACCAGCAAAATGTCATTCACAGTAACAACAATAGTATAACTGTGATTAACTGTGAAAGACTCGGCTACTCTGGTGAAGACAAGGATCCAAGACAGTTCCAGAGGACCCATGATGAAAAATGCCATCCCCCTCCAGAGAGAGAAGTGATGAGCTCTGGGTGCAGATGGAAGCAGAGTTTTCTCACTTTCTCTTTGCTTGCTTGTTTTTTGGTGTGACGTGGCTAATATGGAAATATGTTTTGTGTGATTTCACATGTATAATTGACATAGGATCACTCGACTTCCCAGTGGATGGGGGAGAGACGAGCGGGAAGAAGTGAATCTGGAACTCAACATTTTTTTTTTAATGTTAAGAATAAATAAATAATGAATTTTCTGAAAAGAAAGCTAAATGCTTGTTGGCTCCCTCGTGCCTGGCATCCAGAGCAGGGAGTCTTAGCCCCATTTGTATCCTGGACAGATGTGGCTGTATAGTGAGGCGAGCCTCCTCCAAGTCAGGGTTTTCAAATAAAACACACAGGATTACAAGGGAACCCAATGATATTGAACTACCAATGATAATGAAATGTCGATACACATGTGTGCGTTCATGTTCATGTACATAAATATATATGCTCACACATGTGCACACATATCAATACATGGATGTGTTTAGACATGTGCATATAAATATGTGTGTGGGTATATGTCTGTGTTGGCGTGTATTTGTGTCATATATGTGAAATGTCAGGGTGTGTCTACACATACACACACATACACGTTATAGACCTCAGCTTAAGGACCCATGATAAACAGAGATGACGGTATTGAGTTGTGTACACCTTCTAATGACAAGAATATTAATCACTCTGGCATTTTCAGAGGTTCACAGCACCTTAGCGACAATAACCCAGGGAGAGGAAACTGAGAAATGTCGTGTGGTGTCCCAGGGTCACAGAACTGGTGAGGGACACAGGCAGGATTCGAACCCGGGATTCCTGGCCTCTATGGCTAGGCCTCTTTCTGCTTCTCCATGCTGTTACTTGAACCCCCCCCCCTCCCCCATAGCCTTTTGGCCACAGTGCCTTTCGGCATGGATGGAGTGAGAAGGATTTCCTGCTTCTGACTGGTCTTCACTTTCCCAGCTGGTCTCTACCTGACTCTCAGGCTCCGCCTCCGCTCTCTCCCCACCTCTGCATGAGCCACTCTCTGGTTCCACCAGCTTGTTATTGTTTGCCTCAGGTTGAAGACTCAGCCTGGGTCATTGGCAGTTGTGCTGTGCATTAACCCTGGGGCTGGGGTGAGCCAGGCTGCTGCAGGCCTCTGGTGACATCATTGACTGTAATGCACTGAGCAGGGCTGTGAACCAGAGCTCCTTTGGGCAGTGAGGGGAGAGGGGATGGCTGGATAAATAAACAAATTACATCTGAAGCCTTGAGGAGCTGGCTTCTCTGGAAGGGGGGAGGAGGCATTGTTTTTAGTGTCTCTCAATGAAAGCTGATGGATCCACTTTTGAAAATGACTTTTCTTTAAAAGCAATGTTAGTTATTATTCTAACAAAATATTACATTTTATTGAGGATTTTTGTTTTCTTATTATCTTCAGTTCTGCGCATGTGCCTCCCCCTCCTTCCTCAGGAAGAGAGACATTTGAACAGAAAGTAGCATTCTGGATCCAGACCCCAAGGAAGTTTTGTTCTGACCCCACCTTACAGAGATAGGGCAACCGAGGCACAGAGCTTAAATGTTTTAAGCATCAGGGTCAAAATTCAAACACAGGTTCTCTGACTCCAAAATCAGTGCAATTTCTGGCACACAGTCAGTGCCAACTCTCCAATTTGGTGGATCTTTCAATAATGGCATCACTCTCCTTTTTTAAAACTTTTTTTCCATTTATTTAGAATTTTATTTTTTCCTCCCATTACATGTAAAAACAATTTTAATGTCCATTAAAAAATATTTTGTGTTCTTCCTCCCCACATCTCCTGAAGAATGCAAACAATTCAACATAAGTTATACATGTAGGGGCAGCTAGGTGGCGCAGTGGATAGAGCACTGGCCCTGGAGTCAGGAGGACCTGAGTTCAAATGTGACCTCAGACACTTAACACTTACTAGCTGTGTGACCTTGAGCAAGTCACTTAACCCCAATTGCCTCACCAAAAAAAAAAAAGTTATACATGTGTAGTCATGGGAAACATTTCCACATTGGTCAGGTTGTAAAAGACAAACCAACCAACCAACAAAAAATTTAAGAAAAAGAAACAAACAAAAAATATCTTCTTCAGTCTGTATTCAAAGACCATCAGTTCTTTCTCTGGAGATGGATCACATTTTGTATAAGTCCTTCAGAGTTGTCTTGGATCATTGCATTGCTGAAAATAGCCAAGTCCTTCACAGCTGATCATCTTACAATCTTGCTGTTACTTTGTATCTATTACATCTCACTTTGCATCAGCTCATGTAAGTCTTTCCAGGTTTTTCTGAGAGCATCCTGCACATCATTTCAGTTACTGTTGTAACTGAATTTCCCTCCATCCTACTCCCTCCCCTTGTCATTTACTCTATTCTCTATCTCCTTCCACCCTTTTCCTCCTCAAAGGTTTTTTTTGTTGTTGTTGTTTTGTTTTGTTTTTTTGGTTGTGACAGGATAATGGTGTCTCTTAAAGTCCTTCGAAAAGGATCAAGAATCAATGACTGATGAGCTGAAAAATGCTTTTCTTTTCTTATCTCATATGATCCTAAAATGTCCTTGTGAGTTTGATGTGGTTGTTATCCCCATTTTGCAGATATGAAAACTGAGACTCAGAGACGGTTTCTTTGGGACTTGGCCCAGAGTCACACAGACCTTGATCAGAGCTAGAATTCCCCTGAGTGGGTTAGACTTGGTAGACTCTGGGGTACCTTCCAGCTTCACATTCTTGGATCCTTTGATTTACTACAGTGCTCTGTCCTTTAGAAAAATCATAGTTTTTCTCTCCTAAACTAAAAGTAGCTAGTTAAAAAAAAATAGGATACTCATGAAAGAATGCCCCAGAGAGCAATCAGAAGAGCTCATTGGTAGGGTGCATGTCTCCTTCTGGTCACTGGAATATATTTTAAACTGCCCCGAATCTTAGAGCACAAACAGTTGATAAACAGGAAGCCTCCACTCTGAGGTTGATCCCCAGGGAATCTTCCAAGTAGGTGAGATTTAGGAACTATCTCAAAAAGCAGCAATAGGTTAATGGACTATGAGAGTGGGCAAGCGACCCCCTCACAATCCCTCTATGAGGTGTTTTGGGGGGAATATGCGTTGGGTAGGGGGCGGGAAGTGGGATTTATTGGGAAGTATCAGTTGTGTCAGAAACAAAGTGCAGCAATTATGGCAGTTTTTTTTTTAAAAAAGAAGGTTTTATTGGTTTCTTTTCAAAGCAGGTCTAAACAATCGGCCCGGATATCATGACTCAGTCTTTGTCCCGCATTATTTGAGTGAGAAATTAAATTCCGGAGACGGTGTAAGATAATGATGGCTCCCTGCCCCCTAAAGAGTCCATTAGGGCTGGGTAGCTTCTAATTGTAGCAAGAATGATCAGATTGCGCCTTTAAATCTTTTTAAATGCTTTCCTCCGCTGAAGTCTTGGGTTTCCCTGATTTCTGAATTCGCGTCCAGCCATTCAGAAAAAGGAGTCCTTATCCATTTCCTTTCATTTCCTTCTTGGGAGGCAAGAACCTGTTCTACCAAATCTTCAGAGGGAGTGGTCTCCTCTTCTCTTCCAAGTACCTTTCCCCAGAGCTAAGATGAGGGGCCACCAGCACTGGGGAGAAAACGCAATAATAAGGATGTTGCAGCAGAAGAGGAGTTAGACAGTGATTGGTGGGCTGCTTGTCTTCTCATGTGTCTGGGATAAGCAGCTGAGGATAAAGAAAGCTTTGGGGCTGGAAGATTTAGGGGACCAGATGCAGGGTGAAGTGAGCAGAATCAGGAAAACAATAGGGAAGAAGATTAAATGAAAATGGAAAACAACAACAAATCCAAAAACGAACGATTGGATTTGTAATGACCAAATGTGGCCCTGGAGAAGAGTCCCCCCCCACCCCCCCTGCCAAATGCCTCTCCCTCTCTCCTTTTCTTACAGTCAGGGGACTAGGCTGTGCAGTGTTATGTCTTCTTTTAGACACCCAGTAGATCCCTTGATTGTTTTTTTCTTTCCCTTTTTTTATTTTTGGCTATAAAGGATCAGTCCGTCATAAATGGGCTGGGTGAAAATTCAGTTAGATGGATTTGGAATTTTGCCAGTCCAGAGCACTGGGATGAGTCTGAGAAGATGAAATTGAAGAGAGATAGATGTCAAGTTCAAAAAATCACCATTGCTACAGTGAGATGGAATTCATATGATTGCTCAGCAGCTAATCTAAAAAGGGTTTGGGGGTCTTAGTTGCCTGCAAGATGGCTAAGTGAACAGTGCTATGTGTTTTCACTAATAGTGACAGATCTTCCAGGAATAAGGTTCCATTGTTCCCTGTCCTCCCCCAGCCTCATCTGGAGTCTTGTGTTCAATCCTGGGTACCACATCTCAGGAAAGGACATAGATACAGTAAGACAGTGTGTGTGTGTTTGGGGTGGGGTGGAGACTGTCAGGATGGTGAAAGGCCTTGAGGCTGTATCACCTAAGGAAGGGTTGGAGGACCTGAGGAGGTGTAGACTGGAGGGAATGAATGTGATTGCCACAAAGAACATTAGGCTGTTGTCCAAAAAGCCTCCGACCACTGACCAGTGGGCTCCCCCAGAGGTGGGAAGCCCTCCCTCCTTGGAGGGCTTCCAGAAAGAGCTGCCCATTCATTGTCTGTGATGTCAGAGTGGGCATTCCTTCTGGGTGTGGGTCAGACTAGGTGACCACCCAGGGCCTTTCCAGCTCTGACATTCAGTGGGCTTTCAGATATTCCAAGAAGGCAGCAGCAAGTGTCTTAGAAGAGTGTCTTGGAGGAAGATTGTCACAGAGACTGACATTTAAACAAACAAACAAACAAACAAAAAATTGGCCCCCCGATGGGGTGATCTCGACGACTTCCTTCTGCACTGCTTGTGACAGTATCCAGTAAATGAGGCCTCCCTTGGGGGGGGGGGCGCGGGGGGAGGGCCAGATCTTTGGCAAAGGATGGTCTCATCAGCAAGTACCAAGACAATGGGGACTGGGGTTTTCCCTTGCATTGCATCCCTAGGGCTTATGGCATAGGGACAGGCACAAAACAGGTGATTTAAAAAAATGTTTGACTGATTGAATATTGTTCAGGTGTTTCAGAACAAGGTGGCCCAAGCTCCCTCAAGTTAGCTTTGAGAAAAAGATCAAAAGAGATAATATGTAAAGTGTTATATACATATTTGTTATTATTAGCGTTATTATTTCTGATTTCTCTCTCCCCACCAACCCACCTCTCTCTCTCTCTCTCTCTCTCTCTCTCTCTCTCTCTCTCTCTCTCTCTCTCTCTCTCTCTCTCTCTCTCTCTCTCTCTCACACACACACACACACACACACACACACACACACGATGGAGTTTAATTAGGCCTGTGCTGAGCCTAGTTGATTGGGAATTTGGTGACCTGACAACTGTATCCTGTCCCCCATTATCCAGGCAGGCAGGTAGGCGCCATGCTAACTGAGCCCTCTGCCTTCCCTTTGGGGTCCACCAGGGGAAAGGTTGTGCCTGGTTTTCTTCCTCATTTTGTAAAGTTAATGAACAAGTTTGAAGAGCATGCCCCCTTCTTGGGGGAAGAGTGGAGGACACTGCGGGTATGATTTGTGTTCATTTCAGCTTCCTTCTGCTTAGAAAACAATGCATTGGTTTTCTTCTGTGTCATGGCTCTCCCCCCTCCCCCTCTAATCCCCGAGGAAGCCACTGCTGATTTGTGAGCTCCTGTGCCTTGTTCCTGTTCTCTTCTAGAGAAAGAGAACCAATGGGAGGGAGGGTGGGAGATGATTAGCATTAGATATGGAAGTTAGAGTTAGGGGTCAAAGGGTAAGGGGTCCCATAGATAGGGAATTCGGTTCCTAACCTACTAGACCCCTACTGTACCTGGGATTTTCGGGAATCCTACTGGACCCTGCATCTAACCCCTAACCCACCCTTTGGCTGCCCCCTCCTGGTGCTGCCCACATCTCTGCCAGATGTGTTTTGGCCCCGTGCCTGATAAGGTCTTAGGTTGTAGTCAGCCCTTCCCAGTCCCTTTAGGAGAAGGGGAGTCCTGCACCACTCCCTGAAGCTTGCTGAGCCTCTGCTCAGAGCAGAGCCAGTGGCAGAATTGCCCCGGGGTAAGTGTGGCAGTAACAAATGCCTGGGGAGCTTGAGCAGGGGAGATCTGGGTAGTTTCTTAAGGAGGGTCAGTTGGAAGGTCTGGGAAGCAGAGGGGACTTCACAACAGTTACTTGAGGGAAGGCTGAGCTGGGCTCTTTGTCTCTGTTCCTGTCAAAGCCCAGACTTTCTCTCTCCAAGGACAGTGCAGGCTCTTGATGTACTTTTGTCTGGGGTTATGTTTCTTCCCCCCAAAGCCTCCTCCACAGTAAGAGCTGCTGGAATGGCTCCCCTCAGCTTTTTCAGGGCTACCAGTATGAGATGAGCAGAAGAACAAGTGGAAGCCCCGTGAACCCTCTATGGATTTTCTCAGATAACTTTGCCTGGACATCTCCTTTGTCCCTATCCTCTGTGTCCCAATTCATTGCCAGAGTCTGGGGAATCAAAGGAAGTTTTATGGAAGAATCAGAGAGACCAATGAACCAGGCCCTTAATACAGTGAATCATCCCTGACTCAAGGATGGATTGGCTCAAAGAGGCCCCCATGAGTGGGGAGCATCAGCATTGTAAGGACCCTCAGAGAACATTGAGTCTGGCCTCCTTTTACGTAGATGAACAAACATAGCCACCTCCATCTCCTCTCTTTGTACTGGCTGCTTGGTCGGTGCCTGGAATGCACTCCCTCCTTAGGTCTGCCTCTGCCACATTCTTCCTTCCTTCGAGATGCAGCCAGGTACATCTTTAGCATGAAGCCTTTCCCATTTCCTCAGCTGCTGTTGCCTTCCCTGTCTTATTTTTATGACTTTGTATTTCTTTTTATTAGCTTTGCATTTAAGTGGTGTCTATTTTACAGGTACTTGTCTTCCCTCATTAGAATGTAGCTTCTTATAAGTAGTATTTTTTTTTCATTTTAGTACTTATATCCCCAGCACAATGATTGGCACATGATGTGTGGATTGTTTGGTTGTGGTTAAGTGACTGGCTCTAGATCACACAGAGAGAAAGCAGCTGAGCAAGCATTTGAATCCAGATCTTCTTCCTACTAGCCCATGCTGCCCTCCTCAACATGGGGCCAGGCACTGCCAACACCTCCAAACTTGGGCAGGGAATGGACACCACTAGAGTTCTCCAGCTGGTGGCCATTGGGGGACAGACTTGCCTCAGTGATTCAGGTTGGGGCTGGGAGTGCAATAGGGTTCTCCTTCAGGCACATCTAGTTGCCTTCCCCCTTCCCTTTCCACCCCCATCGCTGATGTTACTGGCCAGGAGACTCTGGGGATTGACTGGGTAGACTCCTGTTGTCTAAGCATGGAGGAGGAGACAGGTTTCCATCATGGAAGATTCCAGATAGAGAAGATTCTAGCAAAAGGCAAGAGGAAGGTGGATGGAGACACACATCTTGAGGAGAAACAACCTGTCCCAAGAGAGGCCAGAGGGGAATATTAGCACCCTTTTAGTCAATGAGCAAATGTGCATTTTTAAATGCTAGGCACTGCGCTAAGTTCTGAAAATAAAAAGCCAGTTCCTGTCCTCCAGGTGCTTACATTCTAATAAGGGAAGATCACACAGAGAAGGATGCTGAAAAGGGATGAGGAAAAGGCTCCCTAAAGCACAGTGTGATGTCAGGAGTCCAGAGAGTTAGGAGTGGGGCTGGCCTGCACCCTTCCTTTTACAAGCTAGAACTTTTTTTTTTTTTTGATGGGATTATGAGGGTTAAGTGACTTGCCCAGGGTCACACAGCTAGTAAGTGTCAAATGTCTGAGTCCGGATTTGAACTCAGATCCTCCTGAATCCAGGGCTGGTGCTCTATCCTAGCTGCCCCCACAAGCTAGAAATTTTTTTTTTTTTTGGCGCAGGGCAATAGGGGTCAAGTGACTTGCCCAGGGTCACACAGCTAGTTAAGTGTCAAGTGTCGGAGGCTGGATTTGAACTCAGGTACTCCTGAATCCAGGGCCGGTGCTTTATCCACTGTGCCACCTAGCTGCCCCACAAGCTAGAACTTTTAGGAGCAACTGGACAGTGGGACAAAAAGGCTGATGGGGGCAGAGTGTTGTGGTGGTAAAGTACAGAGGAAGTAGTTCTATTTGTTACTCTGCCTCCCCTGGAATATAAACACCTTGAGGGAAAGTCAACAACCCTCAGTATGTGCTAGACTGAAGTCAGGAATACAAACACAAAGAAAGAAGGCTCCTGGCCTTCAGGAGCTTACATTCTAATAGGGGAAAGGCGGCACACCAAAGGGAGCTGGAAAGCTATAGGGAGTGCGTTGGTTGACACATATGAGGGCGTGGTGACCAAGGCTGGAGAGTACGGTATGACTGATCTGGGCCCTTCCCCAAAATGGCGGTTCTGGAATGGGTGAAGGTGGCCCCAGGGCCAGAGGGAAAAGGAACTAAAGTGAGTTACACAGGCCAGAGAGTGAGATAATGCTGGTCTCATTCTTGTCTTTGTGTCTCAAGTGTCTGACACATAGTAGGCACTTAAGTAACATTTCTTTGTTTTAGTTGAAGGGAGGCCCCTGATAGCACTTAGTTCGAGATGCTTGAGTCCACAGAAGGCTCTTAGGTGGTGAAGGGTGGGGTGGGGGAGGAGGGCATTGAACTAGGAGTTCCTTATTGTTTGTGTGTCCCTGGGACAGTCATTTCTCCTCTGTGGGCCTTAGTTTCTTCATTTGTAAAATAGGGCTAAGAGGAGCACTTGCCTCATGGGATTGTTGTGAGGACCAAGTGAAATGCTGTGGCTTAAAACCATTGAAATGTTAGTGGTTATTATCATTATTGTTGGGGGGTGTGGGGGGCAATGGAGTTCCCCATAGCCAGACAGTCTTCAAGTGGAAGTTGGATGGGCTCTTGTCTGGGATGTTGTGAAGGGCTTCTTGGGCAACTCCCGGGGCCAACTCCAAGGCAAAGAAGGCAGAGTAGCTTCCCTAGTTAGCTGGGGTTGAGAGTTTAGGAGGGAAATGGGAGTCCAGATAAGATAGCTGCTCAGTGAAGGGGTTGGGCCCTTCCAAAGCTAATCTTCCACAGTACCGTCTTGCTGAGGACAAGGGTCAGTTCCTTTCAGCCAAGACTGTGTAGCAGGGCTGAGTAATACCTCAAGGGACACCAATAAGGCAAAAGCACGGTTAGAGGAGAGCAGAAAATAAAGGGAATGACAGAGCAAAAGATGTGGGGGAGACAGAGGAGAGGAAGAAAAAAAAAGCTCAGGTGGTCATAGTGGTGACGTGGGGAGCCCACTCTAGGACTGAGACGAGAGAGGCATACATTCAAAACCCACCCTAGCTTGCTAGCCAGGTGATCCTGAAAAAAACATTGCCCCTCTGAGCATTCGTTTCTGTGTCTGTAAAATGGTTTCATAATACTCTACCCTTCTTCTAAAGGTTGTTGTGGTGAAGGTTCATACTTAAAGTCCTACAGAATTGTGAAATGTTATCATTAGGGAAGGACTGTGGGACACGGGACCTGAGTTCAAATCCCAATTCTGCTACTTACTCTGTGTGACCTTGGCAAGTCATCAAACCTCATTGCCCTACCCCCTCAGTTTCCTCCTCTGTTAAAAGAAGGGGCTTAACCGGCCGGCCTCTGTGGTTTTCTTCTCTTTCCAAGTCCTT
The DNA here is from genome assembly GCF_019393635.1 of Dromiciops gliroides. Classification (NCBI taxonomy): domain Eukaryota; kingdom Metazoa; phylum Chordata; class Mammalia; order Microbiotheria; family Microbiotheriidae; genus Dromiciops; species Dromiciops gliroides. The sequence goes on along the minus strand of NC_057864.1, from coordinate 489,993,080 downwards.
GGCCTGTGATATTAAGTCATGTCCTCTCTCTGAGCCTTAGTTCCCTCCTCTGTAAAATTGGGCTTGGCTAAATGACTGCCAAATTCCCATCAGGCTCTAGATAGATCTAGGATTCAGCAAACCTAGGGAGAGGTCCCGTGGGGTTGACATTTCCCCTGGTGCCTGTTAGACCCCTGGCCTGTGAGACAGACCTCTCACAGGGAAATAGCCTAATCATGTTCCCATTGGGAGGGCTCTGCCCATGCCCTTTTCTCCAGGTGTAAATTTGTGCCAATGAACCGGAGTTAGGAAGGGCAGCTGGAATTTGGGAGGCGTTAAAGGTTTAAGAATAAAGGCATTATAGCTGCATCATGGGCCCCTTCCCTTCTCGGTGGCAAAGCCCAGGCAAAGCTCCGCAGATCTCCGCAGAACTTTTAATATTTTATTACCTCACACTTCATCCCCAGGATAGGGAGGGAGGCTGGGGCAGAGAGGCTCTCAATCCAAGGGTTTGCTCCATGTGCTCTCCTCTCATTGCTTGTTGAGGCTGACAGCTGGGGCATGAGGTGACCCACGCTGGAAACCGGGGACCCCAAGTATGGAAGGAGGCACCTCAGTCATGGGTCAGCACTGAGCATGTGCAAAGAGATCCCGGAGAGCAGCAGCTTGAAATAAACAAGTGGCTCTTCACCTTCTGAACAAGTTTGTGTTTGTGGGTTTGCACATTTTCTGAAGATAAGAGCGGGGTGAGGGAGAGCTGACATGGGACTTAGAAAGTCATGGGTTCAGGTCCCACCCTGACCCTTCCTGGCTGTGTGGCCTGCTAAGTGCTCTCAGCACACCAGGATTTGTAAATTGCAGAAAGGGCCAGTGTTCATGGGTACAGAGAGTATTCTCTCTGGGAGTTCCCCTACACCTAGGAAAGTGCTGGTCACCAATCCTCTGTCTCCCATTGGGTACAAGTACTTCATTTCCCTTAGTCTGAGAAGACTTCCCAAGGAGGAATCACTTCCTCATAGGTAATTGTACCCATGTTGTCTCTAGTGCCTGGAATATTCTCCCTCTTCCCCTGTGCTTCCATGCAGGGCTCAACACAGGTGCCTACAGGCTCTCCTGCCTGTTCCCCAAAGGACCCAGTTTATTTTCAGCTGCTCTTGGCCCCCAACTACTTTGGGGTTATTTTATATTTATCTCCCTCTGCATATATAAGTGCCCTTCCCCCTCCATCATCAGAATGTAAACTCATTCATTGTCATCTGAGTATCCACAGCACCCAGCGCACTGCCTGCTACATAGGTGCCAAGAGGTACTAAAAGAACCTGTGTTCAAATTCTGCCTATGCCATGTCATTGTGCTGTGACCTTTCTAATCGTCTCCTCCCTGGGTCTCAGTTTTTCCATCTGTAAGATGAGGGATTTGGATTAGGTGACCCTTCTATCTCTAAATGTAAGAGACTGTGCTTAATAAATGACTGTGGAATGGAATTCCATTAAAGTCAAGCTAGTCTCAGAAGGCAGGGCTGCCTCCAGGCCCATCCATGGCTACTCACTCTCTCTTGACCCAAAGACATCAGTTTCACTGGCCCGCCCCATTCTAGTGGAGAGGGGTCGGCCTTCCTGAAAGTCACAGCTTCAGATGCAGTGAGAGGGTTGCGGGGGGCCAGTGTTCTGAGCACAGATGTTCTCACAAGCAGATTGTGGTGTGTGTACACATATGTGTGTACACATGTGTGCATGCTTGCGCATATGTGTGTGTTTTCCCTTGCAAAGAAGACTCTAATCCTGTACACGTTATCTATCAGAAAGCAGAGCCATTCCTTGTGGCAGCAAGATACCAGTGAGAATTGAAACATGGAGGTCTGAGCACTGAAATAAGCCGCCTGCCTTGCTTCTGCAAAAAATAGCAAGCCTTCTGGCTTACTGTGAAAGTCATCACTGCCTTATGTAACGGGTGGATAAAGAGATAAATAACCTGTGGATAAATAGTTATGTAACAAGTGGATTAAAAAAAAAAGTTACCCCCTTATATAAGCAGGAGACAGAGAGGCTCATCAGACTTAGTGCTGAAGGGCACCTCAGAGTTGAGGGAGCCCAGCCCCATAGTGGTACAGGTGAGGAAAATGCAGCCCGGAAAGATGACTTGTCCAAGGTCACACAGGTGTTAGCTAGCAAACCACTTGCCTCAGATATTATGCAGGGGCTTCATTCCAGTAATTGGGGAGTTCCTCCGTGTATGAGTTGGGCTGATTGGCTTCTGAGGTCTCCCTTCCAGCTCTCCCATGGGACCTTTGCTTTGAAATCCTGGTGTCATGACTCCCAATTCACAGCTCTCCCTGTTTGCCCACACTGCCTCATCTCTTACTCCAGGCCTATCTTCCCCAATGATTCTAAGAACCAAATGCTCGCCTCTTCTGTTTTCCTATCTGCGTTTTCAAAGAACTTTCAAATGAGCAGATTACCATATTGCAGTCTCATGGAGCTTGGCTCACTTCAGGCATGAAAGGCATTTCTTAGAAAGTGGCCCACAAATGAAGATGTGTATATTGACTCATCTTCCCCATGGGCTTCATTTCATTATGTAGTCCCAAAGAAGAGAAAAAAGCATTCTCCCGATATGCAATAAAAACAATGCAGCTTAAAGTCCCAGCACTCAGCGATTTCCAGGAATTCTCTGGCTTTGTCGGAGCCTCTGTGTCTATGGGAAAGTCAGAAGGAAAATCCAGTTCACGTGATCCCTGCCACAGCAGATCACTGACGTTTAAGGAGGTCTCTCCACTGATGAATCTGTTTTCTGCAGCTTCAGTGATGCACAGTTACAGACCGTGAGGGCTGGAAAGACCCTCCTCAGCCATTTTGTGCAACCCATGCTTGACCGAACAGCCTTCCTAGCCCCAAGTACTGGGAAGAATTTCCTTTTCACCAAGAGATGCAGAATTCCAGTCTCCCTAGAAGTGCTTGGCTCTTGATATGTGATAGCCAGACTATTAAATATTCATTGGCCCTGGGGCAGCCTGGTACAGGGAACTAGGAGAACTGGACAAAGTTAAGAAACCTGGCCTCTGCTACTTAGTAGCAACATGATCTTAGACAAGTCACTTCCTCCAGGATTGATTGCCACCACCACCCCTCCCCCAGGTCTGTCACCTCCGCTTTTTTCTTTCATTAATTTTCCACCTGTTATCAGATCACTGAATCCTGAAAGCTAATTTCTGTAATATTTATGACTGTGCTAGGGTTGAGGTTATAATTCATCTCATTTATTAAATAACTATTGTGTTCAGGGCTCTCTGGCTAAATAGAAACCAGGGTGGGATGAGGGGGCTCTGTGTCAGGTGCATCTAGCTCCTTGAAATCTTCTGCTGGCCCCCACACCCCCACTTTTTGCAGGGACACTGTGCTGAGGATTTTTTCACCATGGCCTGGCTTTTCTGGGATCCACGTTCCCCCAGCCCTCTCTCCTGACAAATGCACCCGTCTGGGCTCTCCCCAGGCCGAGGTTGCCCCAACTATGTAGTTTCCTATGTGTAGCTTTGTGTTGTGTTGGGTGAGGAGGTTATAGGACTGTCTGAGAACCATGCTTGCTGTGTGTAAGGAGAGTGAATGGGAAAAACAACCCAGTAACTGCCCTCCAGGGCTTCTGGGAGGGAGAAGACATAGACTCCAATAAGTCTGATCTATTAAAAGGCTGTGATGGGGCAAAACAGAGTCTTAGATGCCTCGGGGGACACAGGAAGGGCAAGATCATTTGTAGCTAGAGTGAACGGGAGCCTCCTTGCACAAGGTGGCAGCTAGATTTCTACAAGCCAAGGAACACACAGACTGAGACCCAGACGATTGGGCCCTGCGCTGGCTACAGTAAGGGAGGAATGGAAGCCAGAGAATCCATTGAGAGAATGGGCTAAAAAGATCGATTAATTAATATTTATTCAGTGCTTGTGGGGTGTCAGGCTCCCTGCTGGATGCTGGGTATACGAAGACAAAGTGCCACAGTCCTTGCCCTCTGGGAGCTTACGTTCTAACGGAGGAGATAATATACATACACTTACAGACCGAATGAAAAATGAATGCAAGCTCCATTTGAAAGGGAGCTGGAGGTGAGTTCTTAAGGAAATCAATGATTCCAAGAGGAAGAAGGATCTTGAGGGAAGGAAGGAAGGAAGGAGGAAGGGAAGAAAAAAGAAAGAAAGAATGAGAGGAAGGAAGAAAGGGAGAGAGGAAGGAAGGGAGAGAAAGAGAGGAAAGAAGGAAGAGGGGAGGGAGGAAGGAAGAGAGAGAAAGAAAACAAGCAATGAAGTGAGAAGGGTTTGTGTTGGTGTCTTATATTTTTTCTGGTTCTCCCTCTGATGGTTGGTTTTTGGGTTTATGTTACAGTCATCTCTTGAAAATAAGTTCTATTGCTTAGGGCCATATCATAGAACTATAGATTTAGAACTGGAAGGAAATTTAGAGGTCATTTAGTCCAATCCTCTTATTTTATAAATGAGGAAACTGAGGCACCCCGAGGTCAAGTGACTTGTCCAAGGTTACACAGGTAGAAAGTGGCTGGGCCAGGATTTGAATTCAGGTCCTCTTTTGGCCCTCTCATGTACCTGCTCTTTGTGGGTCCTGTGGGTAGAGGTGGATACAGCAATGTCATACATAGATGGATACACAGAAGATGCTTAATAAATATCGAAATTTATACATTTTGAAATGCAAAAATATTGAAATCTGCCTGAGCAGGCAGGGTTCTGCTGATGGGAATGACTGGTGAAAACTGGCTGCTTCTGCTTTCTTACCCATCATCTTAGTTTAAATAAGGCTGAGGGTTTTGTTTGTATCCTTGTGTTTGCTTCTCCTCCTTTCCCTTGGGTCCCACATCCAGGTGGGCTTCCCAAATGGCTCCCCAGGACTTGGCCAACTTGGCTAACAGTTGCTCAGAGTCACTTAGAGCCCTTAGCTTCTGTCACTAATTCTATGAAGGCTTCCTGTGCCCATGCTGGGCTCCTAACTCCCAGAATTACCCGTTCCCAGCCAATTACATCCTAGCAGGCTTCCTCCACATTCTGAGGTGCCCCCCACCCCCACTGCAGCATTGGTCCTGTACCTCCCCACCACAATGGTGCCCCACACAGCTGGCAAACAAAAAGGACATTCACATACCGGGAGCGGGTTTTCCCCATGCCCTCCCCCAGGCCAGAGTGTAGGTTTGCTATTCCCGAAATTTAATCACTCTTTCAGAACTGCACAAAAGGCTCATGGCTGCGGGCCTTGGACCCCGATAGATTGCCTTTGTACTGGTTTAAAAAAATAGCACAAAACAACACCCAGCCTGAATAGGGCTGTTTAGAAAGGGTCACATTGGGAAGAATGGAGAGCCGACAGGGAAAGTCTGACCCTCTCCTGATCACTCTGCAGTGTGTGTGTGTGTGTGTGTGTGTGTGTGTGTCTGGGGGCGGAGTTGTGGGTGTGTCTGGGGGCTGCGTGGGGAGGGACCTCTGAGGACAAGCCTGCGTCCTAACAGCAATTAGCCCAGTTGAGGATTGAGTAGGAGGAGGGATATGGCTCCATCAGGCTTGCTACTTACAAGGAGGGAAATATTGCCCAATTGAGAGTCAGACACAGAGGGGTGTCTGAATGTACTTAGGAGAGAAAAACCAGCCCCTAGTCTCTTTTTTCATTACTCTAGAATGGGCACCAATGGAATGCAAAACATGCAGGATTTGCTTAGTGCCCTCTTGGGGAACAGCTTCCAGAATCTGTAGGGGAAACCCTGTGAGATTAGCACTCTGATGAGAGCGTTGCCCACCCATCACTTGGTAGAGAGATGGTGACTTCTGGGTACACCACGAGTCATTTGTGAACAGCCATACTCATTGGGCTGGTGTCTTTTGCTTAGGATCACTTTATTATGAGAGGCTTTTATTTGGGGGCTATGTGTGAGCAAGTCATTGGAAAGTTACTGTGATCTCAATATTTTTAAAAATAGCATGAGGCAACTTAAAAATATATATACTTCACTTACCTTCTTCCATGCTTTCTGCCCAATTCCCTTTGATCCACTAAATCTGTCAGTCATTGAAGGTCAAAGGAAGCAAGCTCCCAATTGAATATTCTTGGAAAGAAAATCAGGAAATGGAATTATGACTGGGCAGGCAACATAACTGACTGTGCCCACTACACTGGCTTCCCAACAGAAAAAAAAAATGGTTCTTCCAAATGTGAGTTCTTTTGAGACGTTACCACGAAGGGCTGTAAAAAGTGGGGGAATTCTTGGTGGAGTTGGCTTTTGTTAGCTGTTTCCTATTACCCTTAACCATTAGTCAGAATGGCAGCTTCAGAAGATCTGAAGGCACTTCTGAGCACCTGCTATGACGGCGTTTAATTGGGAACATTGCTGAGTGGAAATGCTCTGGTAACAGTCTGGGTTAAGTGTTCAGTGGCTTCTCGCATGGGCGAGTCCATCATATTTAAGAGAAACTTTCATCTTTCTTGGCTTTACTTTTGCCACAAATCTTTTCCAGTCTTAAAAAAGATTCGTCTTCATCACCTTGTTCTGCTCATCATAGAAGAAGGTATCATAACGTTACTGGGAAGTAGTTTCCTTGCCCCCCCCCCCACCCAACACAGTTCATCTGCTCACAAAATAACTGGGAATCAGGCAAAGTGTCTTTTGCTGTTGTCTTTACTGTTGATGGTGGAGGTGAGCTGACCTCAAAGGATTATTTCAGTGCAACAAACAAACATTTGTTAAAGCTTTTCTTTGGGTCCAGTCTTTCTGCTCAGTAATGGAGCTAAACATTGAAAAGTGAAAACATTCCTGCCTTCAAGGGACTTACATTCTGCAGGTCTCTTCCTGTGGGTTGGGGGGGGCAACATGTATGTGAGGGGGAATGAGGGAACAAACATTGATTTAGACCTACTATGTGCTAGACTGTGTGACAAGACCGCTGGAAGGGAGGTGCTATTATCCTCCCCATTTTGCCATTGAGGAAACTGAGGCAGGTATTGGTTAAGTCACTTGCCCTGGGTCATACAGGTAAGAGTCTGAGGCCAGATTTGAGCTATCGCTTCCTGATTCTAGATCCAGTTCTCTCTCCATAGCTGCATAAGTACCTAAATAGCATAGATCAGTCAACCTTTATGGAGTGCCACCGTGCTAGGCGCGCTAGGGATGCAAAAAGAGGCAAAAGACAGATACAGAGTAATTTCAAGAGAGAGAAGCAATCAGGAAAGGCTTCCTGTAGGAGGTGGCTGGCCCCTGAGTTGTGCTTTGAAGGAAGCTAGAGCATCTTTGAGGTGAAAGGGAGGAGGGAGTCTTCCAGATCCAGGAGACCATGGGTACAAAAGCACCAAGCCAGGAGATGGTAGGTCTTGGCTAAAGGGCAGCTAAGCAGGCCAGGCAGATTGGAATGGGAAAGGGAATAACAGAGAGGAAAAATCAACCACTCGACTGACAAGTATTTATTAAGCACCTACTGGGTTTTAGGCCCTGTGGCCAAAGACAAAAGTAAAAGAGCCCCTGACCTCAGGGAACTTACAGTCTAGCTAGAAAGTTAGGTGGGAGCTAGATTGTAGTGGAATGGTCAATGCCAGGCTGAAGATTTTGTGGGACTTCCCCTACTCAGAGACAGTGGGGAACCATTGAAGATTTTGGGGTACAGAGGTAACCTGGTTGTACTGGTAAATACTTGCTCCTTGTTGGGTTTCTTTGAAGTGGTTATTTTTTATTCTTTTCAGACAGAGATGATCATAGTTTACATTTAGGTGTTACTTTATTGTTACAAAGTGCTATGGCTTCAACATCTCATTAACTCCCCAGCAAGTCAGAAAGTAGCCATTTCACAGTGGAGGATGTCCCTTTCCGTGTTCTTCATTGAGTAATATTTACTGCTTCCCATGTGCAATAGAAACATGGGGCAATAGGGAGCCACCAAAAATTCTTGAGCAGAGGAGTGACCTCAAATGACTGACCAAGGGTCCAAAAGGCTGAATGGTTCTTTAGTGCCTAAAGCCACTGAATTAGCAGTGCATTTGGGGCTCCGGCCCAGGGCACCATCTCTTAAGTCCTCTGTTCTTCCCCAACCCCCTTTGGCCTTGCGATCCTTTGGGTGGTTGCTCTGTCACTTTCATTCATGGACATTCTCTAAAGTAGCATCAAATGGCATCAATCCTCTCACAGAAGAATTTGACCTTTGCCCTCAGCTGAGCACTTCTAGTTGCCAGCATCCTCAAAGACAGAAGCCTCTTGGGGGGGGGGGTTACTCTTTCTGGGTGATTGTAGTGGTCGACTGCAGCTGGCATCTTGGGACTGCACTTATGCCCGTTTCCTTTGGCTCTCTGTGTCCTTACCATCATGGTTCTCCATGGCATGGCTGATGACCAGCAGAAGGTTAAATCTCCATTACTGGTGGAGGAGTGAGTAATGACTCCAGTGTACACTGGTCTGATAAGGTTTGGTGCTGAAACTCTAGGCAGAGTAGTTTGCTCCCATCTTATGGTTAGAGCAACAGCAGTTGGATCATTCTTCAATGGATTTAGAGCTGAAAGGGACAGTGGAGCTCACCAAGGGTCCGCCTCCCTACCCCCCCCCCAGCCATTGTTTGTTGAGGAAACTGAGGCCCACAGAGTCAGGCAACTTGCTCCAAGCTGTAGGGTCAGGACTTGTAGGTTCTTTAACTACACTCAGGGCTCCTTCCAGTGCCCCATCCTGCCTTTGGGGTTAGGGAATGTTAAAGATGGATCCTGGTTGAGGAAGATCAAACTGGAAAACCATGGACGCTGTGTGCTTTCACCCAGAGCTGGGGTTAAGGAGCACAGGAGGTGGAAGGAAGCCACTCAGTGCCCAGCAGTGTGCACATGGCCCAGGGCTTCCTGGGCTTCTGGTCTCAGTCCATGGGGGCTTGATCAGCTTGACCCAGATGGCACCACACCCTGGGGTTTTCTTGGCCTGTTTTCTAGCCCTAAGTGACCTCCAACTGAATCTTGGCCAGTTTGATTGGGGGGGGGGCATTTGCAGGTGTTTCTTTGGGGAGAGGGAAGCCAGAGATGGGGGCAGGGAGGAGTCTCAAGGAGAGGCGGGGGGAGAATCCTACTCTCCTCCACCCCAGCACCGGCTCCTCTCTGAATGCTTTTTATACACATTGGAACTGCCTGCCCTTTGTGCCCCAAATGGAGTCCCAAGGAGTGAGACATGACTCAAATGACTGAACAACTCTTTCTCTGTCTGTCTCCCTCCGTGTGTGTGTGTGTGTGTGTGTGTATGTGTGTATCACATTCCCTCTCTCTGTCCTCTGTCTCTCTTTCCTTCTGTCTCTGTCTCTGTCTTTTTCTGTCTCTCTGTCTCCCTTTCTCTCCCTCTCTCTGTCTGTCTCTGTTTCTCTGTCTCTGTCTCTCTCCCTCTCCTTTCTCTCTCTTGCGCTCTTCCTCCTTTGTCTCTGTCTCCCTCTATGTGTGTATGTGTGTGTATGCCCCCTCCTCTCCCTGCCCCCTCCTTAAAACAACCATGTATTCCTTCACATATACTTTTTTTTTCTTCTTTTTTTTTTTTTTTTGGTGAGGCAATTGGGGTTGAGTGACTTGCCCAGGGTCACACAGCTAGTGTTAAGTGTCTGAGGTCGGATTTGAACTCAGGTCCTCCTGAATCCCGGGCCGGTGCTCTATCCACTGCTCCACCTAGCTGCCCCCACATCTACTTTTAACATTCTCCTCTGTGTCCCCATTTGGTTCTGCCTTTGCCTCCTGGCTCCCAGTAGAAGAGAAGCACCTTCTTTTTGTTGTTCTGTCATTTCACTCAAGTCAGACTCTTCACATTTGGGGTTTTCTTGGCAGAGACACTGGAAGGATCTGCCATTTCCTTCTCCAACTCATTTGACAGGTAAGGAAACTGAGGCAAACAAGGTGAAGTGACTTGCCCAGGGTCATACAGCTAATGAGTGTCTGAGGGTAGATGCGAACTCAGATCTTCCTGACTGCAGGCCCTGTGCTATGTCCAGCGCACCACCTATCTGCTCCTTGAGGGCAAGCCTACTTTCCTTTCTTTGTTGCCCCAGTGCCTCTGACTGGTCCCACTGTGGAACAGTGAATGCTTCTGGGACAGGCCAGCAGGCACCATGCTTTCCTTCCCTCTTTGGTTTATTTTAGAGGCCAAAAGCAAAATAAAATAACACATAAAATACAATTTTTTAAAAGCCACTGGCTGTGGGTGGAAGCCATGCATCTTGTGTTTTTATTAGACAGACTGGTGCATTGTGGGACTTTTCTCTAAACCCTAAAGGGGCTTATATTCTGATGGGGAGGGGGCTATGGAAGAGACGAAGTGACTTGGACAGTGCCGCTTGGCACTAAGGAGACAGATGCAGGCTTGGAGGCCTTTTGGCATTCCAATGCCTCTTATCCAAAGCCCTGGGCACTTTGCCCCAACTTTAATGTGCTGGTGAATGCCCAGGAATGACTCTGTTGGATTTTACACACTTTTATCCTTCAGATTCATCTTCGGCAAGCTTTATTTAGGCCATAAAAGCTACAGTGTCTGAGCAAAACCAATAGAATCAAACAGTTTTAGATAGATTTTTCTTTCCTTCCTCTACAGTGGAAATAGCCGTGGAGTGGGAAGCTCTGTACACTTGCAATTTCCCTGCATGACCTTGGGCAAATCAGCTCTCTCTAGGCCTCAGTTTCCTCAGTCTGAAAGGAAAGAATCTTTGATAAGAAGCTGTCTAGGCTGCTTCCAGCCCTCACATTCTAGGATTCGAAGCGGGAAGAAGAGGATTACTCCAACCCATGATTAGATTTCAGTGCACGCTCCTGTAATCTCTCTACCTGGAAGAATAGAGTGACAAGGGACAAAGCATGATGCAACCAGCTTGGCTGGCCAGCCATGATGCTATCACCCTAATCCTTCCAGGAATCTGGATAGAGAGGTGAGCCGCCTCAGTGTGGGGCCACTGCCACTGGAAAATGCAGGAACATTGCTGGAGCTGTCCTGCTGCTCCTTCTAGCAACATTGGTATTGGCAGAGACCCAGTGTGCATGCCAGGTGCAAGCAGGTGCAGACCACTGTTTGTATGTGGTGGGTAGGGCTTCTTACAGGCATTAAGGACTCCTTCAAATCCTAAAGCAGGGGAGGCACACTTAGAGGAGCAAAGAGCTGGAAAAGACCCTGGAGATTCTCTCATGGAACATCTCTGTATCCCATCCTCCCATCCTCCATCTTCCACCCTCCGTCCTCCATCCTCCATCCTCTATCTCTGTGTCCCATCTTCCTATCCTTCATCTCCCATCCTCCACCTCTATGTCCTTGCACCAGCTGTCCCCAGGGCCAGGAATTGAATTCCCCCCTTACCTGAGCCTCATAGAATCTCCCCAGACTCAGCTCCAGTGTCACTTTCTTCATGATGCCATTGCTGATCCCTTCCAACTACTGTGCTTTCTCCCCTCCCCAAAAAAGAAAAAAGAAATGACCTTGTTTCAGTTTTGTGCATCTCCTTGGATAGAATATAAGTTCTTTGAGGGCAAGGACTCTTTTTGCTTTGCCTTGGTTTCCCCACAGTGTAAACACAGTGCCTGGCATATATCCTAAATACTTAATAAATGCTTGTTGCTTGAAGAATTCATTTTATCGGGGAGGGAATGGAGGCCCAGACAGCAAAATGACTTGTTTCAGGACACTCAGTGATTACTGTGAGGTCCTTAAAAAGGGCCAAGATAACAGCCTCCTAGGCTTGTGCTCTTTCTACCAGACCCTGTTTTCTATGTGCCAAGCTCTGTGTATCTTGGCAGCTAGATGACCCAGTGGTTAGAGCACTGGGCCTGCCGTCCAAACTCAGACACCTCCGACAAATCACTTAACCTGCTTGTCTCAGTTCTTTCAACTGTAAAACGGAAATAAATGATCGTGCCTACATCTCAGGGTCAAATGAAATGATAGTTGTAAGAGCGCTTTGGCAGAGTGTCTAGAACATAGTAGGTGCTTTATAAATGCTGACTATTGTTTTTACTAATTATTAACTTATTGCTATACCTACCTTGTAAGGGGGGGGGCTGGTGAATAAGGAGTGCCCCCAGGCAGATAGAGGAAGTCTCTGTAGTTCATCAGGACCGGATGACTGGCTATTCACACCCCTAATTTCCTGACCCCCTGCTCATGGGAAGATCTTGCTCTGACAAAGAATCCTAGATCTAGGGCTGAAAGGGACCTTGGAAGCCATCCAGCTCAACCCCTGCCTTGCTCAGAGGCTGACAAGTGGAGCCACTTGCCCAAGGCCCCCGAAGCAGGAAGCACCAAGGCCAGGATCCCAGCCCAGGCCTTTGGCTCCAAATTCAGGATTCTCACCGCTCCGCCATGCCGGATGAGACCCAGCCTCTCCCCGGCTGGGGGACGAGGAGAAAAGTCTGGGAAGATGCATTGAATTGAGGGCTGCCCCCGAGCCTCTGGGAATGTTGGCCCAGGAGCCGATGGGGACAGTGAAGGCTCTGGAGTGTGGCACCTGGAGGATGACATGGGTCGCTCAGGGCCGGCTTTCTTCTCCTTTCTTGTGCCCATTGGCAGCCACAGAGTGCTGGGGAGTCAGTTCAGTTAATCCCATTCAGGAAGCACATATGAAATACGTCTGTGTCCCAGGGGACACAAGGACAAAAAAGACATCCCCTGCCTTCAAGGAGCTTCTGTTCTCTGGGGTGAAGAGTGGGCGAGAGCCAAGAGCTGGAAGGACTCCTAGCGGCCCTTCCCTTTACAGAGGAGACAGGCCCAGAGAGCACGACTTGGAATCCCGTGCCCTGACTCTGTAGATGAAGAAACCAAGACCAGAGAAGAATTGGATGATCTGTCCAAGGTTCCATGGGTCGAAGTTGTCAGGTGTGACTGGAACCCGGACCCTCTGGCTGCAGATTAGCCCTTTGTCCTCTGTGGGCTGGACCCTGGTGGATCCCACCATCCCATAGCCATGACTCCCACTGGGACATTTGGAAGCCAGGAAGCTCTGCTGCTGACTGGGGGCATTTAGTGTTAACTTTGCCCCCTCCTGGTGCATCTATCTGGGCGCTTGGTGTTTGGGGACTTTGGCCGTGGCTTCCCAAGACCCTCTTGCCAGTGATATTTATCTGTTGTTCTCATTGTTTCCTGATCTTTGGAATGCCTGGAAGTTGCCTGAGTGGGGCTGAGATGGGGTAATGGAATATATTTTTAGAAAAGGGGCTGTTTGTTTGCATCCACAGACTCTGAGTGGTCCGTTGTGTCAGATGTAGGCCTGACAGTACCATAGTCCCAACCCCCACCTTTTACAGCAAAGGGAATTGGGGACCTTAGAGGCCAAGGGCCTGCCCTAGAGTCACACTGTTAGCAACTGGTCAGGTCAGGATTGGAACCCAAGTCCTCCTCTTTCCTCTGGCCCACTCTGCCTCCCTTGGGGCACGTGCAATAAGTTCCTATAGAAGGTAACACCTGTGGGATACGCTGAAGGGGCCTTGGGGTTCAAAGCTGGGCAGATGGGAGAGGGCATTCCAGGCATGGCAGGCAAGACCAAGAGAAAGGAAATTGACTTCAGAGTCTGAGGGGCAGCTCTTAGGCCTGCTTGGCTGGAATGTGTTTGCCGAGAGAAACAATGGGTCTTGGAAGGGTCAGAAGACGACCCCTTCCACCCAGCTCCAACATGCCAAGAATCTACAAAGCTCTTAAATGACTTCAGGGAGAAGCATCTCGAGCAAGCAAATGCCAGGCTGGGCGTTGCCAGCAACAGGTGGTGCTGTGAAGGCATTGCAGGCACTGGTTCTCCTGACATCTTCGGGTGCCTCAGCTCCTTGGGCCTGTTGCTAGGCCAGGAAAGCAGAGAGCACAGGCCTTCTTCCAGGCCCAGGCCCCACACAGCTGTGCCCCTTTCCCATAAAATACCTCAGCCTTCTGGGGTTGGGTTTCTTCACTGGCATGGAGAAATCTGGGAAGAGAGCTTGCTTCCCCAGAGCTCTGTTGATGGGCTCTGGCCGGGTGCCCTGCCGACCTCACCACTGAGCTCTATGGAATGTGACCTTGAATGCTGTTGGCCTTGCCAGGGAGAGCAGCAGGTGCCAGATCTTGCCAGGCTTCCTTGGGACCTTTCAGTGTCTGTCTAATTTGGAGTCAAGACAGGACCTGTGTTCATGTCCTCTGCCACTCGATACAACAAGCAAAGGTGTAGCCTTAAGTGACTCCTCTATTTCCTTGTCTTCTGTTCCGTGGCTTTGGAGGCATTTCAAGTCCCAGCTCAGCTTCTTAATGCCTGTGTTTCCTTGGGCAAATCTAGATGACATCTTCTCACCTGGAAAATGAATATTGCACTCTTTTGATCGGCAGAGATGGACCAGGTATGCGGATGTTGTCAGATGTGGCTGTGGCACTGCCTTGTTCTGTTCAGTGGTATTTCTTTGTTACAAGGAGGGGAGATGGGACGTGTTTGGAAAAGGTGGCCGGGAAGGGACAATACATATCAATAAGACGTTGTTAAAAAGACTGAGAGCACTGGAATCGATGACCTTCCAGCTCCCGATCCTTGATCCTGTCTCAGGCCTTCTGTTCCCCAGCCTTTTCCAATTACATTGGGAAATTACAAATCTTATTATTACGTGACAGCATATATCATTCCCATTTTTATGGTGCTTTACAGTTACAGACACTTTAAGTAGATTATTTTATTTGAGGCTCTTCATGGGCCTGCGTGGAAGGGCGTGCAAACATGATTAGTCTGATTTTACGAGGAGGATGTGTCTTCTCTGATTTAAGGAGCTTGCAATATCTGCTTTCATTGACTCCTAGGTTGTGACAGCCAGAAGGTACCACTGATATCTAGTCCAGCTCTTTCGTTAGACTCAGGAGTTTAAATGAATGGCACAAAGTCACATGGGGTGCTAGGTCGCATTGCAGTGGATAGAGCACGGGAGGACCTGAGTTCAAATCTGGCCTCAAACATTTACTAACTGTGTTATCCATAGCTGTTTGCCTCAGGTTCCTCAATTGTAAAGTGATCCTTCTGGAGAAGGCCAACCACTCCAGGATCCTTGCCAAGAAAACCCCAAATGGGGTCACAGAGTCCAACATGACTAAAAGGACTCTACGACAAAAATCTCCACATTTAAAAAATGGTACAGAAATAAGTGAGTGCCCACAATGCCACGATCGAGCGACCAAAGCTGGTGTTATATGAACTCACCAGGTTTTTAGCTGCTTTTCGTAGTGGTAGAAAGAAAGGCATATTTGAGGTCAGAAGACCAAGATTCGAATCCTCCCCCTGCCCTGTGGTGGTTATGATCTTGGGCAACTTGCTTAGGACTGAGAGATGGAAGGACCTTAGAGATCACCTAGGCACACAAGAGAAATTGAGGAGGTGAAGGAACGTTCCCATGATTGCAGAGATGACTCAAAGCATGACAAGAATCCTGATCATCCTCACTCTGGTTTTTTTGCAGGACAATGAGGGTTAAGTGACTTGCCCAGGGTCACACAGCTAGTAAGTGTCAAGTGTCTGAGGCCGGATTTGAACTCAGGTCCTCCTGAATCCAGGGCTGGTGCTTTATCCACTGTCATCTCACTCTTTAGCCACAAACAAACAAACAAAATCAGTTCAGCTCCTTTAAAACATTACAGACCAAGAGGACTGGCCACCCCTAATGGCCACGGGGAAGGGTTGTTGAGAAGTGGACCCCAATTTCATATTGACAAGTCCTAAGAATGACATTCAGGGGATCAGAGTTCTCAGCCATAGACCCTCCTAGTGACCTCTGTGGCCTGAGGCACTGCCGGGTACATTCCCGATCTGAGGAGAGGGTGCCCGCAGTGATTAAATAACCAACCCTCTCAATGACGCCAAGAAGTTGGGAGCCAGGCACAGCAAAGATGGTTGTTTCCCTTTTTTGCTGATGCAAACAGCGTTAAGGGATGATGAAGGTCCCCCAAGGGAGTTAGAGGACTGGGTTTGGAAACCTGGTGTTCCTCACTACTCCACCATCTTGCCTCTCCACCAAGCTGCACTGACAGTCCCTCAATGATGGGACATCCTGAAAAGGTCCTTTTGTCCTCAGAGAGTCATCTGGTTGTGGTTCAATATTTAATACAATAGAAGCAGCTCCTCGGGACATTGTTTGGTTTTGCTTTTCACTGAAATGTCATGCGTCATCTTGGACCTTCCTATTGGTCCAAACCCCAGCTGAGTTCTTGGCATCAGGCCCCAAGAAGCGCTGGGCTCCTGGATATATTGTTCTCCAACAATTCTGCTCCAGGCAAGTGGACGAATTGTTTGAGACAGTTCTGGCTGCGTTGGCCACAGCTTCCTGTTTTCCTGGGTTTGGGGGCCAGCATCAAAATCTGCTTCCCAATCGCCCATAGCAGGTATCATTTGTAACCCAATATTCTAGCGCTCTTCCCCTCAGCCAATGAACAAGCATTTATTACCTGTGAGGCATGATGCTAAGGGAGAAGAACACAAAAGCAACAGTGAGATGAGTCTTGCCTTCAAGGAGTTTGTAGTGTAACCAGGAAGACAACATGTACATAAATATAAATGTGTGTGTGTATATACATATATAAAATATATGTTTATATATATATACACACATATGTGTTTGTGTGTATGGTAGTTCAGTCATTTTAGTCATGTCTATTTGTGCTTCCATTTGGGGTTCTCTTGGCAAAGATACCGATGTGGCTTGCCATTTCCTTCACCAACTCATTTTACAGATGAAGAAACTGAGGCTAACAGGGTGAAGTGACTTTCTCGGGGTCACACAGCTAGGAAGTGTGTCCGAAGCCAGATTTGTACTCAGATCTTCCTGACTCCAGGGTCATCCTATCTATCCTCTATCCACTGCAGCCCCACCTAGCTGCTCTATCTGACCTGGTTATTTGTTGATGGTGACAATCACAGGGGCAGCAGAGAATCCTCCTGCAGGGCAGGGCAGGGCAGGGCAGGGCAGGGAGAGAGGTCACCCTCAAGGCTTCCTCCCCTACTCAGTTCTACAGCAGTTTTCCAGTAGTGCTTTGAGAGGAGAAAAGGCTCACTGACTCTGAGCAGCACGGTCATAGTCAGAGGGTGAATTTTGTTTGATACCATCTTGCTATTAGAGAATAGAGTAATTCCTTTGTAGCCATTCCCATTAATCTTCCGTTTGGGGATATTAGTCCAGTAGATCAGCTTAGACTAAGAATAGGCTTAAAGCAAGTGTGTCGGGTTGGAGCTGAAGTAACTTCTAATCCTATGACTTTTCTATCTTAAAAATGGCTTGTTTCATGTTGGAAATGGAAGTAATTAAATACCAGTTCTGCCTTTGAAGGCCTGAAACTCTGATGTTCACCAATGGCAGAAGCCAGAAGGCAGGGACACGGCCCCCCGTGGATTCAGTGTGTTGGGGTGTGAATGAAATGGCACATAGTGTTGGGGCTGAAATCACATGATGATATGGCAGAGATAACATGGTGCCCTGGAAAGAGGACTAGATTTGGGGTCCAAGCACCTAGATGCAAATTTGGGGTGCATGACCTTGACCCCTAGACAGCAGGAATTATCTATCTCTGCTTTTGGATCCTGTGTGCCTGGGTTATAGGAGAAGCATAATAAATGCTCTCTGACCGAGTCCACATTCAACAAGAAAGCTAAAGGCCTGTGGCACAAAGTGTACTGCTATAGATCCTCCAGGATCTTGGTGATAGCTCGCCAATCCTTACTTCCTTATTCCATGAGATTCTTGCCCACATCTTTCTGTAGAGTCCCCCAGAGAATACCCAAGCACCATATTGGTTCCTTCACCCCAGCTGTCCATATGATATATTCCTCTCCTGATACTTGATGGATCAGCCTCCTTTCCTCATAATGATGTTGTTTTATGCCCCTTCTCATAAGTAGGGGTATCACTGGTGATGACCACTACCCTCCCCCTGTAGGAAGGGTTGGAACTGGGCCTATGGTTCTATAGATTCAAGTAGACCCAGTCAAACTGTGGCTGCCAGGCCTATATCCTTTCCTCCAAGCCCCTGCTACCTACCCTTACAGAGTGACTTCTTTTATGAACCTAGCTGGAAACTCAAAAGCCGATTTTAAAAAGAAGGAAAGAAAAAAAGGGGAAAAAAATTTCCGCCACGTGCTTTCTGGCCAAACTTCTCCCATTCAGCTGTCAGTGTGGTATTTTCTTTGATCACTTCTGACATCAACCAGATGGGCTCCCAGGGGGAAGCTAGGACTTCCTTTATAAACCATAGAGCATTTCTTTTGGTTCAGACCTAGGATTTCATGGGTGTGGAAGAGTCTGCTGATGCAAGTGAACAACTTTTCTGTAATTCATAATCTTGGGAGAGTCGCTGGGACAACTAGAGGCCACATCATTTCCCTAGGATCACACAGCAGAGACCTGCAGCCGGGTCTTCTTTATTCCAAAGCCAGCCCTTTATCTACTATAGGGCGCTCCCTCTTCCTCTCTCCTGCCCTCCCCTCTCCTCCTTTCCTCTCTCTTCCCCTCCCCTCCCCTTCTCCCCTCCCCTTCTCCCCTCCCCTTTCCTCTTTTCTATCTCATTCTCACTCTCTCTCTCCATCTCTTTCATTCTTCCTCTAGCTCTAATTTGGCTTTCTCTCCATTGCTCTTTCTAATCTCTTACCTTTCTTTGGCTATCTCTGCTTTGAGCTTTATCATCCTTGATCACCTTTTCTCTGCCATCTTTCTGTTTGGTTGTGATCTCTTCTTTATCACTTTCCTCTCTAATCTCTGTTTTTCTAGTCTCTTGGTGTCTCTATCGTCTTCTACCACTATCTTCTCTTTCTCTCTGATCTCTCCTCTCCCCTGTGTCTCTCTCATCCTTCCCCCCTCCCTCCAATTCCCTCCATCCGCCACCATCCATACATCTCTTTCTATGTTTAATCTCTTAGTTTCTCCGTATCCATCATCCTCTATCACCACCCCCAAATATCTATCTAGTTCTCCACCAGATATGTCTCTACATCCTCTATGTGTAATGTTTATATCTCTCTTGTTTTTCTTTCCATGTCTCTCCATTCTCTGGCCTCTTTCTCTCTTCTTTGATCTCTCTTTATCGGAAAGAAAAGAGGAAAAAAATGACGCTCAAGCATGGACTGGTGGGGCTGCCCACATTGGTGTCACAGCCTTTACTAATGTATCTCAATAGGTCCTCCTGGTCCCTGCAGCTTGGCCAGGCCCCTCCAGGGTGGCCTCATAAAACAGGGTTAGCCTTTGCCTCAGTCCCTGAGCTCCTTCTGTGGACCAGCCTCACTCAGGGCTCCACTCTCTTAGTGGCTCCCTGGACAGCTCTGACCCTTTGTGGGATTGGCTACAAGCTACCAGGCAGCATCAGCTGTTAAACACTCCTTCCTGGGACCCACTGATCCACAGAGGCGTGGTACCCATTTCCGTGACTGTGTTCAAGACTCCTCAGATAACAGCACAGCTGCTAATCGCCATTATTGATGACAGGGCCCAGCAATGCTAGTTCTGCCTGTCCTAGTTCGCTGAGTCTGGGAGTGTGAGGGACGGAGGGAGTGTGTGTGTGGTGGGACACCTACCCCACATCAAGGACAATCAGGATTGGAACCACAAACAAGACCCTTTCGAAAGCATCTCCCAGGAGGGAAGAGGCCCAGCCGGCTGCTTCTCCAGCTTATGTCAAGGCCTTAGCTGACCAAGTTTATCCACAGCCTGGATTCCTGGCCATCAGCAGGCTCTAAGTGCAGTCCAGGCCTCTAATAAAATTCTATCTTCACCCCATTCACTGGTATGAATACAGTGAAAATAATAACAGCAAAAATAATAATACCTCACATTTCTACGACGTTTCAACATTTCAAACCGCTCCCCTTCATCCACACAGTGATGCAGGTGGGCAAGTAACTTAACCTTCACTTGACAGGGGCAGGGCCGGCAGCAGGCACACAGCTGGCGTCAGAGCTGCGTGGTGAACCCCAGAGTTAGGATGCCTGGGTCTCTGGGGAGTGCAGCACTCTGGCCCTGGTTTTTGATGACAGGCACGTGTCATCCTGTGCCCACACCTACACTCCAGGGGAGCAGGTAGAACTTGTGCTCGTCTGGCATCCCCTGCAGCCACTCTGGGTGGCACCTCAGAAGGAACCTCCCCTCCCTCCTCCTCCTTGGCTTCTTTCAAGGTCCTGCCTCCCACGGGCTCCAACAGGCGCCTGACTCTAGAGCCCCGCCTCCAATTGGTCCTGCCCCGAGTGCGTTTGCCCCACACTTTCTGAATGTTGCTGTCTCCTCCCTTAGACTGTAAGGTCTGAGGGCGGGGACTGCCTTTTGCCTTTCTTTGTATGCCCAGCACTTAACGCAGTGCCTGGCACACAGTAGGTGCTTAGTATGTGACCGACTGATGATTGTGTGACATATTGGCTAATAGGAAACAACATTCTTCTGTGAACTTAGGGGGATGGATGCACTTTGGTTATATAACAGCTAAGCCTGAGACTTTCAAAACTCAAATTCAGCCAGAGCCTGGTTGCTACAAATGGCTGTGGTGGCTGCATAGATTTTAACATGCTGCTCCCTGCTGGCCATTAGTGGAACTGTCAGTGCTTTCTCCATCTGCAGGGGATGAGGGAGGGGTTGGTGAGTGGAAGCAAATTAGCATCCTGCTTCCTTTTTTTTTTTCTTTTTTCATCCATACCCTCTCCATCCCCATCCTAAGACTTAGCTCCCCTCCCCCGCCAATAGATAAGGATCTTGTTTTGGGTGCCTCTATGAGATTTTCCAAAATTACTGAAATAGCATTTTGGAATCCATTACTCAGAGGCAATGAGTGCTGGAACCGGGTTCAAATCTAGGCTGTGGTACTGTATACCCTTGGGCAAGTCCTTTCTGGACCTCAGTTTTCTTAACTCTAAAATGAGGGTGTTTCGGGGCAGTTAGGTGGCGCAGTGGATAAAGCCCTTGATTCAGGAGGACCTAAGTTCAGATCTGGCCTCAGACACCTGATACTTGCTAGCTGTGTGACCCTGGGCAAGTCACTTAACCCCCATTGCCCCACAAAAAAAAAAGAGGGTGTTTGGAAAAAAGAACCTTGAATTTCCCTCCCGACCTCAAATCCGTGATTTTGTTGTGGGGTCCGACCTGGGACGGCCGAATCACTCACCATATGTTATTTTGTATTACAGCGATTGGTTTATGTA
The DNA here is from genome assembly GCF_019393635.1 of Dromiciops gliroides. NCBI lineage: Eukaryota > Metazoa > Chordata > Mammalia > Microbiotheria > Microbiotheriidae > Dromiciops > Dromiciops gliroides. The sequence continues at coordinate 489,971,983 of NC_057864.1, read as the reverse complement.
TCCAATTCCCAATTAGGTTGTACATTTAGTGAGAGCAGGAGCTGTGATTTACCAAACCTCTGGCTCTTCCTTCAGTGACTCCTAGAGCATCCTGTTCTCAATGCACACTTAATCAAAGCTTGTTGAATTGGATTTTTAAAAGACAGTTGTGTAATGCTCGTGGTAAATTTCTCTGTTCCTAATGTATAATCTCATTACAGTTCTGTATGGGGTGGTGTGGGGAGCATGAATTTGGAGTCAGCCAACCTCGGTTCTTTCTGATCTTTGCTGTTTGCTCCCTGGGTGAGCTGGGTCAGGTCATTTACCCCACTCTGGACCTGTTTTCTCACCCGTAGAAAATGGGAATTGGCTTTGCTGGCCTCAAAGGTTCCTTCTAGACCAATGCCCCATTTTACAGATGAGGTAACTGATCTGTAGAGAGGTTAAGTGACTTTGGATCATGAATTTAGAGGTGAACGGGGCCTCAGAGGCCGCCTAGTCCTGCCCATTCATCTTATAAAGAGACCCAGGAAGGGCCTTAAGTGACTTACTCAAGATCACACAAGTAGCATTCGAACCTTGGTCTTGTCACTTTCACTATGAGATGTCTACTTCCTAGGATGGCTTTGATTCTCCCGGCTGGCTCGATGTTTGTGTCTTTATTTGCTGATTTCAAGTATCTGAAGAGTCCTTTCCTAGGAGAGCCACTGGAGTTGGTGGGCACTACTGTGGGCTGGAGACTGCAGAGAGGAAGGTGTCAGCTCCATCCAAGGGGATTTAACATGAAAAATAAACTTCCTGAGAACAAGAGTCCGCCCAAATGGCCACTAGATGACCCTAGAAGGTAGTGAGTATCTCATGATTAGGTGGCTTCAAGGGGAGGGGGAGCACTCAAGGGGATGCCTGTTGGGGTACAGGACTTTGAGCTCCTTTCTAGACTGAGATTTGGTCGAATGGACGGATGAGATTATTTCAAGGTTGGAAAAAGAGGCCCAGAAGAGAGGAGCTAATTTCTACTGGGTAAAAATATGGTCATATTTATAGCTATAAAAAATACCATTATTTCTTCAATTCACACAGTAAATCTTCATTACTGATAGAGAAAAAACAGCTCATTAGGGAAGAAGGCAGGAAAGGGGATTTTTAATTTAGTCCAGGGAGCAAACCTTGGGGACCCCACAAAACTTGTTTTGAGTTTTCTATTGTTGAGTCTTTCGCTGAAAATGTTGACATTAGCTGCTAATAACCGAATCTCCGGTGTATACTGGGAACCACAGGCCCAGAAAATGCCTTTTGGTGAGGCCTGGGTGTTTGCTTTGCTGCTGCTTCTAGGATGAAAGCCCTAATTTGGCTTTTTGTACAGATCCCCTTGGGGTTTGGGCCAGATGAACAGTTTAACTCAAATGGTGGCTCGCCTGCTCCCTGTGACCTGGAGTGAGTGAGTGTGTGAGTGTGTGAGTGTGTGAGTGTGTGAGTGTGTGTGTGTGTGTGTGTGTGTGTGTGTGTGTGTGTGTGTGTGTGTGTGTGTGTAGGGGGAGAGAGAGAGAGAGAGAGAGAGAGAGAGAGAGAGAATGATTTGATACAACAGGCATTTAAGTGCTTACTATGTGAAAGACAAAAACAAAAATTACACCCCCCCCCCGGAACTTACATTTTAGGGAGGGGAGTGGGGGAAGGAGATATAAAGTTTAAATCGTTAAATAAGGGAATAGAATGTAATTTGAGGAAGGGGCTGAAACAGGGTCTACCTGCTCCTAAGGGGGGACTGAGAAAAGGCTTCCAAGAGGAAAGGGGCCCCCAAGTGGCCTCTGCAGACATTGCATTCTTATTCAAAGATTGGATCATAGATTTTAAGATGTAAAGACCCTCAGAAGTCATCAAGTCCAACCCCTTCATTTTACAGAGGAGGAAACCAAGGTCTGAGATATTATGTGACTTGCTATATTTGGTAGTCTGAAGCTTGGGATTCAAATCCTGGCTCTTCCACTTGCTAGCTGTGTGACCCTGGATGAGTCATTTCATCTGTGTAAGCCTCAATTTCCTCCTGAAAAGTGAAGGGGCTGGACTACATGGCTTCTGAACTCTCCAAGTGGTTCCTGGGCCCTCAGTTCCAGGAGTGGCCAGCAGGGGGAGGAGATGAGATGTGAGGACCAGAGCATCCTTCCTCTCTCTTGCTGACCTGCTACTGCCTTGCAGAGAAGCTTCATGGGGTGCCACTTGGTCTCACTGGGGCTATTTCCAGAGCCCAAGACTGAGGGGTGCCAAGATCCCTGCCGAGGAGCCCAGACATAGAGTAATAACAGGAATCATATTAATAATGTGCCTTCATGCAGTGCTCTGAGCCAGAGTTTGCAAAGTGCTTGGCGGTCCATGCATTCGTTAACCTTCTTATGTCATTAAGATGTAGCCGTGCAGCTTGGGGTCAGCTGAGGGTTTTTTGTTTTAATTTTCCCCCTAAACTTGTAAACCCCCAACTCTTTGTCTCCCCTGTGGTTCCTGCATCATGTTTGTTTATTTAACAAGCCTCCATTCAAGACCCCAAGTTGGAAGGTTGTAGTTATTATCACTTAGTGTTCTTTTCTATCAGCCTTCTTTCACTTGTCCCTCCCTTCCTGAGGGGAAAACTGGAGGGGGGGGGATGTCCCAACCATGGTTCGGAAAGGAGGATGTGAAACATGAGATTACAGAAGCTGAGCTTTAGAGCTAGAAAGAAGCTCATTTTACAGAGATGGGAACTGAGGTCCAGAGAGGGGAAGTGATTCAAGTGGATCAGACCAAGAGCCAGAGGGAGAGGTGGGATTCACTCCCATGTACCCTGACACCAAAAGTCACTTCTGGGTCTGATTTTTGCATTTCAAAAGAAGAAAGAGGGAGGGAAGACTTAGGACACACCTGTTGGAAGGAGGGGCCCTTCTATCTCATTTTCCACCCCCCCCCCCAAATGTGCTGATTGGGTGTCCTCCCCTCTGCCAAAGTCACCAATAAATGAATAAGAAGAGGGATTAACTCCTTCAAGCCTGAGTAACTCACTACCTTAGGAGAGGTCTGAGATCCTTCTCTGACAGCTAGAGACCTTGTTGGGGGATGCCTTTGAACTCTGAGGTTTTCTGATTCTGGGCATGTGAGGCCTTGACTTACTGCCGACCCTAAGATGGGCACCATGGAACAGAGTCAAACAAAGGAGCTCTATCTCTGGTATTTATTATTTGTGTGCTGAGCAAACGCCCCTCCTTAAGCATCAGCTTCCTCCTCTGTAAGGTGTAGGGGTCAACCTTGATGTCTGGGGCAGTCTCTTCCGGCTCCAGATCCTGGAGGCTCCGATCTATGCCACCTCCTCACCTCTGCTGAGGCTTCCTGGGGAGGGAGGGGGTCCTTCTAGCTGCTAGGGGTCAGGGGGTCTGGGAGAGAAGGAATGATGATAATAATCTTTATTATATATACACTATATATACTTTTGTATACTATAATTCATTAACAGCAATACTAATGATGACATTTCTTTAGGGGGTTGCAAAGCCCTTGACAAATATTATCTGGTATAATCCTTACCCCACCCTGGGAGCCAATATTATCTCCATTTTCATTCTGTGAGAGAGAGAGAGAGAGAGAGAGAGAGAGAGAGAGAGAGAGAGAGAGAGAGAGAGGCGCAATTGGGGTTAAGTGACCTAAGGCTAAGTGATTTCCTCAAAGTCACAGAGCGGGATTGAAGAACTTACTGACCCTGGTTCCAGCACTTTCTGATTATTGATACCTTTGTATCAAGCTTTAAGGTTTGACAAGTGTCCTATACACATGATCTTATTTGCCCCTGTGAAGTATTGAGTATCATTTGACACATGGGGGAAACTGAGGCAAGGTTCTATATAAACTTGTATGGGTACACATAAGGACTTCTGTGCAATAGCATGTAAGCTCTCTGAAGGCAAAGAGTTTCATTTTCATACCTAGTTTTCATTCATACCCAGCACAGGTATATCACAGGTGCTTAATAAGTACTTGTTGATTGATTCATTTATGAAGTGACTTGCTCAAGGTCACACATCTTAGCAGGTACTTGTGACAGCTTTTGAACCCTGGTTTTCCTGATCCTAAGTCCAGCACTCCCTCTGCTAAGGAAGGAAGGAAATTAACACAGTGTGTTCCAGATAAGAAGCCCAGGTAGAAGTGGAAGCCATTTCCCCTGCAGGCACAGGCTTTCTACATGGGGATAGGGGTCCTGTGGCCAGGGCTGCTCTCTATTTGATGGTTCCCGGTGTAGATGGGGGCTCCCTCCACACATGCAGATCTCAGCTCTTTCTTGGCTTCTCACTAGGATTAGTTTTCTCTCCAATTACTTTTATTCTAATTTTTTCCACTGATGCTCTTTTCTGCTTACATCATTGTCACTTCTCTGCTGCCCAGAGACCCCTCCCTAGGGCAAAGATCTGTAGCTAAGCAGAGCCAACAGTCTCACTGGCCATGACCACAGACTGTCCCACGCCTTCAGCTGTGATCCAAAAGGAAAGACTGCTTCACATTTCTGTAGACCTTCATGGTGGTTCATAAAGCCTCTGACACTTTGACATGAGTCTCACAGCAACCCTGTGAGATGGCCACAATTGTTATCCCCGTTTTATGGATGAGGAGACTGACACTGAGAAAGGTTCTGTCTCCCTAATAAACTCTAGTGGCTCCTTGCTGTCTCCAGGATCAAGTACAAAATCCTCTGTTTGGGGTTCAAAACTCTTTATAACCCAGAAGGGAGAAGAGGGGCAAGAGGAGAAGGAAGAAGAAAAGGAGGAAGGGGGAGGGGAGGAGGAATAGGGGGAATGCAAGCAAGGCAGGGCTCACTAGCACTTCAGAAGTCAAGGTCTCACCTTCCAAGCCTTTTCTATCCTTCACTCTGCTCAGCTATCAGTAACAGGCATCACCGTATGCTCCAACAATGTCAGCTGCCCCAGTCGTCTTCCTAAAGCTTATATCTGACTCTGTCATCTTGCCCAGGTAAAAGACCTATCGCTGTCCACTGGACTACCCAGCTGCCATATAAACATCTATAAGTACCTATGTAATGTATAAAGACACTTTACATGCAAACATACAGATTCACAAATGCATATGTAATGCATACAAAATGAACACAAGGTCATTTGGGGAAGGAATTCACCCCCTATTATTGTAACCATGGTCAGAGTCCTCAGCATCAGGCCCCTGAGGTCTCTTCCAACTCTCTCCCATGAACGATCCAAAGGTCATTCATTTTCTGTCTTGGTCCATCTCATTTTTTCCCTTGTTTTCCAAGGCGGGGCTACTCCTAGTGTTTGACTTGGATCGGACTGGCCAACAATTCTGATGCCAAGCTCTGGTCTTGTTATGTGACTTGTGCATGTGCTTGACAGTTTGTCTTATGCAAAATCTCCTAGAAATTTTAGGTAGTGAGCCCACTTCCCATTGGCGCTTGCTCTGTGTGTGGTCCACATGTGGCTCACAGAGCCTCAGTCTCTGCCTCAGAGTTTGGGTACACTTGTCACTTTTTTCTTGCTGCTTAATGTCCCTGGAATGGGCTTTCTGATTGCCTGATGTCACTTCTCCTCAGCTGCCTCATCCTGAACTCAGAGCCCTTAGCACAAGACGGCTTCAGATCTTTGCACGGCAAGCCTTCACTGAAGTCATGATCTTGGCAGGACTTTCTGGCCATTTTGCTAAGTGTATCATGCCTGCATTACAGATGGAAATGTGTGGCAGCCAGGAAAAGCTAAGGCTTCATTAAGAAAGGCAGAGTGTCAGAGGGAAGAAGGGTGGGGCCCGATCAACCCATACCCATGGATGTCAATGATGAGCTGGAGAGGGTGACCAGGGCAGAGATCATGGCATGCACAGAGCTCTGGGAGGAAATGGACATGTTTAGCCTGAGGGCTTACTCGATGATTCAGTCAACAATGAGTTATCAAGTACCTACTATGGGAATTCAATAGCTGTCAGTCTGTCTCTCCGTCCATCCGTCCGTCCGTCTGTCCATCCATCCATCCATCCATCCATCCATCCATCCATCCATCCATCCATCCATCCATCCATCCATCCATCCATCCGTCCGTTTGTCTCTGTCTGTCTGTCTGTCATCCCTGACCTTAGGGAGCTTATATTCTGTTGGGGTGAAAAAACAGAAATGCAAAAAGGTAAGTACAGAATAGAAAGTAATTTCCAGCTGGGGAGGGCACCAGCAGCCCCAGGTGGGGAGTAGGGAGGCAAATCAGGATGACGCCATAGAGAGATGAGTTCAAGGCCATAGGGATGCTTAACCTGGAGAAGAGAGCAGTTCAGAGGCCCGGGCATGAGTCTTTAAGGCTGTGAAGGACCAACACTTAGAAGAGATTAGGTGTGTTTCCTTGGGTTGTGGGGGAGGGGGCATGCAGACCTGGGAGCAGCCAATAGAAATTGCACAGAGGCGGGTTTAGGCTTGATGTTGGGGGTAAAAATGTCCTAATTGGTGCTTCCTGAAATGGAATAGATTGTCCCCGACACTGGGATTTCCCTACTCCCTGGAGGTGTTTAAGGCAAGGCTTGAAGACACTTGTTGGGCTTTCTTTTGAGGAAAAAGGTCACAGAGGTGGCTTAAGAACCCCTTCTGAAGGCTACCTGAACCCTTTTTTTTTTCATATAAGTACTTTATAATTTTCCAGTTACATGTAGAGATAGTTTTCAACATTTGTTTTTATAAAATTTCTAGTTTTAGATTTTTCTCCCACCCTCCCCCTCCCCAAGACAGCAAGCAATCTGATATAGATTATATATGTACAATCACATTAAACATATTTCTGCATTAGTCATGCTGTGCAAGAAGAATCAGCAAAAAGGAAAAACCTCAAAAAAGAAAAACAAAAAAAATAGAAATAGTATGCTTCAATCTGCATCTAGATTCCATAGTTCTTTTTTTTTCTGGATTTGGAGAACATTTTCCATCATGAATCCCTTGGAACTATCTTGGACCATTGTGTTGCTGAGAGAGTCAAGTCTATCACAGTGGATCAACAAACAATGTTGTTGATGCTGTGTACAATGTTCTCTTGGTTCTGTTCATCTCACTCAGCATCAGTTCATGTAAGTCCTTCCACATTTCTCTGAAATCCATCTGCTCATCCACAGCACAATAGTATTCCATTACATCCATATACCACAACTTGTTCAGTCATTCCCCAATTGATGGGCATCCCCTCAATTTCCAATTCCTTGCCACCACAAAAAGAGCAGCTATAAATATTTTTGTACGTGTGGGTCCTTTTCCCTTTTCCCTGAACCCTTTGTGTTCCAAACAGTGCCGCCTGAAGCCCAGAGCCAGGCTACCTGGATAGCATATTCATAGTCAGCCCACTGCCAGCTGTGGAAGTCCACGTTTTGATTGTATGTTTGAAGGAATGTGGGAGGAGGGAGGTGGAGATGATGGCCCCAACAGGTGCTACAAATGTCTTTGATCCTCACCAAACTCCAGCCCTCCCAGATCACCTCATCCATTTCTGGGGGGAGGGGCATTTCACTCTGGCTGGAGGGAAAATCTCCCTTCTTCCTGGTTGCTCTGATCCAGCCCCAAACTCCCCTCTGTCCAGTTCAGTAGCAGGGGAAGGGGACCCCTTTCCTCTGGCCACTTCAAACAAACTCAACTGTGCTCGAAGCAGGGCTAATATGACTTTCTGCTCAAACATCTCCCCAGATCCAGTTGCCTCCTCTTTGTAGATGAACTTTAGCCAGATATGGAAGTCTGGAGACAGGTCTGTTACTCTCAGCCTGGGATTTAAAAGACCTTCCCAGTCTTTCCACAAAAACTCAATGAATTTGAGGGAGATAGATAGAGCCATTTCTTTTTTTGTTTGTTTGTTTTTTGTGGAGTAATGGGGGTTAAGTGACTTGCCCAGGGTCACACAGCTAGTAAGTGTGAAGTGTCTAAGGCTGGATTTGAACTCAGGTCCTCCTGAATCCAGGGCTGGTGCTTTATCCACTGCGCCACCTAGCTGCCCCGATAGAGCCATTTCTAAATGGATTTTTTTTTCTTTTTTGAAAAGGGCTTCCCCATACAGGGTTCTCCATTGTCCATCTCTGCCTTGGCACAGGGTGTGCCCCACATCTGGAATGCATGCCACCTTCACTTGCACCTCCTAACATTTACAATGGCCAAGGCTTAGCTCAAGTGCCACCAACTCAATCTCCCAGTTAATAATGCTTTTCCCTCTGGAGATAACTTTGCGTTTACTTTGCATATTTTATGTATTTACTTATCTATGTTGGCATTATTTCCTTCAAATAGAATTAAGCTCCCTGAGGGCAGTTGCTATTGCCTTTGTTTCTCTGTATCCCCAGAATCTAGCAAAATGACTGACTGATATAGAGAAATGTTGATGAATGAATGGGCCCATATAATGTGGGCTGCCAATAACTTGACACTTTTTTTCAGAGTGCCCTGTGTACCCCATGGGCTAATCACAATCCAAGATACTGTCCAGAATGTATCCTGTCACAAGTAGGGGATGATTCATCTCTTTGAAATAATAATAATAATAACAATAATGATATCTGGTGTTTCCATAATGCTTCAAGGTTTACAAAGTGCTTTATATATGTCATCTCATTTGATCCTCTCACAACCCTGGGAGGTGGGTTTCAATTTTTAATGCATAATCTTTCCCTAGAATCATCCAGCTTCCTTAGCCTCTTCAGGGTTGGCTGCTGCACTCTGCTGCCATCTGCTGGTTGTATCCAAATGGAACCAACTCCAGTAGTATGGAGGTGGGAAGTAGCAGATGGGTGCATGGAGTTAATGGGTGGTTGTGGAAAGAGTTCCGGAGGCGGAGTTGGAGGATGCAGATGTATTAGCTGTGTTTTTAGGTGATTTCCTTCCTCTTTCTTGGCTTTAGTCTCCTGCTAATTTCTTCTGGTGATTCCATTGTGTTGCTTTCTGCTACTCTATTGAACATCACTTTTCTGTGATGGTAGTCTTTTTTTGTTTTGTTTTTTGTTTTTTGTGAGGCAGTTGGGGTTAAGTGACTTGCCCAGGGTCACACAGCTAGTAAGTGTTAAGTGACTGAGGTCAGATTTGAACTCAGGTCTTCCTGGCTCCAGGGCCGGTGCTCTATCCACTGCACCACCTAGCTGCCCCAACTACAGTTCTTTTAATTAAGTGTCTGTAATATTGTAAATTATCTTTTTTAAATGCTCATTCATTCATTCATTCATTCATGCATGGTGGCTTAACACCATAATCCATGGACTTTTGCAATTCAGTTGTTTACATTGTGGAATTTCTCATCTTCCCTTTCTTATGTTACTCCTTATTATGTCTTGTCTATCTTCTCTTATTCATTTATATATTCATTCTTTACTTTCTTTTTCTTTTTTCTTTCTTCTTCTTTTTCTTCTTATTTTTTTTTGGCCAGGGGGTGGGTGTGTGTGGGAAGGTCCAAACCTTGGATTCTGTGTGTATTGGGAGCTCCAGGTGAAGAAAATTCCACTAACAAAGCAAATCATCGACTATTTTGCAATTTATAATTTCAGAGGTTTGCCTGGGGGCAAATTATTTGCCTAGGGTGATACAGCCAGTGTTAGAGGTAGGGCTTGAACACAGAGTTTCTTTTTAATTTTTTTTTAATTTTTGCAGGGCAGTGAGGGTTAAGTGACTTGCCCAGGGCCACACAGCTAGTAAGTGTCAAGTGTCTGAGGCCGGATTTGAATTCAGGTCCTCCTGAATCCAGGGCCGGTGCTTTATCCACTGTGCCTCCTAGCTGCCCCAACACAGAGTTTCTTGATGCCAAAGCACTCTCCTTTCTTCTCCCTCTCTTCTTCCCTCTCCTCTTTCTCCTGTTTCTCTTTGTCTCTCTGTCTCTGTCTCTTTCCCCTGTGCCCTACTCTCTCTCTTGCCTCTGTACTTTTAATCATTTGACCTCATTTAGCATGAAATGAGTCATCTGTGCAGCCTAGAGATTGTGTCCCTCCTTATCCTCAGGAGAGATGGTCTTTGGCATGTGCTGTTGGAAAGACAGCCTGAGGTCTGAGAAACAGCCAGGCATCTAAATTTTTTTAAAATGGTGACACGCTGTAAGATTCCTTGGGTTTTGCTTTTTGGAAACTGACTTGGGAATGAAGTGTAGTGTAAAAGACAGAAAAAGGACTGATCTTTCCTGCTTCTTGAAGTGACCAGAGGAATAAAAGATTTGGGGAGGGGGGGGGAGGATGGAGAACAAGTTGGGGTGGGGGAATGATTTCTGTTCCTCTTCTCAGCCTTCTCCTGCCCTTCTCACTCATTAGTGTGGAGCAATAATCATTTTCATTAAAAATATTTTTATGAACATCTTTGGTGTTACATCACTTTTTTCAAATGTATGCCTTCCTTCTCCCTTTCTTGGAGAGCCATCCTTTGTAGCAAAAACAGAAGGAAAGAAAGGAAGGAAGGAAGGAAGGAAGGAAGGAAGGAAGGAAGGAAGGAAGGAAGGAAGGAAGGAAGGAAGGAAGGAAGGAAGGAAACACTGCAGCCAAGTCCACGTTAGTCAAGAATGATAGTATATTCAGTGTTTCACACCGATAGCCCCTCCCTTCTGCAAAGAAGGGTGTTGAGGTTAATTTCTTTCCTCTTTTCTCCAGGGCCAACTTGGTCGTCACATTGACATAATGGGAATGAATGGATGGATGAATGATTTCGTATATACACACATGAATGAAAAGCATTACTTAAGTGGTTACCCTGTGCCAAGCAAGGTGCTACATGCTGGAGATAGAAATAGAAAAAGTAGGAAGATCTCTGCTGTCAAGATGTCTGTATTCTCTTGGGAAGGAGCACATTAAGAGGAAATCCGGCTGAGGCAGGTAGAAAAGTCCCAAGGTTCTAAGGATTGTATTTGGATGGCAGTGCCCGAGATGCTTCCATTACTTCAGTAGGTTGGGTAATGCCAGGGGGCCCAGATGGCAGGGATTGGTGGTTCTTGACCTCGAGTGTGTCCTGGCCCCTTTGGGAGCCTGACAAAGCCTGTGGACCCTTCAGAAGAATTTCTTAAATGCACAAAATAAAGCTGATAGGATTATAAAGGAAACCAAACACAATGGAATAACTCTCAAAATATGAAAACACCAAGCTTACAGTTAACAGAAGAGTTAATGATGAGGGCTGGAGGGCAATAGGGGGCAACAGCAGGGCTGATGGTAAGGTCTGGTCATCCATCATCTCACCAGAATGAATAGAGTTGGTGAATCCCACCTTCTCCAGGCCACTTCAGAGGTAAAATAGTCTAGAAGAGCTTTAGGTGGGGGTAGGGGTGGGAGTGGGGGTGGGGGATAGCATGCACAGCCTGGTTCTAGGCCACATAGTTTACTACATATAGAAAGTCTATTCATCAGTTTTGTTTTTCATTATCAGTTTTTATTTTTTTTTTGTTTTTTGTTTTTTGTTTTTTTTTTGGTGAGGCAATTGGGGTTAAGTGACTTGCCCAGGGTCACACAGCTAGTAAGTGTTAAGTGTCTGAGGCTGGATTTGAACTCAGGTACTCCTGAATCCAGGGCCAGTACTTTATCCACTGCGCCATCTAGCTGCCCCATTATCAGTTTTTAAATGTAGTTTTAAGACTTACAGGTTCTCTGACATAGATTCCCCCCTCCCCCTGCTTTGTTGAGGTTACCGAGAAAATAGAGGTTGCTTTGGACTTGGCAAATGTTGTAAAATCAAAGGACTGATTTTTAAAGAGGATTTTAAATGGAATTACATTCGTGCTTACACGTCTGCATTGCCGTTAATGACTTTGAGCCTTGACCTGTGTAAAAATTGCATTGGCTCTGATGGAAGGTGTCTGGGAAATGACTGAATTGTACCGAACATTTATGAGAGCCACAGAGAGGAAATCATTAAGCTTTTGTAGCAATCCCACTTTCTGTAAGAAGTCAGACCTGATAGTTCATAAGAGCCAATGTTAATTAACACTTTCAGTGTCTGGAGGAGTAACTGGAAACTCTGTCTGTGTCATTATTCAACATGGTGGGTCCCTGGATTCAAAGTCAGAGAACCCAGGTTCAGATCCTGATTGGGCCATCTCCCTGTGTGACCTTGGGCAAAGCAAGACATCTCTCTAGGCTTCAGTTTCCTCCTGTGTAAAATGAGAAGTGACCTCTGAGGTCCCTTCTGGTTCTTGGTTCTGAGGGTAAAAGAATCTTGGATGTTGGGTCACTTACTCAAGGGAGGGTGGGAGGTGGGTGGGCCATGGGTGGGGCGATGGTGGGACAGGCAGTGGAGGGAAGGAAATGACTCTGTCTTTACCTCCAGCCTTTCAGTAATTCACCACTTGGTCTTAGCTCATCATCACACTCTTTCTAAGGACACGATTATTTTGAAACCTTTGATTTAGAGAGAGAGAGAGAGAGAGAGTGTGTGTGTGTGTGTGTGTGTGTGTGTGTGTGTGTGTGTGTGTGTGTGTGTGTGTGTGTGAGGAAGCAATCAAATGAAGAAGCTTTCACTTCCAAAATACATGTCATCCATACTCCAGAGCTTTTGTCTTTTGTTTCTTCTGGTGCCATCTTTATGTTTGATTTGCTTGGCGAGGGGTGCCTGCTGATATCGGGGCTGAAGACTGTCCCAGACCTGTTGGACCATAGCATATCACAGCACAATTCCCCATTGTCCCCCAAATAGCCAAGCATATTCTAGGGTCCCCACCATGCTCACCCATATTTTTCAGGCATGATTATATAGTATTTCCAGTTTACCAGACTCAGTTAAGAAAAAGATCATGCATTTATTCCTAATTCTCTGACTTTATTAATTACCTGCTTTTGAAACATTAGTAAGCCAGGGACCTGGGCCTTTTACTTAAATGGCTTCCTTTGCTATTGCAGACGGTAAGCCCTCTATAATTGAGTAGATGGTCGCTGAAGTCAAAAACCTTGTGACCAACCTGGAAAGACAATTAGATGTGGACCAAGAAGGGTGAAAATTCTGGTTTGATCACTAACTAGCAGTGTGACCTTGGCTAAATATCAGAACTACCCTGTGCCTCAGTTTCCTGCCTTCCTTATAAACCGTAGAACAAGAAAGAGCGAGCTCATAATATAGCTTGTACGTCCCTTAGAGGGCAGGCCCATGTTTCCCATTGTGTCATAGGCACAAATCAGGGGATCAGCAAATACATGCAGATTGCTCCCTCAGTGCCATGTATTGTTTTGGCGCCATGCTTGGACTTGGCTCCATTGTGACAGTTATGGGGGGTGGGGGTGGAATGCTGGCTAAGAACTGAGGGATCCAACAGCCCATCGGTCACTTAGTACCTATTGCAGGCCAAGAACTGTTCTCGGTGTGGGAAATAGAAAAGTGAGAATGAATTAGTGCCTGCCTTTGAGGAGTTTCCAGTCTACAGAGGAGACCCAGCTACACAAAACAAAGCATGTGACTCAGGGTGGAGGTGGCATGTAAGCTGAGCCTTGAAGGCAAAGTCAAATCACTAACATTTATTAAGTGCTTTCAAGAGTAATTCCTGCTTCGGGCCACAGGCTGTGGCAAGGGATGAAGGTGGGGATTGGGAGGGTGGCCTGTGGAATATGCAGGAAGACTGGCCAGGAGGTGGGAAGGTCGCACAGCCCAGGGGTAGGAGGGGACTGCTCAAGGTTCCTGAGAAAATAAAAAGCTTTCAGTGATGAAGGAAGCATGATTTATGTAGCAGTCGTAATAACCGCAGTGTTCTCAGCCCATCTTCTCCAAATATTGTCTGGTTTGCTCTTCTCACTGGTCCGTGTGTGGCTTCTTGCTGGTTTTGCTCTGAGGGGGTTGCTGCCCCGAGTTATCGCAGAGAGCCAGTCTAATAGATTTCATTCCACTTGCTCCAGTAAAGGCATCAGTATGGACTGTGGGCATCACGGAGGAAGTTCTCTCCTGTCCAGGCTTTGCTTCCTCCTGGATTCTTGGGGGTCAGGGGGGATGGGAGGACTGCAGACATGGAAGTTGCTCCTGGAGCTGAGGAGGAGAGTGTGCGGGTGTGCGTGCGTGTGCGTGCGTGTGTGTGTGCACGCGCCCAATCCCAGGCACTGCTGGCGTTGTAGTAAATAATGCATGTCCACCCCTGGGCCCTCCTAATGAGCTCTCGGGCACTGCTGTGAGGGCTTGGCCCCTTCCACATCTGTTAGGAAATTCAAACAGCCAAAGATATGGTTAATATCCGGGGGATTCATGCGTTCTGGGAAGAGACGATGGCTTTGCATAGATTTTTCATAGGCTTGGTACTTGAAAAAGGAAAGGGGCCATGAGACTGATCGTTGATGGGGTTCAGATCCTAGCATCCTAGACTCAGGGCAGGAAGGAACTCCAGAGGCCACAGACCCCTCCCCACCCCCCATTTATAGAGCAGGAAACAGGCCCAGAGGAGGGGAAGTGACTTGCCCAAGGTCACACAGTAAGCAGCAGAACCAGCATTTGAATCTGATAATGACCTGTCACTTCCCTATATATCTTTACACATGTGTCTAGAGCCATTTGAACATCTCTCTCTGTATATGTGTGTGTCGTGTATGTATATAAATATATATATATATACATATATATATATATATTTATATATGCACACACATAGGCATATGCATACACACACACATACGTACACATGCACCAACAGACATATTCCTGGATCCGTGATTTCATTTAAATACAAAAGAGCTGGGAGAGACCTTACAGCTTGTCTTCATCACAGCCCAGCTGTGCAGGCCCCTGAGGTCCAGATGGGGGAATGGCCACAGGTGAAGTTTTGGACCCTTGCTCGGCATTCCTACTTTTGTTTTTAACTTGGAGTATGATTACACTGGTCTTTTGTGGTGAGGCTAAATGGGCGCTCCTGGGGTGAGTCAGGAGATTTGGGCTAAGAAAGGAATCGTGGCCGACATTTCTGTAGTATTCCTAAGGTGTGCAGAGTGCCCTGCATTAGATGGCCATTCTTGCCTTTTAGCTCAGTGCCAGCACACAGTAGGTGCTTTATAGATGTTTCCTGACTCGAGTTATTTGAGCTTCATACTAGCGCAGTGAATAGTAAGTGCTAGAGATGCTGTCTCTTCTTTTCACAGCTGAGGAAACAGAGTCTCAGACATCAGGGTCAGAGGTGAGATTTGATTTCTGGCAGGGGCCTCCCCACTGTACGGCGCTTCTTTTCATCTCTACTGCTCACGGAGCTGAGAGAACCTAGCTCACTTGGCCTTTCTGGGCTATTTTTCTCATCTGAAAGGATGAGGTCGACCTTTGTCATCTCTGTGGCCTCTCCTCTATGGTCTCCATGAGTCTACGATTGAGCCTCCACCTTTGTGAGGTAATGGGATTATTACTGAGTGTGTGGTTCTGGTCCAGGCATGCGGCTCTTCTGGTCCTCTCCAACTTGGGGGATAATCATAGCTCCTGCCTGAGGGGCCTTGTAGGACTCAAGTGAGATGATCCCTCTGAAGTACTTGGCAAACCCTCAGGGATTTCTTCCAGGGATCATTAGTAGTGTGGCCAGCCATGTACAGAAAGACATTTTCTCTGGTTCTAAGGCTATAGTTTACAAGAAGCCAAGGCGTATGTCAGTGAGTTGTCCTGTGTTAGGAAGTGGAATGTTTCTGGAGCCTTTGAAAGGGTAGACCCTGACTGAGGGAGCTAGAACCTCAGAAACAGCATTTCCCAGGTTCTGCAGGTCCTGTGAGAGATGGGACCCCATCACCAGGATGGTGCGATGGTTGGAAAACTGACTGGAGTCCCTGTGTTTCATCATCGAATTTCACAAGAGGAGGCAAAGGCTGGGAATACTCTCTGTGCTTCCAAGAGTTCTTCCTCATACTGGAGGCTGGAGGAAACAGGCATGGTGAGTGGAAAGAACCTTGGATGAGTCCTAGAGGACTCGCTTTCTAAACCCACCTGTGATCCACACTAGCTGTGTGTCCACGGGCCCTTTTATTTCATCTCCCAGGCTCAATTTCTTATTTAAAGAGGTTAGTGAAAAAGTGCTGCCTCCCTTCTGCCCCTCCATCCTATGTGTGACCTTAGGTAAGTCACTTAACCTCACATTGGCCATATTGTCTCAACCGTAAAGTAACAAGGCCGGACCCAGTCGCCTCTAAGGATCCCTTAGTTCCCTGGGTCATTGTGAAGCTCAGATAAAACAACCTTTGTTTGACATGCACTTTCTAAGCCTGAAAGTGCTCAGTGCATGTTGGTGGTCTGCAGGGAAGGGAGTTAGCAGGTACCTGTGATGTGCCGGGCACTGAGCTAAGGGCTTTACAAATATGATCCTCATGTGACCCTCACAACACCCCTGGGGGGGTGCTATTATTATCCCCATTTTATGTGGGAGGAAATTGAAGCAAACAGAGGTAAGTGTCTGAGGGTAGATTTGAACCCAGGTCTTTCCACTAGACCACCAGCTGCCCCTTAATCAGTGGTAGTGTTAGCATTGCATCAGCCACTTCTACTTTAAACTCTCCAGGGCTATGGGGGAAGGTAGAGGGCCAGAAATGTCCCAGGTAAGAATGACCCAATGTGCTCCTGTTTACTGCACCAGATGATGTGACCAGGAATGAACAGAAATATTAAAATAAGCCATTAATTACTTTAAAATATTCCTTTGTGGATGTGCCTAATTGGTGCCGACTTCCCTAGGAAGCCCTGGAAAGCTCCTGTAATTAATAGCAAATCAGCATATGGCTGGGCCGTGCCACGTGCATGGAAGAGCCAGGCCCATCTGCTGCTCGGGGAGCAAGGAGGACACCTGGCCGGCTCGGGTCTGCAGGTGTCATTTGTCATCTTGGATGCTATTGAGGAGGGGGGTGATGCCCGGGTGGGGCTAACTGTTCTCAGACTCATACACCCAGATGTTTATAGACATACACATGCTTCTGTATAAACAAACACATGTATGTATACAATAGTGACGTGCACACGGAATGTAGACACATACACACGTGTGTAAATTTATAACATTTGCATGCCTCTAACACGTTCCTAACACAATACATATATGAGGTGTTCTTAACTTGTTGTCTATGAACTTATTCAATATTCTGCTATTTTATAATGATTGATTTCCTTTGAAATTCTATGCAAAATATATTTTTATGTGTTTAAAAACATGGTTCTGAAGAAGGGCCTATGGGGCTCAAGAGCCTCAAACAAGCTTTAGAATCCTTGGCATGCATCTCCATGTATGCGTGTCTGTCTGGTGGAAGCTTGGGATTTCATATATGTCTATGTTGATGTCACAAGTTGAGACCAAATACATTTGCAATAAGCATAACTTTTAAAAAAGAAGGGGCAGCTAGGTGGTGCAGTGGATAGAGCACTGGCCCTGGAGTCAGGAGGACCTGAGTTCAAATTCGTCCTCAGACACTTAATACTTACTAGCTGTGTGACCCTGGGCAAGTCACTTAATCCCAATTGCCTCACCAAAAAAAAAAAAAAAAAAGAAAAAGAAAGAAAAGAAAAGAGTGGCAGCCCAGAATAACATCCAGAGATCCAACCCTGAAATCAGGACGACCTGGGTTTGAGTCCACATATGACCCATATTGTCTGTGGGATCAAGGTCTTAACTGCCCAGTGGCCCAGGCACCTCTCTAACCCTTTGAGTTATAAACAAGCAGTTATATACCTGCCTTGGAGAGAGTATTTCCTCACCAGACTACTTCCTGTTCCAATTAAATCATGTCTCTGAACTATATAAATATTTGTGTGTGCATCCAGGGTGTCCCAAAAAGTCTTAGTTCACTTAGTTCAAGCCATTCTAAGACCTTAAGCCTTCCTTAAGCCTGTCTCTGTATATATGTATTTGTATGCTTCATCCACACATAGAAGACCAGTCTTACATGGCTGTGTGAACCTGGCCCATTCACTTGCCCTTGGTGTGCCTCAGTTTCCTCCTCTGTCAAATGAGGGGGTGGGATGAGGTGGCCTGCTAGGGAGCTATGATCCCATCATTTCCCATAAGTCACCTCCCTTCCTGGGCCCAAGGGGCCCAGTGTTTACTGTCTTTGTAAACAACATGGGGAGATGTGGGCCAGGTGACGATGTCCTTGGCTCAGAGCTTAGATGGCATTCATTTTACATCTGTCGTGACTCAGAGCTGGAAAGTATAGCTCACATATTGGCCGGCGGCAGATACGGTATCCAGAGTGCTCTGGCTTGGGTGCTTATTCTCGTTGAATTAAAGATGAAATAAAATGAGGAGGTTGGACAGGCCTTCGAGAACAGCTCCTGCTTTGGAGCGATGATCCAAGACAAAGTCGTTGTGCTTGCCTGGGCCTCAGTTTTGTCATCTGTAAAGTGGTAGACTAGAGGTCCCTGGGATCCCAGGGTCCTATGGGCCCCACACAGCTTAATGTAGATGGCCTTCGTGAGTAGCTGCCAACACAAAAGGATTTCTCATGGGGGCCAGGCCTCTGGTGATGGGTGAGCCCTTTCAATGGCAAGCTGGTCCTTAGCCCACGCGTCCCCACTTTGTGACTAGGCCTCTGCTGAAGCCTTTCAGGCCAGGTGGGCCCTGACAAGGGCCCCTGGGATACCTCTCGGCCTGTCCTGTGCCACACCCAAGCATCACAGGAGGGCTTTGGCAGAGACTCTGTTGGTTAGGACGTTCAAGTAAAGACCTTATTTACACCATATGGTGGGCTTGTTTTTCCTTCAGCTAATTCAGCTCATTTGGCCCTTATAATAATCCAAAGACAACATGCTTAATGAGCAGAGTTCACATCCACATCTGCACTAACCATGCTTTTTGTTCAATTAAATATTTCAGCTGGAATCTAAAGCTATTATTAAAACTTGACGAGAAAAGAAAAAAAAAGCCAGTGCTAGCCTTCAGTGGGATGGAAGCTCATTGTGGTAAACGGCCCCATTGAGCATCACGCTGGTGTTGGGGAAACAGCAATCATGTCAACAATCCCCTTCATTCCCTCCTAGCTGGGAAATGTGCTTTGCTTTGCTTTGCTGCAGAGCAGTAAATCTCAGTGTTTCTAGGCAGGGAATGTCGGAAGGTTCTGCCTGGATTTCTCCTGGAACAGGGATCACGAGGTAGTTTGGACCCCCACTCCTTGGCAAGCAGTGGTGTCCACTGGGATGCCAAGGCAGCTGTTCGGAGACTGCCGTCACAGGGTGAACACTCATTCTGGCCTTCCGGGAAGCTGGTCCTTTGGGCTCTGGTGAAAGTGGGTCAGATTTGCTGATCCTGTCACTCTGTGGGTGTGGGGGGGGGCAAGAGAAGGAAATAGATCATCACCTCCCTGGTACACCTGCCTACAAACTGAGATGCAGGGATTAGACCTGGGTTCAAATTCCACCTCTCTTTCTACCTGTGAGACCTTGTGCAAGTCTCTGGTCCCTGCCTCTTTAAAAGGAAGGAGCTGAGACCAGCTGGCCCCTGAGCCACAGAGCCATGAGGCCGTGATCTTTTAAGTCATGTCGTTTCCCTGGGCCTCAGTTTCCACCTCTGCAAAATGAGGGAGTTAGAGTAGATGCCCTCGAAGGCCCATCCAAGATCCAGATTGATGAATCTGGAACTGCTAAGCCTGGCATTTTACCCTCTTTGGAGAAATACCCATTTGTCTCTAGCTCAGGAAGTTAAGATTGAAGTGGAAAATAGCCCTGTAGATTGTGGATGGATGGTTTCCTACCCTGTGACATCCTCTAAAAACATTTGGTGGGGGGGCAACAGACCCGTGATTTCATTGTTGTAGGGAATTGAGGGGGAGGAATTCTCTTCATCAAAGCAGATCAACAGCTCACCACTCGCTCCAACTTATATCCATCGATAGTTGACTGGGGCACTGAGAAGGTCTTGTCTACACAAGCTGTCGTGTGTGATGGGCTAGATTTGAACTTGGATCTTCTTGACCCTAAGGTTGGCTCTCTGTTCTCTCCTTCTGGCTGCCTCTCCTTTAAAAATAAACAACAATTAGGGACAGCTAGGTGGCGCAGTGGATAGAGCACCAGCCCTGGATTCAGGAGTACCTGAGTTCAAATCCAACCTCAGACACTTGACAGGTACTAGCTGTGTGGCTCTCGGCAAGTCACTTAACCCTCATTGCCCCACCAAAAAAAAAATAACAATTAAAAAAAAAAAAGAAAGAAAAAACCAAATCCTCCAGAATATTCAGGGAAGCCTTGAGGCATTTGACTGTATTAAAAATGCTCAGGGAAGGTGGAGGTGCTGTGTGGCACCTTCTCAGTAGAACAAATAGAAAGTGGGGGTGGGGGGAAGGGTTATGTCATCTTTAAATGCCAGTGTTGACATTCCCAGAGATGCCTGTGAAATGAACAAATGTGTGAGTGATTGGGGGCCTTCGTTCCACCCCCCCCCCCTCACTTGAATTAAAAAAAAAAATAAAAACCCCAAACTGCACCAGCTCTACAGGGATTGGGCGGGACTCACATTTTATTAATTTGAAATACAGAAGGGAAACATTTGCTTGGTTTTTTGGCACACTGAAGGGGGCTTAGACAATTTCGTTACCTCCAGGGTTTGGCCCTTTGTTGTCTCAGATTAACAGTCCTGGAGGAGAAATGGTTTTGAAATCACAGCCCTCAGTGCTTGTGAGCAGAGCTGAAGTAAGCTAATGGTCCCCGACCATCCAGCACGTTAACTCGACTCTGGCTTAGCCCCGGGGGTCGGGTAGGGGGACCCTTGCCTAAGAAATCCAGGAGAAATGGGAGGCATCTGAAATCGCTGCTGTATCCCCGATCTCAGCTCTGTAGCTGGCTTGGAGTGCTAGATAGAGCCTGCATCCCAAGCCCAGTGCTGATGGAGACAGACTATCTTCTCCAGAGGAGTTAACTGCAGCTAGCCATGACCTCAGATTTTGGCATTTAAGGGAAAGGCACTTAGTTTTCAAATATGGTCTTAAGATCTGAAAACACTCTTGTAGGACGTAACTATGTAAACATTCAGTTGGTGGCTTGGAAACTTAAGATGGGGGGCGGGGAGGGAGGGCATTGGCTCTGCATTAATATTCATGTGCTTGGTCAGCCACGGGACTCCTCTGGATAGTGATTGAAGATAAAGATTCTCTGTTTATCCTATGACAGCCCAGAGATCATTTCCATACAATTTGCATATTTCTCGTTATTTGAGCACGTATCGATTTTGAGGTGGTCTCAGACAGCAAATATTTCAGATGTCTGCAGCTGCATGCTCTATCCCCGTGTACCAAGGTCATGACTTGCAAGCAGTTAGTTGCAAAGACAATTGTTTCTTCCTGAGATTCAGGAAGTCGTTTCTTTCCTGGTTCTCTTGGGTCATGCACAGATTAGAAAGATGCTGTGTAAATTCTCTTCGGCACTTTCTATGCCAGTGTTTGTGTAGATAGACCTAAGCTCATATTCAAGCCCATTGAAGAAATATTCATTAAGAACCTACTATGTGGGCCAGCTAGGTGGCGCAGTGGATAGAGCACCAGCCCTGGAGTCAGGAGGACCTGAGTTCAAATCCGGCCTCAGACACTTAATGCTTACTAGCTGTGTGACCCCGGGCAAGTCACTTAACCCCAATTGCCGCGCAAAAAAAAAAAAGAAAGAAAGAAAGAACCTACTATGTGAGAGACAGGGTGCTATAGTCAGTCATTGGAGATCCAAAGGGTTTAGTTTGCAATGCCATTTCAGGCAACCAACCGCTCTCAGTGTGACCCCAGGGGCAATCACTTAACCCTTCAGTGCCCTTAGACAATACTCCAGGACTTCAGATGGTGGAGCTGGTGACAATCTTTGTTTGCAGAGAGACTTTCCTTACTGGGAACATCTTAAACTAATGAAATTCCATCAGAGGTCTGGTTCAGAAACCAAAAGGATACGCCCCAATTTTTGCCAGTTGCTGTCATTACAGATAAGAAACAAAATTCTTCCTGTCCTCCCTTAGGTAGGTCTTTCCTGGTCCCCTAAGCTAGGGTATCTGCTCCCCAATGACCTCTGTACGCATTCTGTATACATCTCTGTATGGGTTTTCTTTATTCTTACGTATGTTCCTGTTATTTTCCCAACTAGAATGTGATGTCTTTGAGGTAAAGGCTACTTTGCTTTTGTCTTTGCTTGGCTTTTGTCTTTGTGTCTTGGGTTTATAGCACAATGCCTACTACAGAGCAGACACTTAAAAAGAAATGCTTGGTAGGGGCAGCTAGGTGGTGCAGTGGATAAAGTACCAACCCTGGATTCAGGAGGACCTGAGTTCAAATTTGGCCTCAGACACTTGACACTTACTAGCTGTGTGATCCTGGGCAAGTCATGTAACCCTCATTGCTCCACCAATAACTAACTAAATAGATAAACCGTATAAAAAGAAATGCTTGGTGAGGAGAGTTTGGGTCCCAGATATGGAGACCCACCTGGGCAAAGCAGAAAACCAGAGACTGATGAAGCTGAAAACAACAGCTTTGCTTTGAGTTCCTGAGCAGCTATTCCAGCAGAGTGGAGTTGGGAAGGTCAGAAGCCAGCTTGGCCACCCTTTTTTGGACAAGTGTATTTCTTCCAGTCTGTTTCCATGTTGATTGTGTAATGCCCTGGCAAGGGGGCCTGCTCAGCTCCAGAGCTGCTCTTGTTGGGCCCGGATATTTTTATACAAATGGACTTTCCCTTTTCCTCACTGGAAATTGAAGGGCAGCTGCAGAAACAATCCAGATGAGTTGGTCTGTTGTCTGATTGCAAGCGCCCGGGTTGCTGGAAGGTCTGCAGACTGACCTTTGCTTGTTGGTTTTCCAGGCTGACCAAAGTTAGAGGCAGTTAGATCTTGGTCCTCTTGTTTCCTGACAACTTGTGCAAATGTATGAGGGTGTGTGCTGGTATCAGGACAGAGCCCGGTTGGGAAATCTCTCTATCTTCCCCATGGCTGCTAATGGGAAGTGCAGCTGCATTGCTTTGCTTTGTAGCTGGTTGGAGAACCCTTCCAACTTGGAGCTTGTGGCTATTCTGTCCTAGGACTTAGAACTGGTGATAGGATCTGACTTCTAGTCCTGGAAGGGGGCTCAAAGATTATCCAGTCAATCCTCCGTTTTGTAGATGATGTTGCTGAAGCCAGATGTATCTTGCTCCAGGTCCCCCAGGAAGTAAATGGCAAAGCCAAGAACTCTGGTCATGGAATCACAGAATTCTGCAGTTGGAAAGGGGCTCGTGGTCATCAAGATCAAGGCATACTGAAAAGAGAATTCTCACAAAAGCATAGAAGGGGCCGTTCAGCATTTGCTCGAATACCAACCACCTCTCCTAGAGGAAGACCCCACTGCTCAGAGGTGGTGGACGAGGGCTTTTGTTGAAGTTTCAAGTCTTTACCTTAAAACTTGAGGAAAGAAACCAAGAAATGCACAAGAGACACTTAGTAGCTGTGTAGTCCTGGACAAGTCCATTTTCCTCAGTTGGACCATTTGTAAAATGAGGGGGTTGGACTTGTCACTGCCCTCCACTCTGAAGGTAGAGCAGGAGTGGCCAGCTTTGCTTTCCTATCCCAGGATTAAATCGGCCTCATGGATTCTTTTTCCTTGGCCTCTCCCCTTGTTGGAGACATTTTCTCAGAGTGAATGACACATCTCTTTTTCCGGGCATCAGTTTTTCTGCTCATTACAAATGCAGATGATTTTCTGGTCGTCTACCCGACCTACTGGGGTCAGGAGATAGAGAAGGCTTTGTTTTTCCAAGCTCTGCTGACCCCTTTCCCCATGGGAGGATGACCTCCTCCCTTGCCTGCTTCATCCTTGGACTTGCTTCTCCTCCCTGCTGGCCACAGCCCAGGTGAATGACAGTTCCCCCCTCCCCCAAACCTCCAAATTGCTTCAGATGCAAAAGGTTCTTCCTACAGCTCAAATCCTGGTCCAGGACTAAGTTCAAAGCTGGTTCAACACCATGAGGTGCCCTGTCTAGTGGAGAGAACCTTGTACCTGGAGTTGAAGGCCCAGCTCTCTGCCTTTGTATTCCTTATGAGCAGCCATTTATCATCATCTCTGAGCCTCAGTTGTCTCGTCTGCAGAATGAAATGGTGGAACCGGATGCCCTTTGAGGCGCTTTTCAGTTCTAGAGCTCTAGAGGTCTACATGATATCTTGGTTGGGTGATAGTATTTTGTTTGTTGGTTTGTTTTGGGCTTTGTTTTTTATCTCTGTAGCAAGTCAGAAGTAGACACATGTACAGGGTCTACTTTTGCAAATCTAGGTGGGTCTGAGTTTGATTGGCTAAAGAAAACAACTTAGCAGGGCAGCTAGGTGGTGCAGGGGATAAAGCACCGGCCCTGGATTCAGGAGGACCTGAGTTCAAATCCAGTCTCAGACACTTGACTAGCTGTGTGACTCTAGGCAAGTCACTTAACCCTCATTGTCCTGCACAAAAAACAAAAAGCAAAAAAAAAAAGGAAGAAAGAAAGAAAGAAAATAATGTAGATTTTGTGTCCATATCTCCTAGTAATGCTTTCCTTGAGTTTGACTCCCTGGTGGGAAAGGGGGGATTCTTGTGTAAGATGTGGGGGGAAAAGATGACTGGGCAAGTCACTTGTCTGCCTCAGTTTCCTCCTCTGTAAAATCTACCAATGAGATGTTTGTAAAGTGCTTTCTAAATCTTAAAGTTCTCTAAGATGCTAGATTTTACTGTTATTATTTTTATTATTACTATTGGTTATTTGATTGGCCCAACTCTTCTGCATATAGGGTTCATGATGATATATTTTAACTTACTCTTCACACAAGTCACCACTGATAAGAGAGCGCAGACCAGTTACACCCCCAGGGGTCTCTATAGTATCCTTTGGCTTCCACTTAGTTGCAGTACTTCTGAGAGCCTGATGTTATGCAGTACAGGGATATAAAGCGACTTTATTTTTAATGATCAAATAAAGTCACATCATTTAAGGAAATTTTTTTTTTTTTGGTGTGAGGCAATTGGGGTTAAGTGACTTGCCCAGGGTCATACAACTAGTAAGTGTTAAGTGTCTGAGGCCAGATTTGAACTCCGGTCCTCCTGAATCCAGGGCTGGTGCTCTATCCACTGTGCCACCTAGCTGCCCCCAAGGAAATCTTGAAGGAGCTGAAAGGCAGAGTTTGCATCATGAAGAAATAAGGGTACTCTAGTATGGTGGAGATTTCAGGGAAATGTTCCTTTTGCGATATTGGTTCCAATCTATGAGTTTATCAGGGAACATCTCCTTTGTTTCTGTGAGTCTGTGAGTCAGTTAATCAGATGAATTTAGGATCTGGGTGACAAGGCATTTTTGGACTAGTTGGGCTCAAAGGTCCCTCACCATCCTAAATCGGTGATCCAGTGATCCTTCCAGTAGCCCATCTACACCTGCCCATTCATGTTCATGTCCTCCCATAAATCCTCCAAAGGGAAGTCCACCAAGCATGTTGCCAGGCTTCCCCCAGATATTTCTATTTTCTATAGATGCCAGTGGAGTTCATAGGCAGCTTAGCTGCCTCTTGTCTGTCTGCTCCCATGGCCAACAGAACTCCATTTCAAGTCAGACCAGTCTCAGAGGACACCCTGAAGGCTCCTTCTCCTACACAATTTGTCATGGGTCATACATGATAGCTTAGTCATGCCTCAGACAGACAGTCCTTGACAAGAATGGAAAGTGACACGGGCTGTCAGTCACCATCACTACTTTATCGGATATTTCCTTGACTGTGTTGTTGTTTTTCCCTAATGGGAAGCTACTATAGGCAAGGGGTATGTTGAGACCTAATGTATCCAAACAGAAGGTCTTCACTTTTTAAAGACAAAGAACTTCATTCCTCTCTCAGCTGAGATTTGGGCACCTGCTATACAAGCCTCAGTCTATTGGCAACAGGCAACAAATGAAGAGTGATTCTCTTCAGTATTTTCTACTCAGCCCTCCGAGATGATGTTGTTTGCTGCTCCACAGCATGTTAGGCTCAGGAGTCAACTACAGGTCATCGCCTTCCAACCATTGCGTGTCTCTGGTGTGTATGTTTTATGATCTGATCGTGAAAAATGAGTGTGATGGACATTTGTCCATTAATCTTTACAGCCCTTGTATATGGCTCCAGAGATTCCCCAGGTGACGACCAGGAAGTACTCTACTCCTAAGAGTGTCGTCAGCTAGTAATTTGGGTATTCCTACTTAATATGACTCATTATTGGGGTTCACAGTAACCATGGAGAAAAGGGAATATTTTTCTTGGCAATTCTCTCTGTTGTTCGAACCATATTTCCTCGTTAAGGGAGATATAAACAAAGCTTGAGCTAGGTAGAGGGGTGGGATAGGGAATATGTTCTGCAGTCATTTTAGCTAAAGGGGAATCAGAGAAAGGGATTCTCTCAATTGGGAAAGAAATTGACATGTTTGTTGCAAGAAAGGGGGGGCGGATTTTTTAAAATGGAGTACACAGCTTGTCCGTGAATGATATTTAGACCTTATTTTAGCAAGTCAACATTTGTACATAAGAAATTGTCCTTAACGATGCATAGAAAACTGTGGCAGGGTGGAAATACTTGCTACTAACAGGATTTTCCCAGCAACATCATCTGTCAGAAATACTGGGCTCAAATACAGTCTCCTTTGATCCTTTTTTTGAAAATTTCTAATCATTTTGGCCTCTTATTTTTTACATGAAATTTTTGTCCTAAATCAGGCCATGATTGTTCTTCCTTGATCAGGGCTCACTAAACAGAGAATAAAGGGAGAGCTCAGTGTAGGATCACGTGACAGAAGCTGAAATTGGTAGATTTTGTGAGTAATTGGGAAAACACTGTGAAGACGCTGTGTCTTCCTCCTCTCTCGCCTTTTGGTGGATGACACAGGGAGAGGCTGAGGGCGCATTTGTCCTTCATCTGGGTACCACCACCTTTCCTCGCGGTCGCCGCCATGGCAACGGCTTCTCCTGATACCACCCTCATTAGTCATCCTCCTAATTATTGGAAATGAGGCCTGGGTGCCATCTCCAGCCTGGTGTTGCGGCTACATAATGGACGAAGAGAGCCTAACAGACAGACAGCGGCCATCTGATGAAACACACACACACACACACACACACACACACACACACACACACACACACACACACACACAGCCGCTCTGCGTGATGGACGGGTTGTTGAAACATATTGAGAACACGTTTTCTGTTAGCTGTGAAGCAAGCATGTCAGAAACGGATTGTGGCAGGTCTGTCAAAAAATATTGTGACAGGGCCCCCAGCCTAGATCCTTAATATGCCAACAGACATGGGTGATAGTGAAATCCACAGCAAACCCCCAGGGCTTGGGGGAGGGAGCTACAGATGTGTCTTACTCTGGGCAACAAGCACGTCCGAAAATGTCGTCAGTGTGTCTGATGCTCTGTTGTATAAATAGCAAGCTTGACGATGTTAAGATTTCTTAGTTGACAAGGATAATTCACATTTTACAGAGTACTAGAAAGTGTCAAAAGAGCTCTCCATGCAATCACCCCTAGGTAGAGCAAGGATTATTACAAAGAGTTAATAGGGTTTTAGGCCTGGAAGGAACTTAGAGACCATCAACTCCAATCCCCTCATTTTTATAGAGGAAGAAACCGAAGTCCAGGAAGGGTAAGGGACTTGCCCAGGGTAACATGGCCAGTGTCTGAGGCAGGATTTGAATTCAGTCTTTCTGACTCCAAGTTCAGTATTCTATTCCCTGGCACCAAGCGTGACATGTTTATTAAGCATGGGTGTTCCAGACATTGTGCTAAGCATGGGGATTCAAAGCAAAAAGGGATGAAGTCCCTGTCTTTGGAGAGCTTACATTTGAATGGGAGAGAGATCATGAGAATAACAACACCACTGGTACTAATATTATTAAGGGGTTTTGTTGCTGTTGTTGTTTAGTTCTGTCTGACTCTTCATGATCCTGTTTGGGGTTTTCTTGGTAAAGATACTGGAGTGGTTCGCCATGTCCTTCTCCAGCTCATTTTACAGTTGAGGAAACTGAGGCCAACAGGGCGATGTGACTTGTCCAGGGTCACACAGCTAGCAGACATATGTCTGAGGCTGGATTTAACCTTAGGATTTCCTGACTCCACACCCAGTTGTTCTATCCACTTGACCACCTCTAAATTCAGCATCTCCCGAAAGTCTTAGAACAATGTTTCTCTTTAGTAGTTTTCAGCTGTACCACAATTTTGGGGACACTCTATATTCGTTTTTTAAAAATATCTCCAAGAAACATGCCAAGTAGATATAGCCCCAGAAGCCACAGAAGGCAAGAGACTCTAGGGCAGCTAGGGAATCAGGGAAAAGTCTCCTGCCGAAGGTGGAAAAAAAAAAAAAACAGAGGCACCTAGGAAGTATCCAAGGTGGTGTTTGAACCCAGGACTTTCTCCTCAGACTCTAAGCCCAGCACACAGCTCTGTTTCAGTGTTAACAAAAGCATGTTTGAATAGATGGGACCTGTTAGCTCATGTCTCTCTCATCCTAAAAAACAAGAACCTTCACTGGATCTTCCATCTTTGCTGTCACCAGATACCTTTTCTGTCCTTTGTCGATAAACTTCTTGAAAAGACAGTTTATAAGGTCCTCCACATCTTCCCCTTTCACTCTTCTCAAGCCCTTAGAATCTCCCCTCATCCTTCCTTGAAACAGCTCTCTCCAAAGTGAGCAGCAGTCCCTAAGTTACTAAAGCCAAGGACCCTTTCCCCATCCCCCTTCTCCTTGGCCTCTCTTCAACCTTGGACACTGTGGGCCACTCCCTCTCCACCTCCGGACACTCTGTCTCCTGGTTCTCCTCTTATTCCTCTGACCCCTTCCTCTCAGGAGCTCTCCCTCCCCTCTCTAACCACTGACCTCCCTAAAACTCCAGCTTTTACAGGAAGCCTGCCCAATTCTGTCAATTCCAGTGTCTTCCCTCTTTGAATTATTTCCTGTTTATCCTTTTGCATTGTATATATTTGTTGGCATGTTGTTTCCCTCATTAGATTGAAAGCTTCCTGAGGGTGGGGACTGTCGTTCACCTCATTTTGTATCCCCAGTGCTTGACATATAGTTGACACTTAAATGTAGATAGATGGACTAAGGCAGCTAGGTGGCGCAGTGGATAAAGCACTGGCCCTAGAGTCAGGAGGACCTGAGTTCAAATCCAGCCTCAGACACTTGACACTTACTAGCTGTGTGACCCTGGGCAAGTTACTTAACCCCCAATGCCCTGCAAAAAACAAACAAACAAAAAATGTAGATGGATGGACTTACTGATGAGGAAAAGAAGTCTCAGAGAAGTGAATTCACAAACCTGAGACCACACGGTTGAGTGGAACAGGCAGGGCCTCTACTGGTCCCTGAATCTCCTGACCCCAATTTCTTTATATGAGAATGATTCTCCCTTCCCAATTTCTATATTGTTGACAAATGCCATGCTGAATTAAAAATAGTCAGGCGCTTGCCTTCCCATCTATCACCGGGGTAACAATTGGAATGACGCCACCTGCTGGAGACTTCCTGTAGAAGAGTTCCGCCCATAAAGCGAAGGTCTTTGAGGGCAAGACCAGGAGTCTCTTCTTTGGCGTCAGGAAGTGACGTTGGCTAGTGGGAGGAAGAAGGAAGAGCCTGGCGCTCTGTCTCGCTCTTTCCTGGGGACTCTGGCAGAGAAGGGAGCTAGAAATGCGCTCTCCCTTTAATAGATAGGAATCTAGGCCTTTCTCTCTCTCTTTGCCAAATTCTTATTCTCCTTAATAAATGCTTAAAAGTCTAACTCTTGCTAAAGCTTGTAATTGATTGGCGACCACTCATTAGATATTTTAGACAGACTCACTAGAATTTTGGCCCTTAACACCGGCTTCTCTTCAGAGCTTGGAAATTTAGAAATGGATTGAAGGGATTTCCGGTGACCTTTGACCTACAGTCAAGTTTGATGGGCTTTCCATCTGGGGGGTGGGGGAGGAGAAATGACAGCCTGGCATCTTCACTTATTTTTTTTCTCATTAAATCAGGATTCCCCATGGGGATTATACCGCTGTCGCTGTCCCTGTTGTTTCATCCAGCACGTTCTTTGTGTGAGGGACCCATATTGTTTTTTTAAATGATGATGGAAGAAAAGACTTATCTTCATGCTTTTATTATAAGGGATAAAGTAGAATGTTCTCAGCCTGAGATTTGTGATCTGCTCTCATTGGACCCCCACTTTCCTTTTCTCTTGTATTTCATAATTTCTCATTCCCTTACTCTTTTCCAGTCAAATTAGCCTGCTAACTGGTTCGTAGGGCAGCCAGATGGTGCCATGGACCGAGCACTGGGCCTGGAGTCAGTTAGGAGACCTGAGTTCAAATGCAGCCCCAGGCACTTACTAGCTGGATGATCCTGGATAAATCACTTAACAACTGTGTACCAGGCACCTGTTATGTGCTGGGCACACAAAAGAGGCCAAAGACTGTCCATGTCCCCTAGGAGCTCACTGTCTAATGGGGGAGAAAATAAGCAAACAAATACATGGAAACAAGCTGTGTAGCAGAGAAAGAGGACATAGGGAGGGGAGGGAAGGCGAGAGAACCCCTGGATTGGGAAGCGTTTCCTGTTGAAGGTGAGATTTTAGCTGGGACTCGAAGGAGGCTTTTTTCTGGTTGGGTCCGAGGACCAGAGGGTCCAGCCTCAGGTGGGGGTTGTGTGCCTAGAGAGGAGAGGACGCATGAGGGAGATGCTGAGGAGATGGGGCTCGGCCACTGTGGCCACTGTTGGGATGCGGAGAGGAACCTCGGTTGCTACTGTTTAAACGCTTGTCCAGCAGAGTTAGAGGAGACCTATCTCTGTCTCTTCCTGGGCATTGTGTAAAGAAAGTGGAGTTGGTGGAAAGGGGAGATTTCAGTCTGAATTTCATCCCTGACACTTGCTAGCTGTGTGCCTGACCCAGAACAGATTGTTGAACAAAGCCAAGCTTCGACCAGATTGTTAGGGGACTCCCAGGTGCTGCTTCCCAGGACCCTGCCAGAGCTTAGAAGAAAGAGAACAGGATGAGGGAGAGGGCATGGCACTGGGTTCTTCAGGGTCTTTGTTATTTAAAAACAAGAAAAAATGGGAATTCTTGCTCTTGATCATACCTTTTTTCCTGTACAGTATGTTTCATACAATTCAGAAGTAATCATTTCAAACATATATTGGGACACCATTGGCCTTGTCATGGTCACCCCATGTGAAATTTAGTGAGTTATTGGTGGTATGACTCTGGAGTCAGGGAGGGGGGTTCACACCCCACCTTGGACACATAGCTGCCTGGTGACCTTGCAGCACCTCAGCACCCTAAGCCCTGAGTTTCCTCATCTCTGGACTAGGTGGTCCCTGGGGTCCCTTCCAGCACTCAAGCTATGACCCTGTGAATATCACTTTAGGTTAGGTAAGGAAAGAAAGATGGATCCATTAATCAACCAGCATTTATTAAGCACCTTCCATGCACCAAGCACTGGGCTGTGTGTGGATGAGACCCCTTCTTTAAAAAAAAAAATCTGAGTAGGCTCTGACCATGTCCTGGCTGCTAAGATTCTTGCAGACAGTCAGGTGATCAATAAAATATCTCAGGGGCCATCAAATGGACTGTCATTTTACAGATGAGGAGATTGAGGCCCACAAAAATAGGGAGACTTAACGAGATCCCCCCGGGAGCAGAGCAAAGACTCAGGCTGAAGCCCAGTGGCTAGCCCTGAGCCAGTTCCTTTTCCATTGTCTCTTATCCAGACAGCTTGCAGAGATTGGAGTGCTCATCTCTTCCCCTTCCCTTTCAGTGAACTAGATATGGTAGAATATGACACCCCATTTTTCAGAAACTTTCCATATTTTCTTTGAGTTCAAGTAAATTATTCACGAAGAATGTCAATCTGGACTCTACAAGTGACACGTTTGCTTTTTCCTCCCTTCTCCAAATTAATTATATGAACGAGATTTGCAGGGGACGACTTCTTGTCTTGCTTTTCCCACAGAATTGGTCTTGGGCTTTAAAAATTTGTATGTATTTAAAATATAATAAAGAGCAGGATGGGAGAGATCTGTGGTCCCCAAATCCAAATTGAGCTTCGACTATGAATCTTGGTATTTGGAGGGTTAGCTTACGGAGAACTTGATCATTTGGAATTTGAATGACATCCTGGAAAATGCCATCTTGGGGAGCTTTTTTTTCCATGTTGCCACAGAAGTCTCTTCTCTGAGGGGGATCTAAATGGATTCCCCACCGCCCATCCAGGTAGCTCTGCTTTTGGCCAGGCTCTGGGTCATTTTTGCCCCCGACCTCTTTGGATCGGACCTTAGCTGGCATTCTGGTGGCAGCAAGAGAACCTCACTTTGTGGAATACCGGCTAGAATGGGGCAGCACTGCCTGCTCCCCCTGCTGGGTTCAGTGGCTAGGCAGTGGGAGGGAGCACATCCTGGAATCCTATATCTCTGCGGGGGACCTTCTTGCTGAACAGCTGAGATCTGGAGGCCCTGGCACAGGGGTGCAGGGGCTTCAGCTGAGCCTCTCCTAATTGCACATGAGGGAGCAGCCCCCAGTGAGCGCCTCGGCATCTCTCCTGCTTCCTTCGGCAGCAGTGCTGGGCAGTGACAGAATGATGTACACATTTAAAGCACGCACAAGGGATTCTGTCTCTGCTATGCTTCATTTCTGAGTTCCCCTGGATAATGATGAGAGCTGTGAATAGGCGAGTTTTATGGTTCATTCAATCAATCAGCAAGCATTTATTAAGCACCTAATGTGTGTGAGGCACTGGAGATTCAAAGACAAAAATTAAACACCCTCAAGAGCTTCTGTTCTTTGGGGAGAGACAGCTGGTACATAAATCAATGAACAGGGGCAGCTGGGTGGCGCAGTGGTTAGAGCACCGGCCCTGGATTCAGGAGGACCTGAATTCAAATCCAGCCTCAGACACTTGACACTTACTAGCTGTGTGACCCTGGGCAAGTCACTTAACCCTCATTGCCCCCCCCGCCAAAATCAATGAACAACCTTCTAGGTGGCAGGTCTTGTGTTATGCCCTGTAGATACAAGAGTCTTGGGGAGCTGACAGTCTAGCTGGTGAGGACAACGTGTATATAGGCATGCAGAAAATGTATACAAGGTACCTTGTGGGGAGTGGAGAGGGAGGCAGCAGCAGTTGGGCGCAGGCCTGGCTCAGGGAAAGCTTTATGGAGAAGGTGTCACTTGAACGGAATCTCGAAGGAAACTTAGGCGTCTAAAAGGCAAGGTTAAGGAGGAAGAGCATTTCAGGCCTGGGATGTGCCAAGAAGTTACCATCTGCTGGTGAGCCTAAGTGATGGTGCCCTCCCTCCTCAGCCAGGCTGCTTCTCAGAATGCAGACCCCACCTGCCGAAGGGCGCGTGGCAGTCTTTCCAGAGGGATTGGACTCCCTGGCCTAGTCTCTGAGAATCCAGGCTCACCCTTACATCCTTATGAGGCAGGCAAGGAGGACGAGCAAGCAGACATGAATGGATGGAGGAACAGGGCAGGATCACCACCTCCTTACAGATAGGTTTGTTCTCAGCCTGGTGTGTGCTGACAGGCTGTGCGTTACCCAAGATGGTAGAGAGCCTGAAGCTTTCTGGGCTTCGTCGTCACTCATTTCAGGGGTCCCTCAGCTAGTGTACTTTCTGGTCAATGTGACATAGCACTGACTGGCCAGTCTTCACTAGTCTGGTGGGAGACTCTCTCAGGGTGTTCATTAAACTCTGCTGGGAACTAATGAATATCGCTGTCACCCTGCTGGACTCTTCTGTCTGGGCCTTGTTCTACCAGGTCTCCCAGCTAAGACTGACTTACAGAAATATGGTGGGAAAGTAGAGTCCTGCTGTGTTTCCTCTGGGTTCACAGGTGAAAAAGAAGTCAGATTATTCAAGAAGCAGTTATTAAAGGCCTGCTGTGTACTAGGAACTGTCCGTGGTGCTAAAGAGAGGAAGCTAAAATGAAGCTGCCTTTTATGTCACTATCTTCTGGTTTCATTTCTGTTGAGAATGTTCCTATCAGTTGGATCCTTTTCCTTCCGAGTCATGCCTCAGGTGCATCACCAGGATCAGCCTTCAAGGTGCTAACATTCTTCTAGGAGGAAACAATGTGTGAAAGGCAGCATGATACAGTCAAAAAAACCTCTGACTTTGGAACTGTAGGAACTGAGCTCAAATCTCCACTTTGCCCCTTACTTCCTGTATGACCTGGAGAAAGTCTCTTAACCTCCCTCTGAGGTCCCTTCAAGAACTAGATCTATAATCCTATAAAAAGAAACAGTCAGTCAATCAGCAGGCATTTTCTAAGGGTTTGCTATGGAAGACACTGGAGGTGGCAACACAAAAATGAAACACTTCATTTCTCTCATTTATAAGGGGAGACAACATGTACGCCTATAGGTACAGACAGAGCAAGAACAAATGTTGGGAAATGGATATGGCATAAAAACAAAACATCAGTAAAAACTTTCTAAGTCATTTCAGAGGACGTGGATGGGGAGGAAAGAGAATAAGCATTTATATAGCACCTACAATATACCAGGCACTGGACCAAGTGCTTTACAATTATTGTCTCATTTGATCCTCACAGTAACCCTGGGAGGTAAGTGCTGTAATTATCCCCATTTTACAGCTGGGGAAACTGAGGCAAATAGAGGTGAAGTGACGAACCTAGAATCAAACAGCTACTGTCTAAATCCAAGTCTTCCTGACTCCAGGCCCAGTGCTCAGTCTACTGCCCCACCTTGTGGCCCTACAGAGAGCAGTAAGAAATGGCTTTTTATAGAAAGGGGCACCTGAGATGAGCCTTAAAAGGAGATCAGGGTTCTTGGAGATGCAAGTGAGGATGGGAGGCCATTTTAGCCTTGTGAGACAACAGAGCAATGGAGGTGAGAGATAAATAGGGTGTCATGTATAGGGAGCAGCAAATAGGCCAGCTTGGTTGAAAGGTGTGGTGTCTGAGGCAGAGCAGTGTGAAGTCAGGCTTGATCGGACGGGCAAGAGCGAGATGGTGTAGGGCCTTATATGCCGATGAGAGAACTAGAGGCACTAGGGAGCCATGGAGGCTTATGGAAGGCAGGTGGTCCAGGAGACCAATTCCTTTCTGGGTTTGTAGGGAGGGGCCTGGTACCCTTTCTGCGTCTGCCTGGTTCACCGAATTGTCAGGAAAACTCTCCTGGATAACCCAGGTGGCTGGGAGCCAGGAAGGATGGGGCTGTCTGGCATCTTTAGACCAGCCCCTCATTTTGTAGCTAAGGAGACAGAGGCCTAGAGAAGTGACTCATTCAGGGTCCTTTCAGGTAGAAGGTGACTGAGCCGAGATCTGAATCCAGTTCCCTTCCATTCCCGAGCCAACATTCCATCCGCTGCCTCATCCGTAGAGAGTTTCCCCTCTGGATGGCTTGCTGAGCTGCCATTTCTGTAAACAGTTGAAAGACTGTAATTAAGCTGTCGAGTTTGGAATGAGTAAAAGGCCAAATATGAATGTGGGCAGGCCAGACTGGGCTCTTCCTTACCCAGTAATCTACTTGATCTTGCTGGGCCTAGCCTAGTGCCCTGCACCCCAGAGATGGGTGTCGCATGAATAGAAGTGGAGTTCACTGAAGTTGTTACTGCTGTGTTTGCTCTCTTGGAGGGTCCCTGAAATGAGGGGGCAGAGGCCCACACAGCTCCTTGGAGGCTCTTTCCTAAATCGTGCCCATTATGGAAAGGTTGGGAAATGGAGTCATCCTCTTCCCAGGGGTGGGGAGGGTGGTGGGAAATTTTGTGGGCTGGAAAAGACTGGGAAGCCAATGCCTTTTTCTTTTATCTCCTGGAGCACATGCTATGCAGTGGGGGAGAGCAACTGGGTTCATTTCTTTCCTTAACAAAAACACCCACTTCTCCTGACTTTTAAAAATGATTTTTGTTTTAACCTTTTATCCTTAAAGACTTGTTATCTTTCTGTCAGGACAGAGGTTGGAAATCTGAGGAGAGGCCGTGGGTTGGAGGGGAAAGAGGGTTGGACTTGGGGTCAGGCAGCCAGGAGTGTGTAATCTTGACTCCCATACTTATCGGTGGGACCCTGACAAGTTTTGTTTGTTAACCATTCTGACCCTAAGTTCCCTCATCTGTTGAATGGGGACAATGATTCTCACTCTGCTCACCTCCCAGGACTGTTGTGAAGTCAGTCAATGAAAGCTGTGCCCTATGTAGCGTCATCAGAGCACACATAGACCTACAGCAGAAAGGGACCTGAGCGGCCACTGAGTCTGAACACCTCAGCATCCCAGCGGGTGAGAGGCTGCCCAGGCTTATCTCCATTCTGCAGATGAGAAAACCGAGGCTAATAGATGTCATTCAGCATCATAGGATGTCAGACCTGGAGGAGTTCTTAGAGATAATCTAGTTCAGTTCCCTCCTTTTACAGATGAGGAAACTGAGGGCCAGAAAGTATATGACTTAGCCAAGGTGTTACTCAGTGTGTACCTCAACTATAACCCTTCAGACTCATGTGTGGAAGGAGGAGGTGCTATAAGGCTGTCCCGTTCACACATCATGGAGTTTATTGGGTATTAGCAGCTTCACCTTGGAGAGCACCTGGCAGGTCTGTCCCAGAGAGAAATGGTGATGGTAACAGTAATAGTGACAGTGACAGTGACCGTGATAATTAGATCTCTATGACTTTGAGATTTCACAAGATCCCACATTTCAAGCTGGAAGGTCCCTTAGAGATCATCCAGTCTACCCCACCCCTGGAATTTTAAAGATGAGGCCCAGAGAGGGGAAGAAACTTGTTATAAGTTTCAGAGCCAGGATGCGAAACCAAATTCCCAATCCAGCCCTGTGTCTTAAGTTTGGGGCAAGAAGGGACATGTGTATGTGTGTATACACACATATAAACATACATATACACTTATGTGAATACACATATATAAGCATATGTATGTTAAGTGTTTCCTTCAATGAAATGTAAGTTCCTTGACAGCAGTCTCTGTATTGTTTTTTGTCTGTCTCTGTCCAATACAGAGCATATAGTAGGTGCTCAATAAATGCTTGCTTGCTTTTTAATTTACCTTAGAAAATCCATAGAACCTCCCATTTGGTAGCATCTCCCTCATCCCCTACTCCAGTACTGAAGGCTTCACAGAGCTCACCCCAGCCAGCTCTCACAGACGTCGTCGTTAGAAGGGGAAGCTATGTCAGCCTCTGCAGACATTCCCGGCCATCCTTGGTGAACATCGCCCACTTCACCAGGCTTGGCTCCACTGAATCACTTTCCAGCCTCCTCCACTGGCTGCCCCCTTTGTGCCCACAAGCCTGCTTTCTAGGCTGAGAAGGAATGTGCCTCTGCAGATTACTTGCTCCAAAGATCAGTTCTCTCTCTCTCTCTCTCTCTCTCTCTCTCTCTCTCTCTCTCTCTCTCTCTCTCTCTCTCTCTCCTCCCAGGAACAAAGATTTGGGTCAAATGATTTAAGTAAAAATCGATTCTGTTAAAGAGGATAAAATTATAGAAGCATCAGTTTGTCTCCAGCCTTTTTTTGGTTGGCCACGTGGCCTTCTGGAGGCTTGACCATAGGGCTTGGCCATGCCTTTATTATCTGGCCAATGGAATGCTGCTGAGGTGCTACCTTTGGAGCATTGCCCAGTGAATTCTCTGTTTCAAAATTTTTTCTTAACTGTATTGGATGGGATCTTAGATCTAGAACTAGAAGAGACCTTGGACATCATCAAGTCCATTTTACAGTTTATAGAGAATGTGCCCCTGCTCCACAGCTAGTGAACAGCAGGGGTGGGATTAGAACTCTGAGCTTTGGGATCCAGGAAACTTCCTCTCCCTGCCCCCCAATTCTTTGTTATGAGATGGCTTCTAAGGAGGAGGGATGTGAGGGCCAATGTGCATCCCTTCTTGAGAAATGTCCTCCGTAGTAACCTCAACAAGTGCCTTATCCAACCTTTGCTGGAAGCCTACGTTCTAATGGGGGGGGGGGAGGAACAAAATCTCTTTGGGAGTGAGAGCTAGGTAGGAGAAGTCAGGGGAATGGTGAAGGGCACCAGAGGGTTGTAGATTGTCAGACCTTTCCAGTAGCAAAGTTCACTTGATTATGGTTCTAGAACTAGCTAGCTGAAAAACCATTGGGGGGCGGGGCTGAGACATGTAAACAGCCGCACATCCGCTGTCAAGGAGTTGGCTGAAGTCCAAGCTGGCTGGAACCGGGCCAGAGGTAGTTAGTGGTGGAGGCTACCCCCAGTCTTCTGGGCAGAAGCTCTGGAGATAAAAGGGTTAAGTCCTTTTGGGATTGTTTTCTGGTCTGGTGCTTGGGGGCTAGTGAGAGCAAGTGAATGGCTAAAATCATAAACATAGGGCTAAAAGGGACCATTCATTGTACAAATGGGGAAATTGAGGTCTGGGGGAGCACTTCCCTCACTCCTCTGCTTGTAAAGAGTTCAGGGTTTCCCAGCTAGGACTTGTACTGATTTGTTTTTCCTAGTGTGTCTTAAGCTGAGGTCTGACCCTTAACCAGCTATGGCGTCGTTGTCACTCTAGCCATTATTTCTGCTTTCCCCCTTGTCTCCCCAGCATGGTGGTTAAACTGAGATAATTCTTGATTGAAATCTCACTCCTGTTGCTATATCCTGCCTTTCTGTAAAATGTGCATTGGGACCTGGGCATTTAGTTGGCTGACACTTACTGGCTGCCATATGCAAAAGGCAATATCTTGAAAAGTATGTGCGTCTTCCACATGCTGGGCATCATGGCCCTGTCCCAGGCGTGCACAGGAAGGTCTGAATGGATCAGGTGGGCAGGTCAGCCATCATACCCTTTGTGGGAGTGGAGAGGAAGTCGTTTTTCAGGGTATATTTTTTTGGGGGGGTGGGGAGCCTTTTTGAATCTCTCCATCATTTGGAAACAGTCTGAACCATGATGAGCAATTTGAGGTGAGGTCTCCTTACAGTTGATGCCTATAAAAAAGGGAGGAAAAGCTTTAGGGAATCTTTCAAAAGTCACTTGGCAAAATGGCAGTGCCCTTTTGAAGCAAGTGAGCAAAAGCTATAGTACATGGGAGGGGAAAGAAAGCACTTTCTTGAGGCATTGGCCCCAGATTCCCAGAGAAGCCGGTAATCTCTCTGTTCTCAGACTGTATAAACACATAGGTTTCTATGAAGATAAACTCCATTCTGATAAATAGCACCACAACACAAATCTTTCTCTATGACAAAAATGTATCCCAAACCCCAGTTGATGGTCTACTTAGGTTATTTCAAACTAGACGAGACATGACCCAATTCCAGGATGAGAAAAGAATTCAGGCCATTCCTTGGAGTTTGTTGAGACGAAGGCTTTAAATATACAACTTAAGCGCAGCAGGAGCAAATGGCTCAAAGTTCCCATTGGCTCATTCTTTTCTGGGGACTCCAGAGATGCAGTTTGAGGGAGCCCTACTTACTGAAAGCCAGCTTCGAGCTGGATCCAGTTAAATTCCAAATCGCTTTGCAGTTGTGGTGTCTCATTCCAGTCTCTTTTCTTCTGAGTCACTGCAAAAACTTTGGCTTTCATGTCGGCCATGGACTTCCTTTGAGAACAGACAAATTGATTATCTCATCAAGGGGAGCAGAGGACATAGCTCCATCTTGAAATGTGTTATCATCTCCCTCCCATCCCCACCTCCCCTATCTATATAATGCAGAAGACCTACAAAACTAAGAGACATTGGTAACCTATCAACAAAAGAGGAAAAACAGCAACAGTCCCGTCCTCCTCTACACTCCCCCACCCCCCAGCCCCATCCATCCAGTAATTGGGACACTTGTGAATCATCACAGATCCACTTTGTAAGCTTGCAGATGTCATGGGCACATTGGAGTTTCTCAGGCTCCAGATGGCTGGAAAGCTCTGTAATCCTCCAGGGCAAGATGGGAAGGGAGGATAGGAGAGAAAAGACTGTGGGAGGGGGGAGGAGTTCCTTTTGTTTTTCATTAGATAATGGAGAAGTGTAGAGGAAGAGAGAGCATGGTGCCAGTGGATCTTCCCTTCCCATTACACCAGCCTCCAGTGTGTTTAAGCATGTGTGCCTTTGGACTTCCCGGGAGAATTAATTGTTTGCTCTTATCTTCTCTATGTAGGTACACATATATGTGTTTCCATCAATTTCACAGTAGGAAATAACAAGGGATCGTGATCAGCTTATCTTAGAATAAATTATCAGTGCTCCATCTGGAATAAGCAAACAGCCGGAGTTTCCCATTCTGGGGCACTGCGTAACCCGAGTGGTTGGCATACAGTTGTGTTTTCACCATTCTGGGTGAAATCTCATAATTGTCTATTCAAACAGAGACTGTTGGGCAACAGTCAAATGGGCAGATGAATCAAAGGGTTTGTTCAAGTAGCTATGGGATTCAAGAATGCCTCCATCTTCTTAGAATTGCCCAACTTTTTCTGATGGACGGAAGTAGGTTGGTAGCAACCTTCTTGGAGATTTTCAGACTTTGATTTTTAGACCTCAGTCTAGTTTTTGGAAACTGCCCTCAATTAATTTGATTAGAATTTTCTCAGGAATGATTTGTTGTTTTTTGTAAAACATTTCCAGTTTTAAAATGAAAGGTCAGTATCTGCTTGAGTTCTTAATTCAGGAAGGTCCTTCAGGGCAGGGATCCTTTTAATTTTATCTTTATACCTGCAAAACCTAGCACCGTTCCTGACTTACACTAGGTGTTTCATAAATGCTTGCTGATTGCTTGGTAATTCCTCAGACATTTGTTAGGCTCCCCTTATGTGAGAAGCACTAGGCTGGTACCAGGGATATGAAGAAAAAATGAAATCACCACTGTCTTCAGCAAGCTTCCATTCTGCTGTGGGAAAGGCAGCACCTACATTGAGTTATGCATAGCAATTTCAATGGCTGTAGAGTACTTAAAACTTGGAGCAGAAGGGAGAGCCTTACATAGGTTGTAACAGTGGACTTGGAATGAACCTGGAGAATCTAAGAGGAAGGAGTGAATCGGGATCTCCTGTGCAGGAAGGAGGGGGATCTCAGGAGAAGAGGAAGGCTGTTTGGGGTATAAGGGAAAGCACAAGGACAGTATGGAAGAAGCCTGGCAGAGCAGACGGGAGATGGGCTGATGGGAGATGTGCTGATGATGGGAGATGGGCTGTGGAGCTTCAAATGCCACAGGAGATTTGGTGGTTGGATTATTCAAGTCAACACAGCATATGGTTATCATGTATCTCCTATGCGCCAAGTGCCGGATCTGCTAAGACAAAAATGAAAATAATTCCTCTCAAAGAAATTCAATTATTTGGAGGGAAAACATTCACAGATAAGGAAACAGACTTCTTGTTCAGTCACTTTCATCATGTCTGACCCTTCATGTCCCCATTCGGGGTTTCCTTGGCAGAGATACTAGGGTGGTTTGCCATATCCTTCTCCAGCTCATTTTACAGATGAAGAAGGGGAAGCTAGGTGGCACAGTGGATAGAGCACTGGCCCTGTAGTTGGGAAGACCTGAGTTAAAATATGACCTCAGACACTTACTGGCCGTGTGACCCTGGGCAAGTCACTTAACCTCAATTGCCTTAAAAACAAAACAAAACAAAACAAAAAACATCCGGAGCTATCTCCAGTCATCCTGATCTATATCTTACCACTGGACCAAGATGGCTCTGGAGGAAAGAGTGAAGTTGGTGATTTTGCACAGCCATCCCTCACTTAAATCCAATTCACTGCCAGTCATGCCATCACCCTGATGCCATGGTTCTCTTTGAGAAGGAAGGACAGACAACAACAACAGTGATAGACTCGTAGCTCTAGAGGCAATGGGGACCTCAGAAGCCAAGTAGGTCAATCTTGTTCCCATTTTATAGGTGAAGAAGCTTAAGAACCAGGGATAGGTGACTTGCCCAGGGTCATGCCAGGTACTAGAATTTCTATGTACTTTGCTCCCATGCCTGTGTACAAACTCAACACGAGAGAAACAAAAGGGGTGGAATCAGATAACTTATAAACAGCATAACTCCAATTCAACCTTCCAGTGTCAGTGTGAAGTCGAGAATAGTTATTGATTGGAAAAACACAATGACTTCTATGCCAAAGCTTAGGCGATACTTTTATTTAACAAACCTTTAGGCATTAGTGGTGTGCGTGTGGGGGTGGGGAGAGTCACAAAGATGAATCAGATAATGCCCATGACCTTGAAGAGTCCCCACCTCATAGTAAGATGGGATGCCTGGGCAGGGGGTGGGGGGGAGTTCTCCCTCCTTGGGGGCTTTGGTCAGAGACTGGAAAAGTGCTTGTCGAATACATTCTAATGGGGATTCTTTTCATACAAGAGCTGCATTGCGCAGTCTGTGAAGTCCACTTCTCAAATTCTGGGGTTCTGTGAACTCGGGCAGCCAGTTCCTCCAGTGTTCCGAGGACAGAAATGTCTCTTCTGACTGGCCCGATTGGAAGGCAGAGCCCTTGAGCTGGGCTTTTGAAATAAATCCTTCTTTAATGATTGAAAATACTTATCTACATAAGCTGAGATCCAAGCCGATCTCAAGAGTTAATCAATAAAAAATAGGGGGCTTTCAGCTCCATGGACCAAATGAAGATTTGAAATGTAGGCCTGAGCTTTCCATAGTAAGAACCAAGGGTTAGGAGGCTGCCTCATGAGAACTGGCTTTCATCTTTGGCCCTTATGAGCTGGGAAAGAAAAGCTGACCTTCTTTGTGAGTTTAGGTTGTAGATACTGAGCGGAGCAGGAAGCTGTGGGCATCCCTTCCCCCCACCCCCACTGGGCCATGCTAAAGGGGGGGTAGAGGATGGGGGTGAGCTCGACCTATGACCCCACTTCTACCCAGGCAGCATAGCCAATAGGGAGGCAGCCTGGAAGGGGCTAGAGGAAAGGAAGAAAAAGATTCCCTGCCCCACCTGTGACCTCATTAAGGAGGAAGCTCGAGGTAAATTGGGTTTCTCCTAAGAAAGGCAATCTTTCACATATGCTGCTCAGCATCACCCTGGGGTTTCTTGGAATTTGTATTAAGGATTCTAGGTAGGGAGAAATTTAAGTAATGGAAAAACAAAAAAAAAATCACAATAAAAATTGATTAAAAATATATATATATATATATAATTCTAAATGTAATTTTCAGTGGTCTTTAGACAATATCGGCAGAAGTGCTGAATAAGAGGATTCATTTGGGCGGGCGAGAAAGCATGCTTCTACACGGCTTATGCCAGCAGGCACTGGGGTCTGTGGGTCCTTTCTTTGAAATGTCTTTTCAATTGGCTCTGGCCCCTTTGCTGAATAGTAAATGGGTGGGGGGGGCTATGCAAATGATAGTGTCTGAGCCCCTATTAGTATATATAGATATATTTTTTTCTCTAGTTAACTAAGGGAATACATTTCAAAGCAAAGCATTTATTTTAAAAGGTCTGGAAAGAACATTTGCATGAGAACATTCTTCCTCAGGGCTCCCTCTCTCACAGATGGACAAAGACCCCACAGAAGGCTCACATATGATGGGCACAGACACCAAGAATGCCTGGGGACAGAGCCACCAGGGCCTTCTGACGATATGTCCGTGGGCTTTTCTAGGCCTCCAATGGAGTCTTTTGGCGCTCCCGGCTCCAAACCGGGAAGGTTTTCCTGGCTAGAATTTCTCTCCCATAAGCATAGACCCCTTTTTAGCTAAAGCTTCCACACCCATGTAGCAAAAGCCAGACAGAGTGAGTGCCCCAGGTTTAAAAAACAAAACCACACAAACATTCTCTTTTTGACCCTCACATCTGGATGGAGACCGAGGTTCTGGGTTCCTACATTGTAGCAATATCAGGCTGGGCCCAGAGGCCACTGGGTCCAACCCCTTCATTCTGTGGCTGAGGGAGATTAAGGGACTTTCCCAGTACTACATAGCTAGTTGGTTCCCGGGTCAGGATTTGAACTCAACTCTTCCAGATTCTAAATGCTGTGTTCTATAGCGGCCCAATATGTTACTGATAAACTCACAGGAATTTAGGCATTCCCAAGATCCACTTTTGCTGGGAAATTAATGGGAAGCAGAAGAAAACAGAAAGAGGCAAAGTATTGGGTTTTTTTGTTTTTGGTGAGGCAATTGGGGTTAAGTGACTTGCCCAGGGTCACACAGCTAGTAAGTGTTAAGTGTCTGAGGTCGGATTTGAACTCAGGTCCTCCTGAATCCAGGGCTGGTGCTCTATCCACTGTGCCACCTAGCTGCCCTTACAGTCATTGTTTTTGGCCCCCCTTAGCCCATATTACTGCCCCAGTGTAAAACACTTTCCCCCTAGAATCTCTCTCCTTTAATTTAATTTCATGCAGCTCCAGTTTATCCTATATATCCCCATCAGATCAATTTTCCCAGTATCCCTTGATCCTCCCCTGCTACTTCGTGTTTTTTTTTTCTTTTTTGGTGAGGCAGTTGGGGTTAAGTGACTTGCCCAAGGTCATACAGCTAGTAAGTGTCAAGTGTCTGAGGCTGGATTTGAACTCAGGTCTTCCT
This sequence comes from Dromiciops gliroides, assembly GCF_019393635.1. Classification (NCBI taxonomy): domain Eukaryota; kingdom Metazoa; phylum Chordata; class Mammalia; order Microbiotheria; family Microbiotheriidae; genus Dromiciops; species Dromiciops gliroides. The sequence continues at coordinate 489,927,685 of NC_057864.1, read as the reverse complement.
GACTCCAGGGACGGTGCTTTATCCACTGCGCCACCTAGCTGCGCTGCCTCCCGCTACTTCCTGTTCAAGAATACTCAGTGACCCTCTATGATTTACAAAGTCAGGTCAAGCCCCTGCCTGGCTTCTGAGATGTTCCTTAACTGACCTAGACGGTCTTATTTCCTACCATTTCCTGCTTTCCTCATTTGTAGGGTTCTCAAGAGCAGGGACTCTCTTTTTGTATTTCTTTGTATTCCTCTCACTTAGTACAGTGCCTGGTACATTTCTTGTTCCATCACTTTTCAGTTGTGTCTGACTCTCTGTAACTCCATTTGGAGTTTTCTTGGCAAAGATACTGGAGTGGTTTGCCATTTCCTTCTCCAGGTCATTTTATAGATGAGGAAACTGAGGCAAACAGGGTTCAGTGACTTGACCAGGGTCACATAGCTAGAAAGAATCTGAGGCCAGATTTGAACTCAGATATTCCTGACTTCAGGAATTGTGCCATCTGGCTGCCCTAGGTTCGTTCTTTCTTTCTTCCTTCCTTCCTTCCTTCCTTCCTTCCTTCCTTCCTTTCTATCTATAATTTAAATTATCATTATCATCATAATAAAGTAATCATAACTGAAAATACTTCAAAACTGTAATTACAGTGTTTAGTTCCAAAGAAGCAATATGAGAAGACTCTGTCTCTTTACAGAAGAGGGGAACCATGGGTATGGAACAATGCATGGAACATCAGCCTTTTTTCTTGTCCTCTTTTAAGCATTTAATTATGAGGACTCCCTCCCTAGGATGAAAGACAGAGAGGAATATGGTGGCAAATAGAAATGGAGAAAAACAAAAGATGTTGGTCAAATTTTATTTTGAAAAATGAAAATTACTTTTGCTCAGTAATTGGTCAATGGCCCACCTACATTTTGGAATTGGGCTGCCACTGTCTGCCCAGAGATACCTGAGCAGGAGAATCTCCCCATCTGACCTGGCCGTCTTTACCTGCACCCGGCTTGTGGAGAGTTTCTGCTGGGGAATTGAATTTTTCCAGCTTTTTAAGAATTCCTTCCCCTCCTCCACTTCCCCAGATTTCCATTAGCCTAGATTACTGTGCTTCCTGTGCAGAAATATTAACACTTGCCCAGTTACTGCAGCCACAGGAGAATCACAGCCCAAAAGGAGGTCAGGATTGCTAGCTTTGAGATCAAGCAATAAGGCTTTGCGTTTTCCTTTGTATATTTCATTCCTTTCATGGTTATTCTTGGAAAGTAATACATAGGGCAGAATTGTGTGCCAGCAGAGGGAAAAAGAGGAAAGCCTGTGTGTGTGCTGCACGGGATTCAGAGGTCCCAGAATTTACAGCCTCGAGGGACTGCCGATCTACTGCATTCTTGCCCCCTCCTTTGGGCCAGAAAGAGGTGACTATTGTAAAGTCACCAGGGTAAGTGGCAGAACTAGGCTTGGATCCATGTTCTTCATGAAACGTCCATACCTACTACGTGTCAGCTTATACCTATCATGTGTCTGCTTATTCCTACTATGTGTTAGCTTATATCTACTATGGGTCATCTTATATCTACTGTGTGTCAGTTTATACCTACCATGTGTCAGCTTATTCCTACCATGTGTCTGCTTATTCCTACTATGTGTTAGCTTATATCCACTATGGGTCATTTTATATCTACTATGTGTCAGTTTATACCTACCATGTGTCAGCTTATTCCTACTATGTGTCACCTTATACCTATTATACCTGCTTATGCCTACCATGTGTCTGCTTATTCCTACTATGTGTCAGCTTATACCTACTATGTGTCAGCTTATACCTACCATGTGTCTACTTATACCTACTATGTGTCACCTTATACCTATTATACCTGCTTATACCTATCATGTGTCAGCTTATATCTATTTTGGGACATGTTATATCTACTATGTGTCAGCTTATACCTACCATGTATCATCTTATTCCTGCTATATGTCAGCTTATACCTACCATGTGTCAGCTTATTCCTACTATGTGTCAGCTTATATTTATTTTGGGTCATCTTATATCTACTGTGTGTCTGCTTATACCTACTATGGGTTTTCTGGGCACTGCACTCAGCTACAGGGACACAAACAACAGTCTTTACCTTTGACACAGCCCTTGAGCTTGAAGTATACATTCTATTGGGCAAAACAACAGAGACTTGAAATATCTGGACACAGCTCCGTACTGGGAGGGAGGGATGCCAGAGGCCAGTTGACCCAAATGCCTTGCATTTTACAGGCAAGTGATTTTTGTAGCCCTCAGTTTTGACTAGGACCTTTCTCCAAAGAACATCTCCCAGATGTTCTAAGTTTAGAGCTAGTTCTTTGTTCCATCACACAGAGAAGTACACAATGTCCCAATAGCCTTAGTACCTTTCTATGCTATTATAGGCTTAACAGCTTAAAAAGGCACTAAGACTTTTGGGATAGCTTGTTTAGTGTAAGGAAAGCTGTAGAGGTGTAAGATGGCCTAGTGTCCACATGTTATGAAAATGCCCATTTGCTTTTTCTCCATCCTTTCTCCCTTGCTCTACTTCCCCATTACCCAAGGAAAGTTGGAGAGGGTGGGAAATGAGATTCATCACCCAACTAGTGTTTACTAAATGCCTACTTTGTGCAGGCACCTGGTATACAAAGGTGGTGGTTCAGACATCTAAGTCTTTGGGAGCTGGGGACTGGGGAATGGTCAGAAAACCTGCCCTTGTTATCGTCCTTTCTGTAGAGTTTGGCATGGGGATTTCTATTGATAAAGAAATTGTCATTCATTATATAGATGAAGAAACATGGCACTTGCTTGCCACCTGACTGGGAAGTGTCCCAAGCAAGACCTGACCCCACCCTTCCTGACTCAAGGTCCTGGACTTCTTCCCCTCTAGGTCTGGGTTGTTTTTTTTTTTTTAATGGGGAAGGGGGTGCTTCACACATCCAGATGTGCAATATTTTTCGCCCTCTCAGATGAGGTCGTCGGATTCTGAATTTTCCTTGATGCTTTGACTTTGTTTTAAGAGACCTCTCACAAAGTGGGAGTATTCTGTGAATGTTTGCAATATAGAAACAAAATGCATTAATAGAGGAGTCTTAGACCCCCTTGGAATTAGAGCCCGACTTCATGTCTACTCTCCTTTTTCATCAGTGTAAAAGTACCTAAAATAGGAACATGGACATCTGCTTGAAATTTATTATAATTAACATTTCCCCCCTTTAAAGCAGGACTCTGGGTTGCCCCAAGTGTAGTGAGTGGGTTAGACAAGACGGTCCTCCGGGTGTCCTTTCTTGCCCTACATCCAGGATCTTATGACACCTGGACTTTCAATTCTTGTTTGGAAGTCATTGTCACGCATGAAATGAGAGAGGACTTTTATTTTTGTAGCCCTCAGTTTTGACTAGGACCTTTCTCCAAAGCCTTTGTTCCTGAAGAAGGGAGGATTTGGTGTGAATTATCCCCATTTTGCAGATGGGGTAGCTGAGGCTCAGAGAATTTAAGATCTGTCCTAACCCCAAATTAAGCCTTTCACCTATGCCCCACTGCCTCTGATAACAGCTTGTTCTGTATCGGGACAATGGGGTTTTCAATTGTACCATGAATTAGGCTGAAGTTAATGGAGAGAGCCAGAGGCGAGAGCCTTTTGAACATTGGATTTGCTGAGTTCTCTCAGTTCCCAGAAAGGTTCAGGAGCCAGGCAGTGTTTCTGGCCCTGGAAGCTGAATCAGAATGGAGGTGAGGGCCCATATGCATCCAGGCCATGTAAAGACACTATTTCTGTGCACTTGACGACCTGTTATGTTATTATCTCCATGCTGTGAAAGCCTGGGGCAGGCTGTGCCTGATCCCTGCTTTTCTCCAAAGTCAGGAAGGGAGTGTTGCTAAGAAAAGGACTCTGGAAAACAGGGATCTGAAACTCTGGCCATCCTTTGGCTTTCTCCGTGAGTTATTTTTTGGCTGGAGGAAGAGGGTTAGAGGAAGGCCAAGGGACCCAAAAGGCCCCTGCTACGGGGTCAGAGGTCCTAGGAACATGGACCTCAGAGGCTGTACAGTCCAACTCCTACACTTCACAGATCGGGAAACTGAGGCCTAGGGAGGGGAAGCAACAATATCAAAGCATAGATTTCAAATTGGTAGGTATTACAGAGCCCATCTCATCCAACCCTCCCATTTCACAGATGGGAAAACTGAGGCTCAGAGAGGGGAAATGATGATATTGTACGTTCATTTGTAATTAGCGTCATTATAGTAAGCAGCTGAGGTGATGCAGTATTTAAGAGTGCCAGGCCTGGATTCAGGAATGCTTATCTTCCTCAGTTTAAATCTGGCCACAGACCCTGGGCAAGTTACTTAACCCTGTTTGCCTCAGTTTCTTCTTCTGTAAAATGAGCTGAAGAAGGAAATGGCAAACCACTCCAGGATCTTTGTCATGCAAAACCTATTTCTATATTAACCACATTGCAAAAGAGAACACAGACTAGAAAAAAAAAACAACAGCACAAGAAAAATACAGAAAGTAGAAAAAAGTCTGCTTCAATTAGCACTTAAAAGTTTATGACTTATCTGGAGGTGGATCACATTTTTCATCATGAGTCCTTTGAAATTGTCTTAGATCATTGCACTGCTGAGAAGAGCTAAATCATTCCCAGTTGATCCTCCCACAGTGTTGTTGTTACCATGTGCAATGTTCTCCTGGTTCTGCTCACTTCACTCTGTATCCATTCATGTAAGTCTTTCCTGGTTTTTCTGAACCCTCCCCCATTCCCCCTTGACATTTCCCACTCTACAGGAGTATTCCATCACCATCATATACCACAACTTATTAAACCCTTCCCCAATTGATGGGCATCCCCTCAATTTCCACTTCTTAGCCACCACAAAAAAAGAGCAGCTATAAGCATTTTTGTACATGTGGGTCCTTTCCCTTTTCTTTGATCTCTTTGGGATATAGACCTAGTAGTGGTATTGCTGGATCAAAGGGTATGCACAGTTTTATAGCCTTTTGAGAACAGTTTCAAATTGTTCTCCAAAATGGTTGGACCAGTTCACAACTCCACTAACAATGTATTAGTTGGGGGGGGGGTGCAGCTAGGTGGCGCAGTGGATAGAGCACTGGCCCTGGATTCAGGCATACCTGAGTTCAAATCCGGCCTTAGACACTTGACACTTACTAGCTGTGTGACCCTGGGCAAGTCACTTAACCCCCATTGCCGCGCAAAAAACAACCAAAAAACAATGTATTAGTGGGGAAAAAAAAGAATCCACAGGGGGCTTCTAGGTGGCACAGTGGATAGAGTACCAGCCTTGGAGTCAGGAGAACCTTAGTTCAAATCCAGCCTCACACTTAGTAGCTGTGTGACCCTGGGCAAGTCACTTAACCCTAATTGCCTCACCCCCCCCAAAAAAAAGAAAGAAAGAAAAGAAGAGAAAGAACAATGTATCGGTGTTCCAATTTTTTCACATTTGTTCCAGCATTTGTCATTTTCCTTTTCTGTCATCTTAGCCAATTGGATAGGTGGGAGGTGGTACCTTGGAGTCATCAAATCCTTGTTCAGCCACTTACTACCTGTGTGTCTTGGGCCAGTTCTTTCCTTTCTCTCTACCTCTTTCCTATTCTTTAAAATGAAGGCACTTGACTTGCTCCAAAGTCCCTCCCCCCCTACACCTGTTATTACTATAACACAAAGAATCAGGACTTGTGTAGACTATAGTTGGAGCTCATTAAGGTCAAAGACTATCTTACTTTTGTCTCTAAATACCTACTGTGTACCTGGTGCCTAATTAGTGTTAGTTGCACGTTTGAGCTGAAAACAATGGCAGCAGTTTTCTAGACACCTGCTAACCCAGAGGAGACTCGGCCCGACCTAGGGAAGGGTGATTGATGAGCGTTTGGAAATATGTTGGCTTCTCCTGCTTCATCATGTTCTCCTCTCCCTGGTGATTTACTATGGAATACATTTTGCATAAACCTAGATGCTTTCTAATCCCTCCCCTCAACTTGGTTTACGGCAGCCTTTCCCCAGCAACAACATGCAATAAATCAGACATTACATTAGGCATTTGCTTGATAGTCAAGGCAGGGAGGTGGGGAGTGCTCAGTGCTGTGGGGAGAAGGTTGGGTCTGGAGTTAGAGAACTGACTTGGGGAGGAGAGAGGATCCTAGACCTGGAGCTGGAAGGCAACTCAAGGGTCAGTTAGCCCAACCCCTGCATTTTACACATAAGGAAACTGAGGCCCAGGGAGATGAAAGCATTTGTCCGAAGTCATTTTAGAGCCAATGGAAGGGCTAGCCTTCGCATAGAAATTGTCTGACCCCAAATCTAGTGCCCTTTCATTGCCACAAGCCCTTTGCTACAAGGGTCACTGAACAAATCATTTGACCTCTCTGGTCCTCAGTCTCCTCAGGTGTAAAATGGAGAGGTTGGACCAGCCGGCTTCTAAGCTTCTGTCCAGCTCTGATGTTCTGGGATTCCAAGTCACTCCCCTTGCCAGAACTTAGTTTCCTCATGTGTAAAATGGGGGCATTGCACTGGGTAGCTTCTGAGGGCCCTACCAGCTCCTGGGTTCGAATCCCGTGAAACACCTTCACTCTGAGCACAAAGAGGAAATTGTTACCCCCAGGCTTAAAAGCTTGATGTTCATTCACCTAATAAAGTGTTTCTCTAGGAAATATGTGTTTCTAAAATCTCTCAGACTTTCAGTTGCTCCAAAATATTTTGTTAAACTCCTTCCCTTGACTCCGACAGACAATTAGGAGCTAATTTTTTTTCTTTTTTGGGGGGGGGGCAGGGCAATGGGGGTTAAGTGACTTGCCCAGGGTCACACAGCTAGTAAGTGTCAAGTGTCTGAGGGCAGATTTGAACTCGGGTACTCCTGAATCCCAGGCCGGTGCTTTATCCACTGCGCCACCTAGCTGCCCCTAGGAGCTAATTTTTGACTGGAAGCAAGCCACTGACCGCACTGTTCTTCATCCTAATATTAAAGACTTCTGAAAACCTTAGTGAAGTGCCCACAATGCAGTGGGTCCTGGACAGGTGCCTAGCAGGTAAATGCTTGTGAAATTTTACTGGGGATGCTGGGGATAAAAATCTAAACAAACAAACGACTAAACAAATGAATAAATAAATAGAAGCTCCTTGTCCTCAAACTTCCATTCTTCTTGGTGGGGAGGGGGTGTGCTGGTAATAATGTGTCCACAGCTAAGTCCATGCCCCATCGTTTGCCAGTTGGAGGAGAACCCTGGCCAAACTAGGGAGAATGCCAAGTCTATCCTCTTCCTAGGAGCCTTCAGTGACATCTGGACCGTGGAGGAGTCCAGGGGAAAGAGTGCTAGCCTAGGTATCTATCCTTCAGGGAGTCGGAGGTGCAGATCTTGTCTTTGGGCGAGTGATTTCACTTCTCTGGACTTTAATTAACTCTTTCCCAAAAGGGCTGTGATACAACCTGCCCACTGGCCTCACGATTGTTTTTTAGTGTGAAAGAAGCTGCTGATGACCTAGATGCAGGGGAGCCTCAGAGAACCAGGACCCTTCAAACTTGGACAGGCTCCAAAAATGGGCCTAGTTGAAAAATACACAAGGGTAACCAATGCAAAGCTCTGTTCAGGTCCAAAGAGTTAATGGCAGAAGTCTGGGTTAGACTTCAGGGTTCTAGCTGGCTGCAAGCTATTAGTCAACAGGCTTAAGTAGCAAAAAGCTCCTGCCGGGCGGCTAGGTGGCATAGTGGATAAAGCACCAGCCCTGGATTCAGGAGGACCTGAGTTCAAATCCGGCCTCAGACCCTTGACACTTACTAGCTGTATGACCTTGGGCAAGTCACTTAAGCCCCATTGCCCTGCCAAAAAAAAAAAAAAAGCTCCTGCCACCTTTGCCAGCTGCACTCTTACTGCTCTGCCCCCTGGCAAACTTCTGTTCAATGCTCCTGGGGGCATTGTCCATTTTGTTTTTCACCCATGCATCCCAGGACTCAGGACAGTGGCCCAAAGAGCAAAGAAAGAACAGGAGAATGCCTCCTGAGGAGAGTGACCCACATTGACATCCTGAGGGGAAGCTGAGGAGCCCTGTGGTAAATGTTTCTGACTCTGGAGCCAAATGGCTCCAGCCCAGTCCTGGTCCTGCTTTTGCTGCTTTTGTGGCCTGAGAAGAATCCTGGCCTTGACTTCCTTCCTATAAAGAGAGAGAGAGAGAGAGAGAGAGAGAGAGAGAGAGAGAGAGAGAGAGAGTGTGTGTGTGTGTGTGTGTGTATGGGGGGGTGATCTCTAAGGTCCTTTCCTGCTCTAAAACTGGGATTCTGGGTTCAAATCCTGCCTTGGATACCTACTGTCTGTGTGATCTTAGGGAGGTCACTTGACCTCTCAGTTCCCCAGACAATTCTCTAAGACTCGTAGTGGAGATCCAGATCAGTTCTGGCTTTCCCAAATCCTGGACTTCCCCATATGAGAGGAATTGCAGATCTGATCCCTATCCCTTGTCTGCTTTGGTAGAAAGGAACAATTCCCAGGGAAATAGCTGGGGGGGGGGGGGTAGGGAATGGGGGAGGTGAGGAGTGCCTGGAGAAAAGAAGCTCTGAGGGGACCTAGCAGGGTTTCCACTTTCTGAAAGGATCTTGTTTTAGAAGAGCAATTCAAGTTGTCCTATGGGCTTCCAGAGGACTGAGTCTGGAACAAGGACTGAAGGGATGGAGGAGAAGGAAAAGCGTCTTTAGGAGTTCTTCATTTCTGGAGGTGTACAGGACAGAGCAGATCTCCCCTCCGAAGTGATGGAGGAGACTCAGCCTTTTGGCTTTGGGGGCTGGGGCGGGGGGACTCTCAGGTTCCCTCTACCTCCAGGATCCCAGGATCTTGTGACATGAGACAGTGCATATGGGAGGGCACACAACTGTACAGCCTCGGGCCGGAGCCAACCAGCAAAGCCCTTGGAGAACCTGAGCAGTCTTCATCTTTGTGATTAGCTACAGAGTTGTGAATGGGAGCTATGGACACCCTCCCTGGACTGTCCAGTCCACACCGGGACCTCCCTCCACTAAGCCTTTGTCAGTACTGGCCTGGTTTGCCACTAACAAAGAGGGTTTTTCCCTTCTCAGGGTCCTACAGTTAGTAAGTGTTTTCCAGCAGGACTCGACCTGTCCTGACTACAAGCCCAGGCTTTTACCCACAATCCGGCATCACTTTTCGAGATGAGAAGACTTCAGACCCAGAGCTGGAAGTGACCTTCATCATGTCCAACCTTCTCATTTTGTAGAGGAAGAAACTGGAGCTGGAAAACATGAAGGGATTTGCCCCAGATCACACAGTGAGTGAAGACACAGGTGGGATCTGAACCTGGCTCATCTTACTCCAAATACATTGCTCTTTTCTCTCTACCACATGTATCCATAGATCCATCTCTTTAAGACTTACTGATGCTTCTCCAGTCTCCTTCTTCTCTCTCTCCCCCTCCTCCCCCCATGCCAGTGCACCTTGGTAATTCATTTCTGACACTTCTAGTGATTAAGGGTTTAAGTCTCAAAAGCTAATTGTAAATCAATACAGACCAGGCACTGTATAGCTTCTGATGAAGAGGAGAGCAAAGAAAATGATTAACCTACCGGAAAATGGGATTTAATTGGACAGGGTCCTAGAGAACTGATTAAGAAATGAATGGCTAAGTGTCTCCCTTCAAATACATGGATTGGGATTTTATGAATGAGGTTGATAGCTTTGGGCCATCTCTGCTAAGTGTCAAAGGTCAGGACAGGAGATACATTTGTGATGGGAGGTGTTTGGATCAGGGTAGAGCTTTGTGTCTGCCATGTTTTCTATGTATTCTCTTCCGGGGTCGTCTTCAATTATTTCTTTGTTCAGGAAATTGACTTGATAGCCATTCTTTCACACTCGGAAGTTCAGTGCGGATGAAGTCCTCCCATCTTTGGTAATTTGTGTTGTGCTGTGAGTAAACGCTGAATTTCAAACAATGTTTTGACTTCTCTGCCATACTGGAACACCTGGCTGTTTTCATCTTATTGCAAATGGGCAATGACTCAATGATGGGGAAAGGAACTGCATATTTTATTTGGAGACTAGGGACATTTACTTATAGAAACACTCTTTGTATCAAGGCAAGAGAAGAAAGGTTAAAGGCACAATTCGGCCACATGAGAGAGGTAATGTGCTAGAGGCAGAAGGCAGAAGGAGAGTTGGATTTGGAGCCCAGGAAGACTTGGGTTCATAGGAATATAACTTGTGAGCTGGGAGAGACCTCAGGAACCATCTGGTTCAACCCTCTCAGTTTTTACACAAGGAAATGGAGATCCATAGGAGTCCAAAAGCTGATAGAAGTCACAACACAGGTGTTGAAAAATCTTGCCTCTCCAGTCATCAAAACTGTCTGGTACTGGCTAAGAAATAGAGTGGAGGATCAATGGAGTAGGCTAGGCACAGGACACTAGTAATGTAGTGTTTGATAAACCCAAAGACTCCAGCTTCTGGGATAGGAACTCAGTATTTGACAAAAACTGCTGGGAAAACTGGAAGATAGTATGGCAGAAATTAGGCATAGACCAACATCTTACACCTTATACTAAAATGAGGTCAAAATGGATACGTGATTTAGACATAAGAGGTGATACCATAGGTAAATTAGGAGAGAAAGAAATAGTATACCTATCAGATCTTTGGAAAGGAAAACAGTTTATGACCAAACAAGAGATAGAGTATATTATAAAATACAAAATAGATGATTTTGATTACATTAAATTGAAAAATTTTTGTACAAACAGAAGCAATGCATCCAAAATTAGAAGGGAGGCAGAAAGCTGGGAAACAGTTTTTATGGCCAATACTTCTGATGAAGGCCTCATTTCTAAAATATATAGGGAACTAAATCAAATTTATAAGAAAAATCTTGCCTCTCATACTAACTAGCTCTGTAACTATGGACAAGACCCTCAATTTTTTGGATCCTCAGGTAGCTCCCTAAGACTACACATTCTAAATTTTTATTTTTTCCCCATGTGTATTGGGTGGGTGGGTTGGGAGAGACAGACAGATGAGGGGAGGGGGGGAGGAGGGAGAGGACTTGAATTGATAGATGGAATTTCCTCCCCTAGGAGTTCCCAGTGCCAATGAAATCACTGACTTGGTGCTGATTTCCTGTCCTGCAGTTGAGCCCAAGTGGCCTTCTGTTTCTTGCACACAGCACTACTTGTTCAGTCTCCATTCCTTTTTGCTGGCTGTCCCCTACATCAATACATGTTATCTCTTCTCAACTACAACACTTGGAATCTTAGGTTTCCTTCAAAACTTAGCTTCTGTCCTACCTTCTGCATGAAGTCTTTCCCAATTTCCTCCCTTTCCCAACCCCACCTCATTGTATTGTATCTGTTTTGTAGGTACATTTGTGCATATATATATATATGTACCTACAAAATAAATGCACATATCTAGAGATAGAAAACATCACTCCTGCTCTCTTCTGTCTCTCTGTACACACACACACACACACACACACACACACACACAGAGTTTCCCCTGATAGAATGTGAGCTCCTTGACATGGGGGATTCTTTCATTTTTGTCTTTGTCTCTCCAGCATCAACCAAAGGGCCAGATGCATGGTAGGTGCTTAATACATGTTAATGGATTGACTCCAGGGCCTCATATGTTCTGCTTTGTGCTCAATGTTATAAAAAAGTTAAGATTAAATAGTACATGTTTCCAGCCTCATGGAGTAGACAGTCTGGTGGCAGTCATAAGTAGGGGAAAGACAAAGCATATAAAATAATAATAAGATAATCATAGTTAATATTTACATTGGACTTGAAGGTTTGCAGAGTTTTACATAGATGGCCTCCTTTGGCAATTTGATAAAAAAAAATAGCCATGATGCTTGGTGATTGTACATTGGGTGGGAACCAAGTGCTTATTTGACTACTTAGCCTGAGGGAAGGAAACATTTTATAAAGCACGTACTACTTGCAGGGCACTATGCTAAGCACTTGACAATTATCATCTCATTTGATCTTCACAGTAATCTTGAGAGGTCAGTCTGTTTTTGTTCCCAATTTACAGATGAGAAAACTGAAGCAGACAGAGAGTTAGGTAACTTGCCATAAGTCATACAGCCAGTTTCTGACTCTAAATTTAGACCCAGTTCTTCCTGACTTCAGTCCCAGCCTATCATCATCTACCATACCGCCAACTGCCTCTCCTGCTTGTGAGAAGACAAGATGTAAGAACTGGGTTGTCTTCTTGACACTAGAGGGTAGAACTAGGCACAAAGGGTGGGAGATGTAGGGAAGCAACTTCTGGCTCAGTAAGAAAGACCTTCCCTAGGACAGAGCCACCTAACAGGGGCATGGGTGCTTTGATTGAATTTTTCTTTTTTTTTGGGGGGGGGGATGAGGGTTAAGTGACTTGCCCAGGGTCACACGGCTAGTGTCAAGTGTCTGAGGCCAGATTTGAACCCAGGTCCTCTTGAATCCAGGGCTAGTGCTTTATCCACTGTGCTATCTAGCTGCCCCTGGTATGGGTGCTTTGGAAGGTAGTGAGGTCTCTGGCATGGTGGTTTTTCTAGTAGACTGACTGTTGAGAGTTTGCACTGTTGAACCCATACTGGTGTTGGCGCTTCATGTGCCAGAAGGAGAGAGAAGAAGGGGTGGCTTGGGTGGGAAAGGGAACTGTAGATAGAAAGGCCAGATTTGGAGATGAAGGAACCAAGGCCTAAGCTCCAGACAGCTCCAACTTTAGTCTTTTCTGGTGCTGTCGGTCCTCAGAGCTGGAGAGTTTCAACAACTGTCAACCATTCTTTTAGTGATTTGAGGAAACAGAAGGATGGATTAATGAGAGGGAATTGACTCTTCTAGTTGCTGCTGATACTAGATTTGGGGATGAGACTGGATTAAAGATTAAATGAGGTGATGTGTCAAGAAAGCTCAAGAAGTAAGTATTGGTTTGAGCACAAAGCTAGGTCTGACGATGAATTCAAATAACAAAGCAACAACAACAACAATTTTCACTTGTGAGAAATATAAAGGAAGGAAGGAAAAGAAGGAAGGGTGAGAGGAAGAAAAGGAGAAGGAAGGGAAGAAGGGAGGACGAGAGGGCCTCGACCTCTTAGAAAACTTCCTTTCTAGAGGGATTTCAACCTGCATTCTTCAGCTTTGAGATTCACCCTGGAAAGGGATGAGGTTAAAAGGAAGTCACCAGGCTTTTCCCTTCCTCAGGGTCCGCTGAATGCCCTGGGTTGAATTGCAGGCCCAGTTGGCAGCTTGAGAGCTCTCTGACGGGATCCCGATTGATTCCTCCATCTCCAGTTGTGCGCTCATTGCCGTGGTATTTCCTGAACAGCTGGGATCACTTAGCTTGGGAACAGCCAGACCAAGGGAGTGGATTTTCCAATTGTACTTGAAAAAAAACAAAACAAAAACAAAACAGGGTGGGGAGGGGAGGCTGAATATTGCGCATCACTTATTGATTGGCTGATGGCAAATGCGACTTTCATTAGTTATATTTCTGAACCACAGGAGGACCAAAGTCAAATGGGATCCACTTATGTGGCAGCAAGGTCACCTCTTAAGAGGTTTCCATTTGGATTAAACTGAGCATGGGATCATTATTTGGAGCTGGGAAGGACCTGTGAACTGCACCCCCCCCCAATTCCCCCATTTCACAGATGGAGGAGCCAAGTGGCTTTGCCCTAGCTCATATGTGTTGTCAGCAAAAGGGCCAAATGTCTGAACCCCAGTCCTCTGCCTTTAACTGTGTATATATACACAAATGGAAGCTCTTCTTGTCCACTTAAAATAACAACAGCACATAAAGGACACGTTTTGTTCCAACACAGCAGATGACCACATTTATTAAGCTTGTTTATTGTACCTCCCATGTGTTGGGGGCTCTGGGACAGGCTCAGGGGATACAGACAGGAAACAGACCCTGCCCTGGGGGAGTTTCTATTCTATGGGGAACAACAGATAGACAAGTCAGTAAATACAAAGTATCAACAAAGTAAAATATAATACAAAGTTGTTTCTGGTTGGGAAAGTAGGAGTAGCAGGAGGGGGCTTCCAGAAAGGCCTTCCTTCCACAGGATGGAAGCTGAGCTCTGAAGAGGCAGAGGTGAGGAGGGGACACTCCGGGCCAAAGGTGTGGAGGCTGGTAAAGGTGTGCTTGCTAATATCCCAGCAGTCTTGTTGACATTCCCAGCCCCCCCAGGATCATCTGAGAGCATTTCAACAGACAAAAAGCATGGAGGTGACTGAGCCTGGAAGTCCTGTCACCGGAGCCTGAATCCTCACAGAAGGCTGAGTAAACACTGGGAGAAAAATGACTTTGATGAGAGTCTCTGGGGACTTCAGGGTTTTGACAAGGAAAGATAATATTCCATTAGTCTCTCCTGGGAATTACTCTATTTAGAGCATCCCACCCACTCCAAGATGGCTGGGCTTTGAAGGAAATGTTTGTTTGGGTACAAAGACAGCGTGGTGGGATGTGTCATTTTGTCTATTGTTGACCAACATTAGTCAAGCAAGAAGGGAGGATCATGCTCAATATTGACCTCTGGGAAGCAGCTCTTGTCCAAAGCTTCTTTTTAAAAATAAGTAAGTGAGGAGGCAGCTAGGTGGTGCAGTGGATAAAGCACCGGCCCTGGATTCAGGAGGACCTGAGTTCAAATCCGACCTCAAACACTTGACACTTACTAGCTGTGTGACCCTGGGCAAGTCACTTAACCCTCATTGCCCGGAAAAAGAAACAAACAAAAACAAAACAAAAAAGAAACAAACAACAATAAATAGGTGAAAAAAAATAAAAACAAACAAAAAAATAAGTAGGTGAATACAGGGGCAGCTAGGTGGTACTGTGGATAAAGCGCCAGGCCTAGAGTCAGGAAGACTCGTCTTCCTAAGTTCAAATTTTACCTCAGACACTGTGTGACCCTGGACAAGTCACTTTACCCTGTTTGCCTCAGTTTCCTTATCTGTCACATGAGCTAGAAAAGGAAATGGCAAACCACTCCAGTATGTCTGCCAACAAAGCCCCAGATGGGGTCAGGAAGTAGGACAAGACTGAAATGACTCAACCACAATTACAAGTGACTAAATGAAGCAAAGTTTCATTGCTGGTTGGGGTCCTAGGATTCTGATTCCGGAGCTGGAAGGGGCCCTACAAGCCATTAGGTCCAGCCAGTTTCCTCATTTTAGGGCTGAGGTTGGTTTTTTAGCACACTCATTTCGGGACCCACTCTCTTTCCTCATCTCCACCCAGTGAAACTGCCTTTTAGCAAAGAAAAACAGCTAAGCAAACCCAAGTTGCACAGTGACCTCATCTTATTGGACATGCAACATTCTGTACCCACATTCCCCGTCACTCTGAAAGGAGGAGGGGTATGAACACCTCCATTTAAATTGGCCTCTGCTCCTTCAGAGTGTTTGGTATCCATAGGCTTGTCAATTTGGTGTACATGCTGCCAAAGCGAGAACAGACACGGTACTTTACAACTAGAAGTCCAGACCCTCTGTTTTACAGATGAGCAAACTGAGCTCTTCAGAAGGGGGGTGATTTGTGCAGGATCTCACGGGAATTAAGTGGCTGAGCTGCGTTTCAGACTGACACCTTCCAACTCTTAATACGACCACTTCCCGCTCCTCCATGCTGAATTTTTCTATCTATATGTAAATTGAATTACGGATTTGAAAGGTTTTCTCCTAGATAAAAGGGGACTACCAACAATACTGACTTCCCAGAGTTGTTGTGAGGTTAAAATGATAGATTATCTGTGAAGTGCTTGCAAACTTTAAAGTGCTATATAAATGCTAGCCGCCATCATCATTTATAAATCATAGAAATGTTCTAATTTTAATCCTAAATCATTTTAATATTTAAAGTATTTAATTGATTTCATAGACAAAAAACAACTGCAACAACAAACACAGACACATTGAGAGACAGCTGTCTAACCCTTAATTCCATTTAGCAAAGCACGTCCTTGTAGTCACTGGTGGGCTAGGTGCTGAGCATACGAAGTCAAATTAAAATAGCAAATGGTCCTGCTTTAAGGGTGTTTACATCTTCCTGGGACATAGTGATCCACATGAGCTTTGATCACATGCATGTGGGGGCTGCTTCCAACCCATACACACTCACTATCTTCCCCATAATCTTTCACCCAACATGCTGGGAACCTTCCTTGGGTTCTCTTGACATCTCAAGGATGCCCGTGGAGCGTGTAGACTTGTTCACCAACAAATACATCACTTGACCAGCATTTAAGTGCTGGGAATACAGAATAATAAAGGAAATTGCCCTGGTCCTAAGAAGCTTACATTCTGTCTGAGTGAGCAATATACATGTGTACATGTCCATCACTTACTCCTGGCTTCAGGGGAATTCTGCATTCGAATCATTGAGCATTCTAGTTGAGTTTCTTACAACAAATAGGTTTGACCTTTTGTTCTGTCCACCTGATATGCTTGCTGTCCCCTCCCCCCAAAAAGTAATGTGTTGAAACACCAGGGAACTGAAATCCATTGGCCCAGTTCATCCACAATCTGGCATTTGTCTGAACTTCTGTGGATTAATGAACAACATTTTCCTAAATCCAATTGTTTTCTTGGAAGCAGAAGGTGTGAAATACTCAGATGTGGCATCTCTCTTTTTTGCCTCCTGCTCTTTCTCCACTGAAAGGCCTGAATAAGAATCATTCAGTGGAGAATTGCCTCTTAGGTGATAAGACAATTTATCCTGGCCTGTTACTTTGGTAATCCAATAAAAACCTTGCATTGAAGTACTTTGTACTTCCAAGATCTGTGCTTTCATCTGTGTCTCTTGTTCCTCTTTCTAGCAAAAATGGCAGGTCTATTGAATTCAACAGTGTTTATTAGGCACCTACTGAGTGCTAGACTTTGTCCTTGGTGCTGGTGATAAAAAGACAACAATGAAATTTTCATATTCCAAACAATGAAATAGTTTGTGTCTCTTGTGTGGTTGGTATGTGTGTGTGTGTGGGGCAGGGTGGAGATGCAACATCTACACAGGTAAGTAAATTTTAAAGTACATAAAAAAGCAGCATGACATAGTGGGTGGAGATCTGGTCTCAAAGCCAAGAAGACCTGGGTTCAAATTTCTTAGGCTCCTGCTATCTGGGTGGTGTGAAATTGGGCAAGGCACTCACATAATCAATGCTTCCAGACAACTGTAAGTTAACTATACTGACTGTTGCAGAGAGAGTGCCAACTTGCTCAAGTGAAGAGTGTACCAATAATATCCCAATAAAGTAAATACAAAGTGATTCGTGGGGCAAGAGGAATAAGATACGGACAACTAGGGGAAGCAAGGCAGGATTTCCTATAGCTAGGGATTCTGAAAGACAGAGAACATAGCAGTTGGCAGAGCAGTGTAATGGACAGTGCTGGACTTGTAGTCTACAACTGGGTTTAAGCCTTATATCAGGTATTTACTAGGTTCTTGATCCCCAGGATTGTTGTGTTTTATATGGCTTTTGCACTTTGAGCATTAATTTATTCCAGCAGGGCAGTGGACTTTTTATTTCTCAGAGTAAGGGAAATAAGGAGGAATGTGATGAGACTGCTTGCTAAAAGATGAGCTTTATTCACAGGATGTTGACTTATTTGTTTCGTGGTTCTTCCTTTCTTTTCCCATATATATATATATTTTTTTTTTTTGGCGGGGCAATGAGGGTTAAGTGACTTGCCCAGGGTCACACAGCTAGTAAGTGTCAAGTGTCTGAGGCTGGATTTGAACTCAGGTACTCCTGAATCCAAGGCCAGTGCTTTATCCACTGCTCCACCTAGCTGTGCCCCCCCCCCCCCCGTATTTCTTTATTTAGTTGAATTTGACATATATTTTAGAATGCCTATCATGTGCTCAGGACTGAGGACTGATGGTCCTTTATCTCCTAGGTTTACTAGTAGAGCTCATTGGCAGTGGGGATTAGGTTGGTAAGATTAGAGAGACCTTACTCAATCTGGGACCTTGGACTCTGCTTTTGTGTATTGTGTGCCCAGTCGCATCCACTGATCAACCTCTCTATTCCTTACCCAGTACCAAACTATCTTAATGACCATAGCTGTCTAATATAGTTTGAGATCTGGTACTTCCCACTTCTTTCCAACAATTTTCATTGTCTCTTCATATTCTTGACATTTTGTTCCTCCAGTTGAATTTTGATACATTCTGTCTGTAGGGCTTCTTTTGAATTCCATGTTAATCTTTAAGTTATTAATGTGTTTCCTGCAAACAACATAGTGTTAGATTTTGCTTTCTAACTATTCTGCTACTCTTCTCCTTTTCATGATTAAGTTGATCCCATTCATGTTAACTGTAGTGATTCTTAATTACGTATTTTCCTCTACTACCAGACTACCAGCCCTCCCTCATTTAAATCCAATTCTCTGCAACACGTGATATCACCCTGATGTCAGGGTCCTCTTCAAGAAGGACAAACAACAACAACAACAACAACTGTAGAAAAGCCACTAATGTCTTTGAGCTTCTTTCCTTGTCTGTAGTTTGGAGATGATAATAGTGGCGACCTCATAAGCTTATTTTGAGAATGAAATGACATAGCATATGAAAAAGGCTTTGTAAACCTTAAATTGCTATAAATGTGAGTTATTATTTTTATTAGCATAAGATGTTTTTCATGAGTTGCTGATGAAATCAAGAAGGCTTGGGTTCCCACTTCTGGTATAACAGCTCATGGAACTTCCCAGCACCTGAGACGATGCTAGTTACCAAGTAGGTCTCCTCTGAGCTCCTTTGTAGAGGTTATTTTTTCATTCAGAATTCCCTCCCCCAGGGAAATCACTCCATGGTTAGACATTCTACATTTGTATTCACATCCCCAGTTCTTAGAACAGCAATTGGTACATAGTTAAGTGCTTCATCATTTTGTTGTTTCATTCATTCATCTCCTGGTCATCAGCCTTCTGGGGAATTTGTCTTTTCTCTCTTAGTAAGTCTGGGATAAGTCTTAGACTCACCTCCACACTGTAAGGAGACATCAAACACAAAATGCAATCCATGCTACAACAGTATAGTTACAAAAATTCATTCAAATCTCATAATTATTTATTCAACACATATTGATTGCCATTTCTTGCCCCCTTGCAAAGTCTTGTGCCAGATACCAGGAAGGGCACCAGACTCATCACAGGCCACAGCAAGCACTCTGCTCAGCATTCAGTGTCAGAGACTCGGCTTTCCTGTTTTGACTTGAGCTTTTTCTATCCGTGTGATCTTGGGTAAGTCATGTCATAGGTTTTATCCTCATTGGCCAAGTGAGGATGCTAATAGAGTTTGTACTGCCCACCACCCAGAGCTGTGGTTGGGACACACATTTTGTAAACCTTGAAGTACTACATAGAGATAAGCAGTTATTTATTATCATTATAAGTCCTTTTTCCTGCTCTCAAGGATTTTACAATGCTGTCTCCCTGGCTTACATTTCTATAGAGCTTTAAGGTCTATAAAACTCTTTATAAATAATCTCATCTCACGAAGGAGAGACAAAAGATGTAGAATGGGGAAGTTCCACAGAGAACATCTAGTGAAACTTGGCATTTCCTTCCATTATAAATGCAGGCAACAACCTGCCGTGGTGTTAGTCTTTACCAGACTGCCAAAGGACAGATGCCCATATCTAATCCAACCGCTTCATTTTCCAGAAGAGGAAACTAAGGCCCAGGGACGTGAGATGATTTGCTCAAGTAGTGAGCATCAGAAATAGGATCTGAGCCAGTGTTCTCTGATCAAAGAACTGGTGCTCTTTGTCCATGTGGCTACCCACAAACATTTGCATCAATATGACACTATCAGCCCTTGGTGGTAGCAGGAATCAAAGAGCTTGTTGTCTGTTCTCACCTTCCCCTAGGACTGACTCTCATCCATTCCCAGGGATCGAGTTCTGGGTCCTGGGTTACACCTGGTGTTAATTTAGGGGGATGTGTTAGCCCATGTTCCACTGTGGCTCTCCTTGGGTAGCTTAGCTGAGTTTGGACTCTGGCTCTTAGGCTCATAGACTTAGCGCTGAGGTCATTGAAGCATTTTCCAGATAAGGAACCCAAGGCCCTGAGAGTTGACTTACCCCTGGTCCTCTGACTCAAGATCTAAGGTAAGAACAGCAGAACTTGCGGTTTGGCCAATCTTACAGAACTGGTAACATAAAGCTTAGTGACCGGCAGTATGACTGCTGTCTCAAGAACAGCCCAGGCACATATAGAAAGGGAGGAGGAGAGATGGATGGTTTTCTCACCCTCAGAAACTGATTAATATCATCTATCGAGAAAGAAGGTGGTATCCTTGTCAAGTGGAAGGAAAACCCACAGGAAAGGAAAATTAGACCCTGACAATGTGGGAGCTTCCTCCCTCCCTCCCTCCCTCCCTTCCTTCCTCCCTTCCTCCCTTCCTCCCTCCCTTCCTTCCTTCCTCCCTTCCTCCCTTCCTTCCTTCCTTCCTCCCTCCCTCCCTTCCTTCCTTCCTTCCTCCCTTCCTTCCTTCCTTCCTCCCTTCCTCCCTTCCTTCCTTCCTTCCTTCCTTCCTTCCTTCCTTCCTTCCTTCCTTCCTTCCTTCCTTCCTTCCTTCCTTCCTTCCTTCCTTCCTTCCTTCTTTCATTCCTCCCTCTCTCCCTCCCTCTCTCTCCCTTTCTCTTTCCCTCCCTCCAGATGATGTAGTTTCTCATTGAACTCAATACTTCAGTACACACTTTGAGTAAATTACATTTATTCTCAGGCCATTCTGTGTGTCCCATTAGGGTCATGACTAAGTAGATTAATCCACATTTCTGATTGCCCAGCCTTAGTGAGCCAACCTTGGATCACTTTGGATAAGAGAGGAAATCATAGAAAAGAGTCATTTCATTTAGGGGTTTTTTCTTGTTGTTTTGTTTTGTACTAACAGTCTGATTGGACTTTTTTTTTTTTTAAAGAAAAAATTGTATATGGGCTGGTCATTTTTTAAAAAAAATTTCTTTCGCAGGCATCAGTGAAATACAAAGACCTCTTGGGGGCGGCTAGGTGGCGCAGTGGATAGAGCACCGGCCCTGGATTCAGGAGGACTTGAGTTCAAATTTGGCCTCAGACACTTGACACTTACTAGCTGTGTGACCCTGGGCAAGTCACTTAACCCCCTTTGCCCTGCAGCAAAAAAAAAAAAGAAAAGAAAAGAAAAGAAAAGAAAGAAATACAAAGGCCTCTTAATTCAGATCACTTGAGTACAAACCATCCCGGTTTAGGAGCAGGTCTTAAGTACTACAAACCCACTGGTCAGTCCTAGAGAGGTACTCTGTGAGCAAAGAAAACTAGGCATAGGGCAGCAATTTATTTCCTTCAAATCCACTCATACAGAGATTTTTTTTTTTAATGATTCACCCTGTCACATTAACCAAGTGATGACAGAGGGGCCCACCTCCTGGATCCACCCCCACCTATCATTCAGTAAACATTGGTTAAGTATCTGCTAGATCCCAGAGCATTTATTAAGCACCTGCAACATCCCAGGGACCACAGTGATGAAGAATGAAATCATCCTTGTTGGTTTCAATCACACTAGTCTCAGTGAGGGCCCGCTTCCCACTGAAAGCATGTTCTCCCGTCTTCAGGCCGTTCCCTAGGCTGTTCCCATGGCTGGCCTTCAGTGCTCACTCAAGTGTAGTCTTCTACTCCAGGCCTTTCCTGATCTCCCCCCTCCCCTGATTATCTTGTGTTTTTAATGACTTTGCACTTACTAAGAATGCACATTTTAAAATACATTTTTCTATATATTTGTTGTCTCTCTGGTAGGATGCAGATCTGTGGGCAGAGATGGGGAATTCTGAGGACCACAAAGGGTTGCCCCCACCCCAGGCTACTTCTCATTCCTTGGTCTGGCCCCCATCACTCCCTTTTCATAACTTTGGAGACCTGAGGATCCCATGTATTGATCCTCAGCTGATGCCTCTTGCCTGGGGCCCTTCTGTTCCTTCTGTTTGAGTTTCTGATCAAAACAAGGCTACCCTCTCCTTTATTCTGTAGCTCCTGAAAGCCAGGGCTGTTATTATTATAAAGCCAAGGTTGTCTCAGGCCTTTTATTACCCCCAGTAACTGTGGGAAGCAGAAATGGGGTTGGGATAACAGGCCTCCTCCCTTCTGTTCACCCACCCCCATCCTTCTCCTTGGAACCTGTTGAGATAGTTGCAAGTAGGTGCTAATGGAACCTTTGGTTACCTAATGAACTGGGGTGGGGGAGGGGAGGGGAGCGTGTAGGTCTACACTTCTAGAGAGAAGCAGGCTGGGGCTTCCTGAGGATCCTAGATTTACAGCTGCAAGGGACCATAGAGTCCAACCTCCCCCTCCCCCCCCCCCGCCATTTTGTTGTTGTTCAGGCATTTTCAGTTGAGTCGGACTCTTGGTGACCCCATTTAGGGTTTTCTTGGCAAGGATATTGAATTGTTTTGTCATTTCTTTCTCTAGTTCATTTTATAGATGAGGAAACTGAGGCAAACAGGGTAAGGTGACTTGCCCAGGGTCACACAGCTAGTCAGTTTTGGGGGTGAGGTTTGAGTTCAAGCCTAAGGACTCTTACCACTATAATGGCCAACACTGTCAGTTTGGGGGTTTGTCAGTAAAAAATGGGAGGAATCACCGGCCCTGGAGTCAGGAGTACCTGAGTTCAAATCCGGCCTCAGACACTTAATTCTTACTAGCTGTGTGACCCTGGGCAAGTCACTTAACCCCAATTGCCTCACTGAAAAAAAACAAAACAAAAACAAAACAAAAAACATGGGAGGAACTTGGGGATCAGAGGTTCACAAGCCTGGAGCTTGTGCAAGATCATGAGCTCATTGACAAAACAAGAGACCAGAGACCAATCCCTTTATTTTGCATTTGAGAAAACTGAGGCCCAAAGAGGGTAAATGATATGTCCGAGGTTATTCTGGCAGTAAACATCAGAAGTGGGATTGAACCCAGGGTTGCTGCTCTAGCATCCGGATTCTTACAACTGTACCTAAGATCAAGCAACAAACCTTTATTAAGCACCTAATATGTGCCAGATCCTGGGATGCAAATACAGCGAAGGAGCCTGTCGGTTTCTCTTCCCTACTGCCCTTCTGACTCTAGTTCTGCTGCCTCACTGAGGCCCTTTCCACCCCATCCTCCCTGGGCCAAAATAAGTCTAGATTCTAATCTTAGGCATCTAAGGTGATCGGATCTAGCTATAGGACGGGGAGACATCAAAGGTCATTCAGTGAACAAAGTGAGATCCAGAAGGGGAGTCACCTGCCCAGGGTCACACAAGTAACAAACAGAAGAGTCAGGATGAGAAGTCTGGTCCTCCAGCCAAGTACTGAACATGGAGTCAGGAAGAGTGAGGCTTGGCTCCCATGTCAGACATTTGCTAGTTGTGTGTGTGACCCTGGGTGAGTCACTTATCTTCCCCTTTGTTCAATGGTTAAATGAGTACCTATACACGTAAATGAGATTTTATACACATACACGTATACATGTACACATATGTATATAATACACACTTCTAATATTACATATAGAGACATGTTATATATTAAAATGCACAGCATACCACATAAATAGCCATTTGCCAAGCTTAATGTGCTGTATACATGAGCTCTATTTTTATTATCATTCAAAGTTACAAAGATAAGAAAAGGAAGAGAATCATTCCACTCCATTTTCTCTAAGAAGAGCTGGAGAGCGTGGATTATGGTGGTTTAGAGAAACGTGCCTGTGTTCTACAACCAGCTGTGGTGGCTTAAGGATCCCAAGAACCCACCAGGCTCAAACACAAACTGATAATTCAGGGGTAGCTTTGGAGCTGATTCTCCCAGTTACTGTGGGATTGTAGTAAGCAACAGAAAGAGAAAAGTTTAGTGGTCTTTTCCCCCGATCTTGTGATCCTCACTTTTGAGCTAGGAGGGAACTTAGAGGTGGTATAGTCCCACCCCACCACTTTTTAGATTTTATTTTAAATTGATTGATGTCTTTTAAAAAATGTAGCCCATCATCTCCCTTTTTGTGTGGCTTAGTGGAAAGAGCACTGACTGGCCCTGGCTGCGGAGCCTGCGTTCATATTCCTCTTCTGGCAATAAGAGCAAATGCCTTGGCTTTCCCAAGCCTCAGTTTCTTCATTTGTAAATCTGGACATTGGACTGCCTGACAGCTCTAAATCTTAGGATTATTTTCCCCACGTTCTTCCCTGAGTCCTCCCTTGTAACAAAGGAAAGGAGAACAGTCAAGGAGTATTGACCAATACAGAGAAATCAACTATATTTGTCTGGATAGGTCACCTTCAGCATCTGTAGCTGTTTGACTTCTGGTTTTAATATTGGCCTTTATATTTATTCTACACTTGGTTAATTTTCATGCCTCATTTCAAAACGTGTATTATTGCAGAGCTTATCTATACAGTTCTCCTGGTTCTATGTCAGTTCTCCTAAGTTTCTCTGAATTCTTTACCCGGGTCATTCTTTACAGTGCAAGAATATTCCATTATGTTCACGTAATATACTTTGTTTAGCCATCCCCCAGTCATTGGGTACCCATTTTATTTCCATTTGTAGCTATCACAAAAAAGTGTTGCCACTAATGTCTTGGTATTTATAGCTTTCAACCAATCAACAATCCAGAAGATTAAGTACCAGTTACAGGCCAGGGCGAGATCCAGGGAAAAGGGTGAAACAATCCTTATCATCAAAAAAGCTTCCGTTTTATTGATGGGCAAGATAGCCATAGTAACAGTCTAAGTAAATAGAGCTTGAGTACAAAATGAATAGAGCAGTGTGAGTGAAGGGCACAACAACTTGTGAGCCTTGAAGGGGCTCTGCCAAGGGGCAGATGAGGAGGGGAGAGAGCATTTTAGGCATGGGGGGGACAGTCATAGGAGTATATGCCCAAATGTATGTTAAAGTGTAGGGTAATTTATTAACTTCTCTCCCATAATTCTAAATTGTGTTCTAAAATAGGCCAATTCACAGCTCCCCCAACAATGTACAGGTGAATCAGACTCCTCCAACCTTCCTTGAATGGATTATTTTTACCTTTTATCGTCTCTGCCAATTTTGTTAACCCTGCCATTTTACAGATTTAGAAGTTGAGGCCCAGGAAGAGGAAGTGATTTGCTCAAATTAGGGAGTAAGCAACAGAGCTGGGCTTTGAGCCCAAGAACTCTTGACTCTAAATCGGGTCCTTCTATATCTTCTACATCACAAAAAATGTTGTTTGACCTCCAGCGCCCTCAGAACAGGTTCCAGGTGAGTATTAGGGTTTCTGGTGTCTTGTAGACCCATAGCAGTTTCAGGATGTGTTCCATTAACTTGTCAGTGGAGTTAAGAGATGAATCATTTGGAGGCAGCTCGGTGGCCCAGTGGATAGAGCACCGGCCCTGGAGTCAGGAGGACCTGAGTTCAAATTTGGCCTCAGACACTTGACACTTACTAGCTGTGTGACCCTTACTGACTAGCTGTGTGACCCTGGGCAAGTCACTTAACCCCAATTGCCTCACACACACAAAAAAAGATCAATGAATCATTTGTTTAAGTTGAACCTGCTTAGACTGAGGTCTATGGGATTTGGGGATAAAGAAATGTTATCTATCTGCCCAGTGTTACCATCTTTAAATCCTAACTAGCTCCAGTAAGCAGCTTATTGGGTGTGATTTATTTCCTTTTCTTACTCTTCCCTCCACTAGTTTTTTTTTTCTACCCCCACCTTGATAATAGGCTTAGCTCTTTCTGTGAATTTTTAACCTGTTAATAAAAATGGGAAAATAGCTCTATGGGAGATCAAAGCCTCAGAGTCTCCTTGTGGTCAATTAAATATTCATGAAACCATCCTCTTCTTCCCCACCCCCATTCCCGTGGCCTTTCCGTGAAAAGCAGCTATTTTCTTGTTTGATGGTAGATACCTTTTGCAGTCACCAAATGCCTTTTAATATCAGCTTTGACAAGTAGATTTCAGTAACCAGTCCTTTGTCTCTTATGAGCAGAGGCTCTGTGGAGCCCCGACTCCCACCTGGACACCAGCCTCCTCGGATGGCTGCCAGGTAAGACATGAACATTCCTCATATCACCTGCTCTCTTTCCTTCCCTTCCCCTGCTAGCTGGGATGTTTCTTGCTGATAAGGAGATGGGGAAAGATGCGCAGTTAGTCCTCCTGCTCTAGGGGGTAATTGTGACATTCTTTGTGCAAGGATGCCTTGCTCCACACCAAACCTTTCCTCTGCCCACAATTACATGCCCAAGTTTTAGGATAAAAGGAATATTCATCGAGGTGGCTTAGAAAACTGGACTGGGAGCCAGGAAGCCTGAATTTAAATCACATGGCAGACACTTAATAATTGTTTGACTCTGGGCACCTCACTTCACCTCTGTCTGCCTCAGTTTCCTCATCTGTAAAGTGTGAATAATAGCAGCCCCTACCTCCCAGGGTTGTTGTAAGAATGAAATATGTTTACTCGAACATGTATCACCTATATCTGATTGCTTACAGCCTCAGGGAGTGGGGAGGAGGGAGGGAAGGAAGGATCAAAATGGGGACCCAAAATTGTAAATAAAAATGTTTATTACTTTAAAAAACATTTCAAAAATTAAAAAAAAAAAGAATGAAATGTGTTTATATTTAAAGTGCCTTGAAAACTTTACAGCAGGGGCAGCTAGGTGGTGCCGTGGATAAAGCACCAACCCTGGAGTCAGGAGTACCTGAGTTCAAATCTGGCCTCAGACACTTAACACTTACTAGCTGTGTGACCCTGGGCAAGTCAGTTAACCTCAATTGCCTCACAAAAAAAAAAACTAAACAAAACAAAACCAAACAAAAAATGAATGGGTTGAGGTATATTTAAGGACTATAACAATTGAAGTAGAAACAGCGGCAAGTATGAATTGTGACTGGTGGGTAATTATGTGCCCGATGAGAAAAGTGGCCTCCCTCCCCATCTTTTCGGCAGTGGGGGACTGTGCATGTGCAATACTGCATATACTATCACAATCCATCCAGGATTATATACCGTTTTTGTTTTGTTTTTTGTGGGTTTTGTTTTGTTTTTTTGCAGGGCAATGAGGGTTAAGTGACTTGCCTAGGGTCACACAGCTAGTAAGTGTCAAGTGTCGGAGACCGGATTTGAACTCGGGTCCTCCTGAATCCAGGGTCAGCGCTTTATCCACTGCATCTAGCTGCCCCCGATCATATACTATTGATGTGTTGACAAGTTTTGCTGAATTTTTTTTTTAACCTCTTTCTAAATTCTTTGTTATTGGGCATGAATGACTTGCTGGGAAAGGGAGTGGGTAGATACATTCAGAAATAAAGATAAACAAGAGTGTTAGGAAAATGAGAACTATCAAAAATTTTAAACAAATTTAAAATTTTAATAAGTTTTAAAAGAATAAAGATAACTGATTTAAAAATAAGAAGTCTAGGCTGCATGATCTCTAAGGTGCCTTCTGACTCTAAATTCCATGACCCTGTAAAGCAGAGGTGTCAGATATGTAGGAACCAAATTAAAATGCAATGGGGAGGAAGCAGCTAGGTGGTAAAGCGGGTGAAGCACTAACCCTGAATTCAGGAGGACCTGAGTTCAAATCCAGCCTCAGACACTTGACACTTACTAGCTGTGTGACCCTGGGCAAGTCACTTAACCCCCATTGCCCCGTCCCGCCCCCCCCCCCATCCCCCTGTGCAATGGGGCAATATTTAACACAAGAAATAAAAATGCAGTAGACCCTGGCTAACCTCACATTGTACAACCTGCAGGGATCCATAGGTACGGTGTTCAGTGGTTCCGGTTCTATTTGGGTTCAGCATCACTGCTCTAAAGCCTCTGGGATCATTACTAAATGATCCAATTCTGAGTTTGCACCTTTTGCAGATTGCCTGGAAGGAATAAAGGGTGGCTAGCATTGCCTGAACCCAACCATGCTTGGTTAGGGGAAGGCCAAGCCTGGAGGCCCCCAGGTGGCGGCCATCCAAGGGATGGTCAATGTGGTCTCTTCTGGCTTCTGTCCCTCCCGCTGAGCAGAGCCAGGAGGCAGGGGCTCCCAAATCACCCATTCTCGCTGGATTTCATTCACAGAGCTCCTGCTCTGTGCTCGGCAGACACTGCGAAAGCCTCGCATCCAGAGACAGAAGGAAAAACCAGCTCCTGCTTGCCTCTGGTAGATGTTTACATTCCACTGGTGGCAGCAGGGAAGGGTCACCCAGTGTGCACTGCGAGCGAACACACACACACACACACACACACACACACACACACAGAGTACAGAGTAAGTGTGGGCAGGGGCAGTGGCAGTGGCAGTGGCACCAATAACAGTGAGATGGGCACCCAAAAAGGACTCCCCTCAGAGGTGACTGGCACCCAAGCTGAGACTTCAGGGGAGCCAGGGCTTCCCCGAGGGGCAGGGGGACAGGGAACACCTTCCAGGCATGCCAGGCAGCTTGTACAAAGAAAGGCAAGGAGCAGCAAGGGGGAGACGTGGAGTCAGCCAGGATGTTGGAACAGAGAGTGTGTGAGGGAAGGCATCGGAGATCATTCTGGAAAGGGGGGTGGGGTGTTCCTGTGTGTTCTCCTATAGGCAAGAGGAAGGCTCTTCCTGGGAAGCCCGGGAAGGGCAATTTGGCATCAGTGTGAAGGATGGATTGTAGAGGAGACTGCAAGGGGGACCGCTTTGGAGGCAAACATACAGAGAGGGCCCGAGGTTGACCCTGAAGGCTCTGGAATCAGAGGACAATCAGTCAGCAACATTGATTAAGTGCCTACTAAGTGCCAATCACTGTGCTAAGTGCCAGGGAGACAAAGAAAGACATCGGCACAGTCCCTGCCCCTCTAGGAGCCCATGTCCTTACCAGAATCCACTTCCTTATGACCTTGGACAGGCCACAGATTCCCTGTGCCTCAGTTTCCTCATCTGTAAGATGAGGGTATGGGTCTCTCTGAGGTCCCTCCCAGCTTTAGAACTCTGATCTCTTCCCTGTGCCTCAGTTTCCTCATCTGTAAAGTGAAGGGATTGAACTCGATGACCTTTCACGTCCCTCCTGGCTCTGACTTCTGACCTCTGAGCTGCTTCTTCCTTCCTAGGTCCTCCCTGGAAACTGCCTTGGGATCCTATGCCAGGTTCAGTTTTTGTTTTTTTTTTCAGGCTCAGTTTTGCTAGATTGAACTGAGTACCATCCTCCTGCGTGCCACTTTCTCCAAAGAGAAAGCCAATGCCTGTTGGCCAGAGCAACTGTTTTATTTCTAGCATCCTTTTCTTCCAGGACCTGTCCAGCCCACACCTAGCAGCTAGGAAGCAGGCAGGCAGGTAGAAGCTTCCTCCCAGTTTGGCTGGAGGAATTCCTTTGATTTCCCCAGATCTGGGCCCCTGCCAACCCTCCCTGGAGAGCTGGAAGCTGGGGGAGGAGGAATGGATGCCCCAGCGGCATAGAGGCAGCTTTGAACCCAGGGTCCAATTTTTGAAAGAGAAGGCTCACTATCAGAAAATCGGGTGAATCATCCTTCCGGGCTTGGCAGAGCTGCTTCACCAAGGGTGTAATTTCTAATAGCTTGTGTATGCAATTTGGTGCTTGACTTTTGTCATCTATGAGTGTGTGTGTGTGTGTGTGTGTGTGTGTGTGTGTGTGTGTGTGAGAGAGAGAGACAGACAGAGACAGACAGACAGACAGACTGACTAAAAATAAAAGGCCAGCACTGATGGTTGGTACCCTTGCTTCATGCCTTTAGACCTTCTCTTATCTCCTGGCATGCCAGTTACCTTCCTGAGGAGGACCAATTACAGACTCAGTTCTGGATAGGGAAGCTTATTTGAGTTCCAAAGAAGCTCAACATTTGCTCATTCATTCATTTTCTCCACAAGCATATATCTTATTGATATCAGGGAGGAAGACTACTTGTCTCCCTTTAGCTTTTTGAAAATTCACTTTTTATATTGAATTTTTTCCATTTCTTATATCCCATTGACCTCCCGCCCATCCCAGAGAACCCTCACTTGTAACAAAAAACATAAAATAGAAATTGTTCTACAAAACTAACCCATCCATTGAAAATCTGGCATCTGTAATTCTCTACACCGGCAGAAAAGTCAAGGAGAGTCCTTCTCCTGGCTCATCTTTGGAGCTGTGCTTTTTAACTTTTATTTTGACTAAAATTGTATTTTATGAATTAATTTCTGTGTTTTAAAAAATTAATTGTTATGACTGTATTTTATAAATTAAATTGCTATTACACCAGTTTGGGCAGCAAGCATTTATTATCAGTGAATATCATATATACCAGTAAAGGACTGATTTCACTGCAGTTAGCATGAGCAGGAGAAAAGCCCTAGAAGATCTCATGTGGTCTCAAGGAGAGGTCAGAGGATCTACAAAACCTACACTGCCCTAAGAGGAAGAGCTTGCACCGAGAGAGGGAGGTCCTGGAGTGGCCAAGGGTTTGATCCTCTCTTGATGGAGGCGGGTCATTATACATGGATCAAAGCTAATTGGTTAGCATCATTCAATTCCATTGGTTGACCTGGCTTGAGGGTGGTATAAATTAAAATGAATTCTACCTATGACATCAGGGAAGAGTATGGAAAAGGCCCTGCCAAAAGGCAAAGGCAAGTCCACTGTCTAGGTGTGGTTCCATCCCATCCACCCTTCACTGAGCTAGACAAAAGAGTCTATCTCCATTTCTTTTGCTCCCTTGGGTGTGTCCCAGAGTTCCTCAAGAACTGGACTTTCCGGAGTGTGTGGGCGGGGAGGGGACTGAAACTGATTTCTGGGTCCCCCCAAGAAATCCATTATTAATAATTATTTTATCACAGAGCCAAGCCTAGCCATTGTAAATTTGAAAGATTTCATTTATTTTTAAAATTATTTTATTTTCAATCAACAAGCATTTATTTTTTTCTCCTCACCTCCCCCACCCTGAACTGAAAACAAAATAAAACCCTGTCGCCAAATAGGCATAATTAATCAAACCAAATTCCTAAATTAGTCACACCCAAAAATGTGAGCTTCCTTCTGCAGCCCAAGTCCCTCCCCTCTATCCGGAGATGGGCATAGGCATCATCATTTGACCTCTCCTGCATTGATTAGAATTCTGAAGTCTTTCAAAGTTGCTTGTCTTTACCATGTTGTTGTTAGGGTAGAAATTGTTCTCATGGTTCTGCTTACTTCCCTCTGCATCAGTTCATCGAACCCTTCCTGTGTTTCTCTGAAATTCCCCCTTCTATCCTTATAGCACAATAAGATTGCATTATCTGCCTTTTTTTTTTTTTTTTGTGGGGCAATGAGGGTTAAGTGACTTGCCTAGGGTCACACAGCTAGTAAGTGTCAAGTGTCTGAGGCAGGATTTGAACTCAGGTCCTCCTAAATCCAGGGCTGGTGCTTTATCCATTTGAACCTGAGTTCAAATCCAGCCTCAGATACTTGACACTAGCTGTATGACTCTGGGCAAGTCACTTAACCCTCAATGCACTCATCCATCCATCCATCCATCCATCCATCCATTCATGAATGCACTTATCCATTCATCCATCTGTTATGGGGAAATGGAGTGGGGGTTTGGGGGAGGGGTTCTTAGGAATTCCTCTTTAAAGAATGACACCCTCTTGCACACAAATCCAATTAGAATAAAATAATAGTTTATTTAGGGGCTGGGGAAAAGAATCCAAGAGAGAAGTCCTTGGACTTCTTCTCATGGGGAGAAGGCATGGCACAGACCGTGGCTCCCTGAGATACCTTTCTCCTTGAGCAGGACACAGGGAAATCCTTTTATAAAGGACTGATGGGGGTGATCATCTGACTGTGGAAAGTTCCCTCACTGGGGGAGGATCATCCCCTACTGGTGGTGGCTGGGGGAAGTTGGGTGAGGGGCGGCTCTGGATCTCTCAAGCCATCTCTGTCTCCTCATGCCACAAAGGTAGCAGCCACACCTAATCTTATCTCCCGGAAGGGAGGGGAAGACTGGAATGAAGGGTGGTGGTCCCAGAGCTAGCTCAGTCCTGATCAGGTGCCATTTATCTCTTTAGGTGTGTCTGTCCTTTGGTTTAGTTTCTCAAGGAGAAGGTTCTTTTGATTTACCCCAGAAAACTTCTGAGATACCCAGGGGCTCCATAACACATCCACCCATCCATCTATCCATCCATCTATCCAGTAGGAAGCACCTACTATGTTCCAGAAGCCTTGCTAGGCCCTGGGAATTTAAACCCCCTCCCCCCAAAGAAAAAACTATATTGGGGGGAAACAAACAGAATTTAAAAATATGTATATATGCATATATGCTCATGTATATAGATACACATGTATACATAAACACTCACATATATATTCTGTAGGAAGTACCCTTTGGCTTAATACAGTTAAAGTCTGTTTCTATGAGGGGTCCTTCCAAGTGCCGGGCATTTCAGCATCCCAACTTAGCTGCTAGAAAAAGTCATTTTATCCTTTTAAATGACACTTTGGCCCTTGCTACAAACTGTATTGATTTGCTTTCCACATCGTATGTTCTCTGGGAGCATAGGCTGCCTTAATGGTGTGATGATGAACATTGCCCATTTCTTTAGCTGGTTAGGCAGTCAGGGCTTTCTCTTTCCTGGAGCCCGCCCCCCCCCCCCAAGCCAATTCAGACAGGATTCCAAATTCCAAGGCCAAGAACCTAAAAAAGCCTGCTTTGAGCCTCCTGCCCTTCCCAGCCCTGGCAGAAGATGGTTTTCCCTAGGGTGAGTTCTTGGTCTCCTATTTGCCAGAGGATAAGGTCAGCTCCTCCCCTGAATTGCATTTTCATTCTAACCTTCGATTTAGAAAAGGAGGCACTTGGGCATCTGTGGGAAAACTCAACTTTAAGCCACCTTTGGGAGAGTCCTTTCAAAGGGCCCAGTGCATTATAAGCCATAAAGGATTATTAATAAGTGTTTGTGGATTGACTGACTAATTCTTACTGAATTTGAGTGTTTCTTCAAATTAAACGTAAACTAGAAATAATGGTTACAAACCCCTTTCCTTTTCCTTTGGTTTTATACTTATCAAGACGTGATGTCATCACCTAATAGCTAAGAGATCTGGAAGACACAGGTTAGAATTGTTCCTCTGTCACTCACCAGCTTGGGTAGGCCACTTCATTTCCTCAGGCTTCAATTTTGCCCTGCAAAATGAGGGCATTGAGCTTAGAAGCCTTCTGCAGCCCCAGAAAATAACCCTTCCTTCCTTTCTTTCTCCAATGAGGGTTGAGTGACTTGCCCAGGGTCACTAGTGTCAAGTGTCATCTGAGGCTGGATTTGAACTCAGATCCTCCTGAACCCCGGGTTGGTGCTTTATCCACTAGGCCACCTAGCTGCCCCATATGAAAATAACTTTAACTGCCCCTACCCTCTGTCTGGTTTTGGGAGCCACTTGGATTATGGGTGTGTGTGTGTGTGTGTGTGTGTGTGTGTGTGTGTGTGAGGGGCCACGATCTGATCAGCTTTTGATGCCACAAGAACCACTAGGACATTCTGTTTTGTTGGGAGCTGGGTGAAGGGGTGCTCCCTGAGGGCAGACGGGTCTTGCCTTTACTAACTTTCTAGGACTTTCTCAGTCCAGGGAATACTTGCAGACCTGCTAGCTCTGATTTCCACACAGAACATTACCCCAGGGTGGTTTCTAAACTAGTGATTTGGATTAAAAGGGAGAGGGGGATGGAGTGGGGGGCAAAGAGGGGAAGGTGCCACAGGATGGGAAAGAGTTCCTAGTGAAACAGGTAAACCACAAGGTCATGAAAAACAAGGCAGCATGGGCCAGTGGAAATAGTAATGCCTTAGGAGTCAGTGGATGTGGGTTCAATTCCTGCTTCCCTGCTGATTACCTATGTGGCCTAGCACGAGGCACTTAGTTTCCCTGGGCCTCAGTTTCCCCCATGTAAAATGAGAGGGCTGAATTTAGGGGTGTGGAAGAGCTGGGTAAGGTTCCTCTTCTGATCCTCCCTCTTGGGTAATTTTCCAGAGGCAATCTAGCCTCCATTTCTTGGAGCCCCTCCTTGGCCTGGCTCATTTAGCTGTTCATGAGGTCAGCTCCTATTGCAGAACCCTGAGACTCACTCCCAGCTGATCAGCCAATTAACAAATACTTATTGGGGGCGGTTAGGTGGCACAGTGGATAGAGCACCGGCCCTGGATTCAGGAGGACCTGAGTTCAAATGTGACCTCAGACACTTGACATTTACTAGCTGTGTGACCCTGGGCAAGTCACTTAACCCCCATCACCCTGCCAAAAAACCAAACCAAAACAAAAAAATCCCCAAATACTTATTGATTACCCACTCTGGGGCTGGACTGTTGGGATACAACCTAATCAGAACCTGTTTCCTCCTTTCCCCTAGGAGAATATGAGACCCCTCCCAGCTTTCCCTTTATGACCCCGAGAAAGCAAACACACCTGTGATAAAGAAAACGAATCTGGAGTGATGCCCCCCCCCTCCCGCACACCTGGTGGGGGCACCTGAGCTAAGCCTTCCAAGGATCTGTGCTTGGGAAATGCCGAGGATGCCCAGGAAGGGAAGGCCGAGCTGCTCAGGGCCTTGGAAAGAGGCTGCTTCCAACTTGTGAAGGGGAAACCGAGTAATAGGGAGCCCCGGGAGAGTTTTGAGCTGGGGAGTGACCTGGTCAGACCTTTGCTTTAGGGTTATCTCTTTGGTAGCTGGGTAGAGGTCGAATGGAGACGGGGGAGAGATTGGAGGCTGTTGTAACAGTCCCAGCCAGAGGCGTGGAAGGCCTGAGCCAGCCGTGGTGGCTGTGTGGGTGGAGAGACCGGGATTCCCAGCGGGGCTGGGCTCCCCGCTTGCTTCCTCCCTCCCTCCCTGTTCAAGCGGTGTTGTGCCGGGAGGACGGCAGCTTTCGGGGAGAGACTGGGGCAAGCTGGCCACGCTTCGGAGCAGCCCGTGGGGAGGGGCTGCTCCCGGGCCTTGGGATCGTCTGCCGGGGGAGCCCCTAAAGCTTAGTTATCTGGAGGGGGTGGGTGGGGTGAAGGTTGGGCTCAGCATCCCCGAGATTCCCGGGCAGGAAGCTGAAAGTGACTGCTGGAGGGGTTCTGTGTCCTGTAAGGTGGAGGGAGGAGGGGGTGGGGGTGGAGGGGGTAGGGTGGTGGTGGGGGGAAGCATTTGCCTAATCCTAACCCACATTAATAGTATGGCTGGAGGGAAAGCCCGGACTGGAGTAGGCCTGGATTGGGGCTGGCAACTTAGGGCACATCCCTCTCCGCAGAGCACCTGGTGGAGTTGGATGAAGGCATGAGTGCCGGCCGTGGCAAGGCGCTGTCTGCTGAGCCAAATTCCCGAAATAGGTTCCTTTTTAGCAGCCGGACACGGCTCCGATGGGCCAAGTAACCAATTTTACTGTCTCCATTTTCAAAATCAATAAGGAGTGTGGTACCAAGGGGGTACACTCCGTAGAAAGGGCACCAGATGATGTTTTACATAATTGCACATGTATAACCTCTATCTGATTGCTTACCACCTAAGGGACCGTGGAGGGGAGGGAAAGAGGAATCAAATGGTATCTGTCTGATTTCACCCCTTGGGCCTCCTCTGTCAGTTTCTTAAAACTTTTTTGTTTTTTAAACAATGGTTTGGACTCTCAGGGTCCTTCTAGGCCCAAATCAGGATTGAAGGCATGAAGGGTTCATTCATCACCTCAGGGGCTTCAGTGTCCTGCTTAGAAAACTTCCCAGAGTTACTTTGGTGGAGGAGACAGAGCCCTCCCTGGATTTGGAAAGAGTAGATGTGGATTTGAATCTGGGCTCCAACACTTAGTTCCTATGTGACCTTGAACAGGCTACTTCTGCTTCCTGGGCCTCAGTTTCCTTACATGTAAAATGAGAAAGTGGCTAGAAGGTTCCTTTCCAGCACTGAGTCTATTAATTCTTGCTGGGCAGATGTCTTAAAACCACCCAAAGTTCTTGCTTTTGTGGGTTCGTAGGATTTCATGTTGTCAGGGCCCTTAGGAGCCCCTCATTTTTATTGAGGAAGAAACTAAGGCTCACAGACACTGTGTCTTGCCCAAGGTCACCTATAGGTGGGGAAGCAGGAATTGGAAGCCAAGTTCTTCACCTGCAAACAGGCCTCCTCATTCCCCCGACAGCAGGAAAGCTTTGCTTGCTGTCATTTCCCTTTTTGTTGTGGTTTTTAAAAGCCTATTTCAGAACTCTCCTCCAGGAAAGACACATGGCGTGGCAGCTGCCCACGCCATCACACTGGGCACAGGAGACAGTTTTCATATGGTAATGCTAAAGTTTCAAGGAGGGAGCGAGTTTGTGAAGTGTTCCATTCTTGTGTCTGGTTACTAGAGGTTTGTTTGTTGTTTTTTTTAAAGATTCATGTTGACTTGGAAGGAGACAATTTTTTAAAAAGCATTTTGGGGATTTAAAAAAATCATATCCTTCCTGCTTGAGTTTACTATGGGGGACCATCGGTTCCTTGAAGATTTTGGCAGGTCCAGCAAAAGATTATAGACTTAGAAATGCTCTAATTCTATCCCCTTACTGTACAAATGCAGAAGCAGAGAAGGGGAACAATGTCTTGCATGAGGTCACAAATGCAGTAGCAGGCACCAGGGATCCTTCCCAAATCCTTGATTTCCAGTCTAGTGCTTTTCACATCAGACTGTCTCTCCAGGACCAGCCCCACTGGCTAAGAAGGAAGAGGTTCAGCTGCTACAGTAGGGGATGAGTTTGTTACTTACTTGCTTGTTTGTTTCCTTAGACTGATCATGAAAGAGACGACTCCAGCATGGAGGAGTTGTGGGCTTCAGTCCACAGGCACTGTACTAGGCACTGGAGACAAAAAGACAAAAGTGCCTCAGACATTTAACACTTACTAGCTGTGTGACCCTAGGCAAGTCACTTAACCCCCATTGCCTCACCAAAAAAAAAAAAAGGGTGGGGGGAATGGAGAGCCCTATGTCCCTAGTCTCCTCTGGCTATATTGTAAGCTGCTTGAAGAAAGAGACTATTTCATGTTTGTCAGTGAATGCTCAGAGCTCAGCCTGGTGTTTGGTGTAATCTAGTGGGCAACTAGTAAATGCTTACTGGTTTTTGATAATGGATTTACAAGCCGGGAATTCTGCAGAGGCTCATGGGAACTTAGAGCTAGAGTGACCATGAAGGCCATTCTGCTTATTTCAGTTTTGCATCAGATGATAAAAATCTTCTCCAGTTTCTCTGTCCTTGTTATGTTCCCTTTCATTTTTCTAAAGGCTTGAACACAGAGTAACCCTTAATAAATGTTCATTCCTTCATTCATTGCTGGGTGGTGCAGGGTGTAGAGTTCTGGACCCGGAGTCAGGAAGACCCCAGTTCAGATGTGACCTTTGTGATCCTGCGCAAGTCATTGAACTTGCCTGCCTCAGTTTCCTCAACTGGAATCACAATAGCGAGGAGCCAATGAATTAAGAGTTCAAAAAGGGCTGGTTTTCTTCCCTTCCTTGGGGGTCATTGGGAACTTTTCACCTTGACATCTTGGGGAGGGGGTGCTTTTCCTCCCACCCCCTACCCCCCACCCGGCCTGTTCTGAATCTGCTCTGCAGTACGGGAGCCCGGCGGAGCGTTCTTGGCGGGGGACGGGGGGGTGGGGGGGGAAAAGGGCGCCTGGTGGGGAGGAATGAGGAGGGGGCTCGGCTCCCGTGCTCGGCTGGCTCCCTTCCCTTCCCGCAGCGAAGGCGGGAATCCAGTCCGGCGCTTCCGCGGCCGCCGCACTTCCCTCGGAGCCTGAGCTCGCTCGCTCGGCGCCGCCGCCGCTCGCTCACTGCTCGCTCGCTCCTTTGGCGGCCGTAGCGGCTCCGCTCCGCCCCTCGCCCGCACCCGGCCCGGGGGACCGGGAGCCCTGCGTGCCCGCGGGAGGATGCTGGGCTGGGGCCCGGCCGCCCCTGCCCCGTTCTCCGCCCTCGGCCCCCCATAGCCGCCCCTGCCGGAGCCCGGGGCTGGCCGAGGGGGCGGCGCCTCGGCCCTGAAGCGGGCCGGGCCAGGGCGGCCCGGGTGCGAACGGGCGGGCCCGGAGGCGCCCGAGACAATGAGGCGGCTGCCGGCGGGCCCCGCACCGCCCGCGGCGGACGCAGCAGCAGCAGCCGCAGCAGCCGCAGCAGCAGCTGCACCGGCCGCAGCGTGAGCGCCCCCCCCTCTCAGCGCCCCCCTCCCCTCGCATCGCCCCCCACCCCGCCCCCGGCAACGGCGGCGGCAGCAGCAGCAGCAGCAGCAGCAGCAGCAGCAGCAGCAGCAGCAGCAGCAGCCGCAGGAGCAGCAGCAGGAGCAGCCCCAGCAGCAGCCGCCGCCAGCCTCCGAGCCCCGAGCCGAGCTTGGCTCACACTCCGGCAGTCAGTCCGTCAGCTCATCCATCCATCAGTCCGCCGGGCTTGCCAGCAGGGTCCGCCCCCTCTCCCGGGGCCATTGCCCGCCTCGGATCTCTCTCCCGCCTTCTCCCGGAGGGCAGCCCGGCTCCAGCGCCGGCTCCGGCTCTGGTTCTGGTTCTGCAGGGCGGGCGCGCGCTCGTTTGCCGGGTCATGGACGCCCCAGGCCCGGGGGCGCTGCTGGAGCCCGACGTGCCGCATTAGCCCCCCACCCGCAAGGACAGCGGCGGCCAGGCAGGCTGAGGGCGGCGAGGAGGAGGAGAAGGAGGAGGGCAGGATTCCGAGGACGTGGGCATCTCCTCCCGCAGCCCCCTCCCCGACAGAGAACCGGCTACCCGGGCCGGGATGCTCGCCCGGGAGCAGGCTGCCTGAGCCGGAGGCCCCGGGAGCCGGCATGTACCTGCTGGACGGCGGCGGCGGCAGCAGCAGTAGTCCCGAGCCGGGCCCGGCCACCATGCAGCGGGGGACGCCCCAGAGGAAGACCGTCTACCGCATCTCTGTGACCATGGTGAAGCAGGAGCTGCTGCAGCCGCCGTCGCCACCCCCGGGGACCACGGGCGACGCGGTGGACACTCGGGGGCCCGGTGCTCCCAGGCAACGGCGGCGGCGGCGGCTGCCCACGGCCACGGCCAGTCTGCCCCGGGGCGGCCTGCTGATGGAGGAGGCCGGGGAGTACCTGGCGGAGGAGGACCAGGAGGACGACGACGGTCCGGAAGACCCGGCGGGAGACGACCGCGTCCCCAGCCCCCGCAGCTTTCGGACCCGCAGCACGGGCCACTTGGAGCTGGGCCGCCTCAAGGTGCCCAGTCGGCCGGAGCCCGTCCAGCAAGGGCCTTTGGCGGGGAGAACGGCCGAAGCCGCGGCGGCTAAGCCGTCGGGCTGCAGGCTTGGGAGCCCCTCGGGGGGCGACGGCGGCGAGCCGGAGGAGGAGGACGCAGACGAGGAGAAGCAGCTGGCCCTTGGCGGCCCGAGATTTGTAGGAGACCCCGGGGCCGAGAGCCCCAGGAGTGTTAGCCCTCTCCCCGCGGCCGGGGCGGCACTGAGCAGCCCCGAGGAAGCCCCCGGCTCGGAGGTGGAGGAGCAGGGCTCCGGAGACCCCCGTGCCGAAGGGCCTCCCCAGCGGCTCCTCCGGAGGAGCCTCAGCTTCCGCCACTGGCCGGGCGGGGAGGTGCTGCAGCTGCGGGCCCTCTCCCGGGACAAGCACCACCGCAGCTCCGGCTGCCTGCACCAGCAGCCCGAAGGGGAGCCCCTCTGGGCCACAGCAGATCCCGGGGACGCCCCGGACGTAGATGGGGCGGCGATGGGCCCCTGTGCCCCGGCGGAGCCCCTTCCCCAGCCGCAGCCCCAGCCCCAGCCGTCGGAGAAGCGCAACACCCTGGACGTGGGCGAGGTGCTCAGCAAGGTGGACCCGCTGGCGCTGTCGGAGCTGGAGCGCTGGGAGCGCAGCAAGAGCAAGAACCGCACGTTGGATAACAGCGACCTGCAGCGGCTGGAGCGGGCCCAGGCCCAGGCCGCCGGGGGCCGGGGCCTCTTCCCCGGGGCCGCCCTGGGACCTCCCGAGCACCGGCTGCTGCGCTTCTTCAGCGGCATCTTCGCCAGGAAGGACGGCACCTCGACCCCGTTCGCCAGCCCCGATGGCAGGTCCCCCCGAGGCAGCTTCGCCCGCTCTCGCGGCTATTTCAGCAGCCTCAAGAGGGTCGCCCTGGACATGCAATCCAGCAGTGAGAGCATCGGCGGATCCCCGCAGAAAGGTCAGGCTGTGTCCTTGGGGCCCTGCGGGGCTGGCGGGGCCGCGTAGGGCCGTAGGCTCGGGGAGAACGCCACGGAAGAGCCGCGGATGGTTCTGGTAGCTAGGGAAGGGATCTGTGTGGGCTGAGGGGTTTGGGGGTGGGGGGCGGCGGGTGCTCTGGGAATGTGACTGGCAATGTCTTCTCACCCCTGCCACCTAGTCTCCTGAATACCCAACTGGGACTTCATGACTTCATTCATTCATTCATTCATTCACTCACTCACTCATTCACTCATTTATTCTCAGTGGCCCTAGGTGACCTCTCACTTGAGGACATTCAGCTGCTACCTGCCTCTCACAGGCTTCTGTGAGTGGAAAGGGGAGGGGTTGAAGGCCAAGCCTTTTCTCCTCCTTCAGCTATCTGAACCTAGAGCTGAGGGGGCCAGGCTTGGTGGAGGGAGGAGCCTCACCCCGACCTCCCAGAGTCCCCTTTCTCTCCTTTGGGGCTGATGAACCTGATTTAGTAAGTCGGTGTTCCTGGAGGAGGCACTGTGCTACAGCGGGTTTGGAATCCAGACCTGGGCTCAAATCCAGCCTTTCTCATTAGCCATCTGGCCAGGGGAAATCACTTAGAGGATCACAGATTTGGAGGATCTGGGAGGTTATCCGGGCTCACGAGGCCATCAGCCTTCCTCATACCCTTTGACTTCCTTTTATAGACATCTGTCTCTTGTTCATATTTTAAACATGCCTGAGAACATGGGGACAGTGGATGTCCCCATGAAGTAGTGGATAAAGTTCTCGATTTAGAGTCAGGAAGCCCTGGGTTCGAATCCCAAAAGTGCCGTTTAATCTCAGTGTGATCTTGGCTAAATAGTTTAATCCCTCTGGCTTTGACCAAGGGAAAATGAGTTTCCAGGCCCTGTAGTTGATGCTTTTCTAGACTCCTATTCTTACTCTGGGGTCTCCTCGGACCTTTCCAGTTTTCTTAAACTTTCTTCCCGAACACAAACTCTTCTATCCAGCCACACTGGCTTTCTGGCTATTTCATCTCTGAGCTCTGGGCATTCTCTCTGGCCCTCCCCCATGCCTGGAATACTGTCCCATCTTATCTCCATTTACTGACTTCCGGTAAGTCCCAGCTAAATTCTACCTTTGACAGAAAGCCTTTCCCAACCTCTCCATTCTAGTGCCTTCCCTCTTGCAATTATCTCCAATTTTTCCTGTATGGTGCTTCTTTGTACTTTTTAATTCCCTTCCCCCCCCCCCCCCAATACTGAGTTCCTTGAGAGCTAGGACTGTCTTCTCCCTCTTTTTGTATTTCCAGCTTTTAGGCCAAAACTAGGTGCTTAAACAAAGCTTGTTGACAGATGGACTGATAATATATCAACCTGTCTGCTAGCATTTTTTAGGCAGCTACTTTGTGTCAAGTGCTGGGCATGCAAAGACAAAAAACAAATTGTTCTGTGAGGAGTTTAGAATTTAACTGAGAAGATCTATGTGTATAAAGGTGGATTTCTACAAAGAGGTTCCCAGTAGTTTTTGTGGGAAGGCTAACACCTTGAGAAAGGGCAACCAGGAGAGGTTTCCTATAGAAGATGGTGCTTGAGGTGTGAGGTGAGAATACGTGTTACGAACAGAGGACAGCCAGGGCAAATGTCTGGAGGTGGGAGATGGAGCATTGCATATGATCAGCGGTAAATTTGGCCAAAGGCAGTAATATGCAGTAACATTTGCAAAGGCTGAGGACAGGTCCTGAAGGCGCTATTTGGAGAAGCACCAACTAGGAGAACAGACAAGTGTTCTCATTCTAGCCATCTTTCTACCCCTTGTTGAAGGAAAACCAAAACAAAACTATCCGTTGTATTTTGT
This sequence comes from Dromiciops gliroides, assembly GCF_019393635.1. Lineage (NCBI taxonomy): Eukaryota > Metazoa > Chordata > Mammalia > Microbiotheria > Microbiotheriidae > Dromiciops > Dromiciops gliroides. The sequence goes on along the minus strand of NC_057864.1, from coordinate 489,885,765 downwards.
GTTAGTCACTCCAGAAATGGTTGCTTTGTTTTTCCAAAACGATTAATTTGCACCAACCTACACCTCCTGTCTCCATCCATCGGGTCCCAGTTCCAGCCTTCTTTAATCGGTCTTTTGCATCTTGGTAATCATAGACCTGGGAGGAAAACAGTAATTAACTGCTCAGTCTCTAGACAAGTGCCTTTCAAAGAGGTAAGCAAAATAAAGCCCAGGCAATTACTTAGAATAAAAACATCCCTGGGTGGGTGGGACCTGTTGCTGCAAGTTAAAAGCTCTGGGGGCTTGGGCCTCCTTTCTGGGGAGTATTATCAGCTGGCTTGGGAATGGCCTATGTGGGGTCCAATGGTGGAATTCCTCCTTTGCTCCCCCCAACCCTGGGCTTCAAGTAACATCGAGAGCAGTATGATGGGAGTTTTGTGGCTTTCAGATCTGAATCAATACAGCCAGGAATTGCATTAGTTTGAGGCCTTACAAGCCTAGTCTGAATTACCAAAGAGCACTGAATGTTGATAAAATAGGGGAAGGGTCTGGGCCAATTACAGAAAATCCAACCAGAACCCGGGGCCCAGTTTTAGTACAAAGCTTCCCACAGCTACAAAAGAGCAGTCAGGATTTTTCTCAGGAACCACGGATTTTCCTTCCATTTAAATGCCTGGAATGTTCTGGGTTTTTGGCTTTTATTCCTTTGGAACACATATGAGTGGCCAGAAAGATCCTGGGCCCAGAGCTTTAGAATTGAAAGGAAACTTAGAGGCTGTCTAGCCTCTAAGGAACCTGAGGCCCTGGGCGGTAGGGAGTCAGTAGGGAAGAGCACTCCACCCTGAGTTCAAATCTTGCCTTTGGTGCTAATAACTGAGTGACCTTGAATAAGGAATTTAACCCACCTGGGCCTCAGTTTTTACTCTGTAAAACTAGGACGTTGAATTATTTGACTTGCTCTAGGGTTGCTCACTGCATCCAATCAATCACCCCCTTCTTTGTAGACTTTAAGTTGTCACACTTCCCATAACCTCCTTTCTGTCTCTCTCTTTCTCTTTCTCCCCCCTCCCCCTTCCCCCATACACACCCATAAAATTGAGTTTTATGAGAGGTTTAACATAGAATGTATTGGGATTTGGGCTTAGTTCTTTTGGTGTAATATCTGTCATGAATCTACCTCAGTTCTCCCATTGTATGTCTGTGTAATAATACCCTGACATATAAATCTTAGATCTTCTGACTGTAATGCAGAAGTGGTATGTGGTAAGGAAGGATGCCAGCGCTCTTTGTATTTCTTGGCCCTTGCAAAGTCAAATCTTGATCTTTGTGGGCTATTTTAAGATTTGACTTTTTAGCTTTTAGTAAATGCATTAAATTTCCAAGAAATTAAAGATGAATTGTAATAGGATCCCAGCAAGACAAAAAACTGACCTTCCTTCCTTCCTTTCTCATGGTAGAAAAATAGTTTTCTCATGGCTACAGCAAGCTCCTTGAGCCTAGTGATGGGGGACACATTATTAATCAACAGATGTTTGGGGGCATCTACTGACCATAGACCAGACCTTTTTTATTTACCTACTGTGTTCAAAGCAAAATCCTAGCAGCACTTATTAAGATAATTCGCTCAGGTTCATTGAGTATCCTGATGTATAGGTTGGGAATCATCCTCTGTGAGGCAGAGGTTTGCTGTTTGCTTAGTTTAAAAAAAAGATTGTTGAGCTAGATACTAATTCAAAGCAAAATGGTGAGATATGATTTCTTAAATTTATTCTGTTGAATGGTCATCCTCACTGTTATCTTCATCATCCTCAGGAATAGTTTTGTTGGTGTTTGACCCTAGTACCTAGCACAGGGTTTAGTAAAGACTTCTATGGTGCTTTCCTCACCCCAGCCTGGTGAGGAGGCTATGTATGCATTATTATCTGCATTTTGCAGATGTAGTAACTGAGGCTCTAAGGAGCCATGGAAGTGTAGTAGACAGAACACTGAAATGTATTTGGAGTCAAATGACCTGTGTTTCAATTTTGACTCTGCCCCTTTCCCCAGGGACTTTGGTGAATTTATCACACCCCATAGACCTTCTGGCCTAATCCAGGCTGGCTGATTGCTAAAGTGCCCTCCACAGCTAAATTCCATGAATTGTAAAGTGACTTGCTCAGGGTCACACCGGGAGTAAGGGATATCCTGGGATTTTCAATCCAACTCCAAGCTCTGTCCTTTTCCTGTCATACATTGTGCACAATGGTGAATAACTGGTTTATTTTGAGGTTGGTCCCAAATGTGCTTCAAGGAATAAATACTGACATTTCCCATGGGACTCAGGGTTTCAAAGCATTTTACCACACACATGATTGAGTTTGAACCTTCTAGTGATGCTGTGAGGGTGCCCAGTGCTATAAGTGTTATCAACTCCAGAGGAGGAAACTGAAGCTGAGAGGAGGGAGTGATGATTCCATGTCTTTATAATTCCAAGTCTAGCACTGTAGCCAATGCACCACCCTGCCTCCCTTTCCCGATGACTTCTTCAGGGGTTCCTAACCATTAGGCAACATTGTTGCATTTTTAAAGGTAATTTTAAACTTTTCATAAATCAGATCATGAATGTGTGTTTGGTTGCCCAGGGAACAAAGGAAGGAGGGAGGGAGTTGAAGAGGGAGATGGAGAATTTGAATCCTATGAATATTTATGCATGTATAGGGTGCCCTAAAAATCTTAATGGAGTTTTAAGCTATAAAAGACTTTTGGGAAACTCTGCATAGAGAGACACCGGATTCTGTGAATATACATTTAGAGGGAAACTTTGCATCTTGTCCATAGCTACCATCAGCATCCATTCCACAGCTATTAGTGGCAGAGCTGTGGTTGGAATGTAGGTGCTGCAGCCACAGGTGAAGTGCTGCTCCACTGCCAGAGACCTAGCTCCCGATGGAAGGAGCAAGTCTTGGAGCTCAGTTTCCTGCCCAGTGAAGGGCTGGCTCAGATGATTTTTGAGGTCTCTTCCAGCTCTTAATGCTATCATCCCATATCTTCCCGTGTCTGGTCCTCATCTGCTCGGAGCCCTTTCCCAGTTATTGATCATGTGATCTGACGATTTCTTTGCGCCTCAGTGGTCTCAAGTGGAGAAGGTGTCAGCTCCTACCTCTCAGTCCTATGATTTTATAACTTCACCTCCCTGGACCTCCTTAGGAAACGGGGAGATTGAGGGGCCTCGAGAGCCTGTCTGTACCCCAATGATGGCCCACTGGTGGGGCCCTTTTGGAAAGTTGTTCTTGGGGGCACATGATTCCCTGTGATGACACTGGCAGGAGAAGGTTTTTTTTTTCTCTTTATGTCTACTGGATATTTCACTGTGAAACTTATTCAAGGACCACAAGTTTAGGAAGCACCTGCTATGTGCCAGCAGCTGGGAATATTCAAAGAGAGAAGGAGACAGCCCTTACCCTGAGAGAAGGAAAAATTAAGGGGAGTTTGCATTTCTTAGGCTCATCCATTTAAATGAGTGGTTCTTAATCCTTATGTCCTGTCCTGCCCCCACCCCAACCCCCTGGCCTTCCTCATAGTCATGTTTTTGAATGCATTTGTAAAAGAGGATACAAAAGACCTTAGTCTTCTTGCAATATGGTGTGTGTGTGTGTGTGTGTGTGTGTGTGTGTGTGTGTGTGTGTGCCGCCCCCCCCCAGGTTTAGAGATCAAGTCAAACCTTATTTTATAGAGAGTTCAGAGTGGTTCAGTGATTTGTTGGTAGGCACACAGCAAGTACGCCTTGGAAGCTTGGTTTGAATCCCAACAAACTCCACTCTCCATTTTGTAAATGAGACACTGAGACTCAGTTAGGCAACGAGCATTTCTGAAGCAGTAAGAGGGTTCTGCTTGGCCACGCTGCCTGCCCCACAGTATTCTCTTTCCCTTCTTTTGGCTTTCTCCTGTTGAGCATGGGGGGGGGGGGTGTTCCCTAGGTGCAGACTAAAGATCTCTCTCGCTCCTATGATGGGAGATGCTTTGACATTTGTTTTAAAAAAAAAAAGCTGAGCGTTAACAATTTGTATAGGGACCCCAGATGTCTTATTAGATGTTTCTGTGATGAAAACCCAATGGGACAAAGAAACTCTCGTTCTCTTGGGTGAAGTCACCAAGTAGACCAGGTGGGGGAGGGGAGTGAAGGAGATCTCTTGTGTCTTGGTGCAGCTCTGTGTAGGCGCTAAAGGGGAAGGCAGCTGAGTTAATATATCCAGATTACAAAGAGCTGAGGAGGTATTAAGGTCACCGAATGGGAGAAAGGAGGGGGATTCATGTTCTGGTATCAGGGGCTGGTTTACCAGATGCCTAGAATGAGGAACCCCTGCCCTTTTTCTCTTCCATTTCGAGGAGATCAAACTCCAGTTCGGTGGTAGAATCAATCCTGCTTTATTTGGCCGTGCAGGTGACCCAGAATCACAGGTTTGGTAGGTTCTTAAAATGTGGTGCAGTTGTGCTTCCCTCCCCCCAAATCCTATTGGGTGATTGGTGTATCTACCCAGCCATGGCTCCTGTGAAAACAAAAGGGGCTGGGGGTGGATATGCCTGTTTGGTGGAATTGTCCGCATAGGGAGGAGAGAGAGGAATAGAATTGGTAGAATTTTGGAGGAGGAAGGCACCTTATGTGCTGGTCCGGTTTGCCTGGCCTTTTCAGAATCCGTGGGCCTTGGTGGTGTTCACATTCAAGTCAATAAGCATTTATTAAGCACCTACTATGAGTCAGACACTGTGCTAGGTTTGGGGACTACGGAGGAAAAAAAAGACACCTCCCCCCGCCCCCCTCAGCCCCCTATTCTTCTGGGGGAAACAATGTGTGCACATATAAACGTGTTATTCAGAATTACCCGGTACTGGATAAAACAGCTGATCATTGGTTGGTGAATGCAAAATAATCTCAAGAGAGAAGGCCCGGTCAGGAAGGATGGCAGTTGAGTAGTGCCTTGATGGAAGGTTGGGAAGAGAAGGGGAAATGATCTCTGCAAATACATGGAGGCTGGAGATGGATTGTCATGTAGGCCAGCGTTCCTAGAATGAGGAGCAGGAGAATAAAGTGATTTGATCCTGGGAGGTCAGTGAGGCCGGCCTTTAACCGTCTGGCTGTGTCGGACAAGCCTCCTATCCCAGAAGATCTTGAGAATTAGCAGCTTATCAGAAAATACATGGGATTTACAAGCTATTCCTGAGCACATTTTATTCACCCATTTTCTTTCTACCTGTTTTATGGTCTTATCGAGGGATGTAGAAAAATAAACATTCGAGATTTGGGGGGGGGGGTCTTGCTTTGGTTTAAGAAAGGAGAAATCCCAAAGTATCGAAAGAATTTGTGAATTCTTTCCAGTCATTTGCAGCTCAAGTTTTTCAAACAGGGGCAGTCCCAAGTGAGAGAAAATTAAACAGCTCCTGGGAACCTTTCAAAGGAGGCTGTTTCTGGGAAATATGGAGCATTTCTTCCTCTTCTGAGCTGACAATCTTTGGGGACCAGGAAGGGTGACATTCGCTCATCTGGGTTTTCATTCATTGGAGACCCCGTCCTGAAAGGGGCTAGTGTTGGTTCAGCCATTCATCCAACAAGGATTTGTTAAGTATTCGCAGCTGCTGTCCCCACCAGTGGCTGCTGTGGTGATGGGGGCTGGGAGGGGAAGGAGACCTTCCAGTGTGGATAGTGACTTGGGGGCCCTGGAGCCTGGGGCCTGTGGGCAGGATCCCCAGGGCTTGCCACTCTTCCTAGGAGCACACTGCCTCCCAGGCACGACACTTTTTAGCTGATGGTAATTTGCTGTATTTACACTGTTTCTTCCTTTGTTTACAACTAATAAATGCTGTTTAAAAATAGTTCCTTGGTGTGGGATAGGAAACTGATGGGAAAGGCCTTTAGTCTTAGGGACATGGACTGTGGACAGCTTTCCCTGGCCTTGCGTCTTCCATTCTAGGTGTGTCTAGGTACTTACTCTGGCTGGGGAAAGTTGCCAGCTTAAGAACTTTCTTTCTTTCTTTCTTTCTTTCTTTCTTTCTTTCTTTCTTTCTTTCTTTCTTTCTTTCTTTCTTTCTTTCTTTCTTTCTTTCTTTCTTTCTTTCTTTCTTTCTTTCTTTCTTTCTTTCTTTCTTTCTTTCTTTCTTTCTTTCTTTCTTTCTTTCTTTCTTTCTTTCTTTCTTTCTTTCTTTCTTTCTTTCTTTCTTTCTTTCTTTCTTTCTTTCTTTCTTTCTTTCTTTCTTTCTTTCTTTCTTTCTTTCTTTCTTTCTTTCTTTCTTTCTTTCTTTCTTTCTTTCTTTCTTTCTTTCTTTCTTTCTTTCTTTCTTTCTTTCTTTCTTTCTTTCTTTCTTTCTTTCTTTCTTTCTTTCTTTCTTTCTTTCTTTCTTTCTTTCTTTCTTTCTTTCTTTCTTTCTTTCTTTCTTTCTTTCTTTCTTTCTTTCTTTCTTTCTTTCTTTCGGCAATGGGGGTTAAGTGACTTGCCCAGGGTCACATAGCTAGTAAGTGTCAAGTGTCTGAGGCCAGATTTGAACTCAGGTCCTCCTGAATCCAGGGCCAGTGCTTTATCCACTGTGCCACCAAGCTGCCCCAAGAACTGGTTTCTTGATGTATGTCAGAGTCATATCCTTGAGAAGCATGAGAGTCAGGCAGAAAGAACTTTCTAGAAACACCTCTCCTTCCTCAAAATCCTAGTTTCCTTCCATGCCCCTTGGAAATCGGTATTAAGGTAGAGGATTCGATTGATCCGAAGGTTTTGTCTTTTTCATTTTATAAAATTGATGCTCCTTCTTCATTTCCCATCCCTTTTTCTCTCCTCTCCCCAACATCTTGGTCACTTCTCCCAACACTTACAGGATTAGACTGACTGGTGACTGACTTCTGGACCCTGACAAGTGCCAGGCTGGAGAACCAATGGGCCTCAGTTTTCCTCATCTGTAAAACGAAGCCATTCGACCACATAATCCCTTAGGTCCCTTCTTGCTCTTAGTCTACCACTCTGATCGGAAAGATTATTGGCACGGTCAGAGGACCCACATCAAATCCCACCTGTGCCACCTACTACCCATCGTCTTGGATGGCTTAACTCATTTTCCAGTTTTCTCCTCCGTAAAAATAAATGGGTTGGATTTAGTGGAGGGAGAGGGAGAAATGCCAGAAGTATCTTTTATCAGCCTCTTGTGCTTTCCCCCTTTTCCAGACATTGCTGACCCTTGGTTTTTGTATTCTAAAAAATAGAAACAATTTCGTCAATAACTCTCTCCCCCCAATTTTTATTTCGAATACTTAAAAACAGTCTCAGGCTTCCTGTTGGTAGTTTAATGTGCCAAACCATGAGTTTGTCAAGAGCAGGGACCCCTTTAATTCAGACTCACATCATGGAATAGGGCTGGCCTTGAGTCAGACCAATGGGACTTTTCCCTCTCTGGACCTCAGTGTCTTTATCTGTAAAATGAGGGCATTGAGTTTAATGATCTGCAGCAATTCATTTAACCTTAATTCCCTGACCTCCAAAGTCCCTTGCAGTTTGAAATTGGTGATCCCATGATCCCTTCCAGCCCTCAAATTAGATGATCCAATTTGCTTGCCCCCCAGCCTGACCAGAGGACCCTGTGGATGGGCACTCTTGAGAAATGGATATTGAATTAAATTCTTCTTCTCCATTCATTTTTAAATGCATGTTTAGTGGAGGAATGGAATCTGGGATGCTTGTCATTCCTAATGGGAGCTGAATTTGTTTATATTTTTAAAAGCTTTCCTTACCATTTAAGTTCTTCTCAATTCTGCCTTTTCTAACACTGTTTGGACTTTTCCCCCTACAAGGCTATAAACATTACTCTACTGAGAGGAAACCGCTTTGCCTGCCCAATCTGGTTCCCCTTGTCATTGAAGTGAAAGGAAGGAATGCCTGTAAAATTGAAAACATTGTCTGAAATACACCTTCGTGTTTGACCGCGTGGTGGGAGGCCGTCCCAAGTGAAGCCTTGTAAATGACAAACCCAGGTAGCAAGGCCCCCATGCATCCTCCTCCAAGGTGTGTCCTGTCCTCTGGCAGAATATTTAGGTTGGCTTAGATAGTTCCTGAGCCTGTGACATTGGCTTCGTGACATTGGCTTCAACCCATCGTCCTGCCATGTTGATATTTGGGTTGCCTAATCCGGACAGTCAGTTGTGTGTAAGTCAAATATCAAGGTTGTAGCAAGTGACTGCACCGGACCTGTGGCAAATAGTGAGATAGTCATGATGCTCCACCCCCACCCCCCAGCTCAGCAGCTGTGGGTTTCTCTCCTGCAAGAGGATCAAGTGTGTAGGGAGGGTCCCAGATGGGTGACCTTGATCTGACTAGGAAGGCCATGGTCCGCCTAAGGCATACCCACTTCCTCTCCTCTTTGGCAAGGAACTTCTTCCCCAAACAGGATTAGATAGAAGGCATCCTTGTGCAGTGAGAAAGCCAGCAGCTATTGGGCAAAAGCATCGGCTTTGCAAGGATCCCCGAGCCCAGTCTGGTTAGTGTCACCAAGGGCCACCTCTGCCCAAGTGGGGATGGGATAAGTGTTTTTGCTTGGGGTTGAGAGAGGCTGGGGCAGGTTTGCAGGAGAATCAATGTGAAGTGAGGTCAGGTGAGACGAGGTGAGGTGCAAGCCTGGTGGGGCCGGCATTGCAGCCATCTCCTTAGAAAGCTGTTATTCTCTATTGTGTCTGGGCTTGGCCCCATGTGGAGTCCCTGTGACCTTGAGTAGGCATTATTTACCCAAGTGGCTCCATTAGAAGGCATCTGATTGGAAGAAATCAGCCACGTCCCTATGTCCATTGGCAGTTCTGACCTTGAGACGGGTGAAATCCCAGGGTCTTTGGTAACAAAAGGAAGTGCAGAATAAGTATTTGGCTAGATGGGGTTTTCTCCCCAAGTGACTTCATTTGGAGATTTTTTATTTGGTACCAAGAATCCTTAGGCTGATAATCATGCTTAGCTTCCTTCAAAGCACAGCTCAGGTGACACTTCCTACAAGAAGCCTTCTTTGATCACCCTCAGGAATCTGCCTTTTCTCCTTCTTAAAATGACATCCTACTTTGATACCCACTTCCTGTTCACCCTGGTGTATGTTTTCTCAATCCCCGGGAGACTGTGGGCTCAGAGGATCTTAGGCTTAGAGCTAGAAAAGATGCCAGAGGCCATAGCATCCAACCCTCTGATGAGGAAACTGAGGCTGAGAGAGTTTCAGTGATTTGCCCTAGATGACACAAAGAACTCCCTAACCACTTTATTTGTTGATATTCCCAGTGCCTAGTATAGTTCCTGGCACATAAGAAACATTTCCCAATTATCCATGGATTGATCGCTACTTCCAATAACCAGTTAATAAAAGACTACTACATGCCCAGATGGAATAAGGTTTCCAAGGAGATATTTTTCTTGCAATCACTTTTTTCCCCTTATTTTTTCATTTCTGACCTTTCTCAATTTCTTCTTCCCCCTCCTCCTCCTTGTAACCAATAAGTACACTTTACCCAAACAAATCTTCACTTACTGCTGGCTGCCTCTGAAAACAGGTACTTCATTTTACACTTAAAGGGGGGGGTGTTCATATTACCTACATTTCCTAATGTATCCTCTCCCAATAAACCAAATAATTAAAAAACAAACAGGGCAATTTAACAAAACCAGCCAACCTCCTCCCCTCCCCCCATCTGATAGCTCTGTTACTCCCCACCTGCCCCTGGTCTCTCATCTTGGGGGCGGGGGTGAAGATCCACCTTCTTTTCTTATCTCTTCTTGGGGTCCCAGCGCTCACTTTGAATTCAAGTTTCAGTTTCAGTTGCTTTGTTGCTATGTCCTTTCCATTTATCACGTGGGCAGAAAGGAAGGAGACAGACAGTGCAGGCAACAGCAATAGTCTGGGCCAGGGATGGGAAGAGTTTGAACTAGGGTGATGACCTTGTTAGAAGAGGGAAGAGAGCAGAGGTGAGATGTGTTGTGCTTGTAGAAGCTAATTAAGTGTGGAATGTGAATGACTGTCGGGCTGTAAAACATCCCTGTAGATAACTGTGATACAAGATACAGAATGAAAAGGAGGAAGGAAAGAGATTCATGTCTTCGAGACTAGAGTATGGTTTTGTAGAAATATCCTTGGATTCCCAATTAGGAGGACCTGGGTTTGAATCCTGCCTCTGACACTTAGCTGTGTGATCTTAGGATCTTTCTGGGACTCAGTTTCTTCATCTGTACAATGGGGCACTGCTCTTCGGTGTTGCTGGCACCTGGCTGGTGTCCACTTAAGCCCTCCCTCTTCCACAGATTCAGGTCTCTGTAACTCAGCTCTTGTCACTGAGCCTGTCATGACGAGCTAGGGGGAGGGGCGGTGACAAGTGATATTTAAGAATGGATTTCTTTCTTTCCTTTTTTTGGGGGGCAATGAGGGTTAAGTGACTTGCCCAGGGTTACACAGATAGTGTCATTGTTCTGAGGCCGGATTTGAACTCAGGTCCTCTTGATTCCAGGGCTGGTGCTCTATCCACTGTACCACCGAGCTGCCCCCAAGAACAGATTTCTTTGCTTCCCCAAATGTTGGTCACAGAATCTAAGAGTTGGGAAGCTATCTCTGAGGCCTTCATCTGAATTTGAACCCAAGACCTGGCAGCCTGGTGGTAAGCTGGTGCTTTCTGGGAATCTTGCAGAGAGGTGGCCCATTCCACTTGGAGACAACTTGAATTTTAAGGAGTTTTTCTTGTCATCAAAACTAAATCGGCCTCATTTCTAGTTCTGCCCTTTGTTTCTTGTTCTGCCCTCTTGGGCCAAGCCAAACAAGTCAGACCTTCTCTGTGACAGTCATTCAAACACCTCTAGCCAACTTTCATATGTCCTCCACCTTATCTCTTCTCTCTTTGTTCTGTAGGGATTCCATCATTTCAAAATTATCTTCTAGCTGTGTAAAGAAAAAATATATTTAAAGCATTCTAGAAAATTAATATGCCATCTGTTATGATTAATATGCCAGAAATTCAGTTTCCTTCTTGAAATAAATTTCTATTGCCATTTAAAAAATATCACTTATATTTTCCAACGTGTCCCTTGTGCAGAGCCATCCCTCATGATGAAGAAATAAGGGGGAAAATGTTAACAAAACTTTCCAATGTGTTGAAAAGGTTTGGCATTACATGTACTGTTCTGCACCCAGGGGTGGGTGACTTGGCTACAGGCCACATTTACTGTTGTGAAGATATTTAGTTTCTGTGTTTTAGAATCTCTAAGACTAGGAGGGGGTGAGGCAGTTGGGGTTAAGTGACTTGCCTAGGGTCACACAGCTAGTAATTGTTAAGTGTCTGAGGCTGTATTTGAACTCAGGTCCTCCTGAATCCAGGGCTGGTGCTCTATCCACTGCACCACCTAGCTGTCCCCCCTTTTTTTACCGTTGGGAACTGGCCAAATAGCCAAGCTCTGTAGCTGTGATGTTTCTATTTCTTAGATGGTGGAGGTGGTCAGGCATACGTTCTGGTCCCTGGGCTTCTAGGTCTCCTTTTCTTTGCTCCTTTTTCAACTTGCCTTTTGGGCTGATTCCATGGTCATAGGAAAGGTCATCTAGGCTCTTCACAAGAGAGCCAGGATTTCTGATGCTCGGACTGTGATTATTCTGATGTGATGGTTCATCATCTGTCTTGTCTTCTGTCCACACTTGCCTTTACTGGAATGTAGAAGTAGCAGGAATTAGCTACTACCATAATGAAGAGGAGGAGGGAGGAGGGGGAATGTTACTGTTCGGTCATTTCAGTCGGGTCCTATTCTTCATGTCCTCATATGGGGTGTTCTTGGCAGATACTGGAATGCTTTGCCATTTCCCTCTCTGGCCCATTTTACAGATGAGGAAACTGAGGCAAACAGGATGAAGTGACTTGCCTAGGATCACACAGTTAGAAAGTGTCTGAGGCCTCATTTGAACTCAAGTCTTCCTGATTCCAAGCCTGGTGCTTGGACTCCACAACCACCCTCTGATGAGAAATACCAGATATTACTAATAATAACCACAATATTCTGTCAGAATATAAGCCCATAGCAAGCGGGTTGTTTCCCTTTTGTCTTCCTATCTTCAGTCCTTGGCAGAGCGCCTGACCCTAGCAAGTGTTTTTTAGGTGATTGATGGAGCATAAACTTAATAATAAGTTGTTGATTGATCCAGGAAAATTATTGGCATTTCTATTACCCTTTAACACTTGAAAATCTACGTTATTATACATACTATACAAACACTGCATGTACTATACAACAATACATTACTATACTATTACATACATTATTTGATTTGATATTTATAATTCATCGAGACGAAAAGAATTACATTTATACAGCACTTTCAGATTGCAAAGTGTTCCGTATGTATGTATGGATGGATGTATGGGAGTATGTAAGTATATATGTATATTCTTATCCGGCCCTCACAGCAACCCTGGGAGGTGTTGGGGCTGTTGTTATCCTCATTTTATGGACGAGGAAACAGGCCCAGAGAGGTCAGCAGTTGGAAGCTCCCTTGGCTCTTGGTTGTCTGCAGCAGGATGGGAGCCCAGCGTTTTTACCCACAATGCCATCTAGGTTCCCCCCAAAGTAACAGATTTTCTGTCAAAAAAAATTTAAAAACAGAAAACCAGCTTTACTGAAATAGTTGCTGATCCCAGCTCTCTTCCTGCAGAAACCCAGTATTTTAAAAGCAGTCATGTCCTCAGCAGACAGATCACAGGGAGGTTGTGAAGGGGGCTTGTTTGGCGGCTCAGCCCCCAGCTGTTTAGGTCATTCTCTGGGCAATCTCCGCTGGGGTGAAGTACAGGAAGTAGAAGCACCGGCTGTTCCCAGTGCATTAATGAGCACTGTCAAACTATAAGAACCATCTTCAGTGTCCTTGCCTAGATGGAGCCCTGTCCCCACCCCCGCTGGGCTTTTGCCCTCTGCCCTGGGAGTGCTCTTAGAGGGTGAGGATGAAGCCTCTGGATCACCCCAGCTTTCTCTGGCTGAAGTGCACAAACGACACCCCAGGATGCTTCTCTCCTGGTTTTCTTTGGGGAGGGGGGTTAGGGCTCTCCAGCAGGCAGCCTTTGGTCCCCTCATACTTGGTGATGAGTGAAAATATCCAAGCCAGCCCAGCCCTTTCCCTGTCTTGAATCATTTGTCACCCTTGTTTCAGGTCGTCGTGTGTCGTGTCCCCCCCCTCCCCCCCATCTTACTGGCCTTACCTGGAAGGCCTTACCTATCTCCTCAGCTGCCACAGCCCCAAGCACTTTTTTGTTTTTTCTGAGGGCAAGGACTAGTTCATGCAACATTTTTGTGTGTTGCCCCAATGCCCTAGTCAACTCCTAAAAAACTGTTTGTGAAAGGAAGAAAGGAGGGAACACGGGGGTGGGGAGAGGAGCGGGAAGGAAAGACCCCAGCTGGAGGTGGAAGGGAAGCATCCTCTTCTTAGTGACAGTAGGTGGTTAATAAATGCATTGTGATTGATTTCTGGACATTGACTTCTTGTTGATATACCCTGGACATACAAACAGGAAGCTACAACCAACTCCAAGAGCCAGTCAAATTTGGGGCTTGTACTCGAAGTTGTCTGATTCCTACCTGTCCTTCAAGGCCGACTTCAGTGGTGCCTCCCGGGAAGCACCACTTCCTTGCTTGGAGATCAGTGGATCTCAGAGCCAGCCAGGCTTGGTGATCCCCTTTTGTAGGTGCTGAGGAAGGAATTCGTCCATTGGCTAGAAAGTTGATCTTGGAGCTCTGTCAGGGCTAGAGATGTAGAGCTCATGGGAGAACCCAGATGCCATCTTGAATAAAACCTCATTTTACAAATGAGGCATCTGAGCCTTGGGGAGAGAGAGTGGTTGGCCCCAGTTTTGACCCCAAATCCAGCCGGGGCCCAGAGCTGGGAGGGGCCTTATCTCATTTCACAGATGAGGGGACGAGGCCCCGGGAGGTGGGAAGTTACTCATGCCTGGCCCCACGTTAGGAAGGAGCAAAGCCGGGATTCTTAGACCTCGGGCTAGAAAGCTATTGCTAGATTTGAACCGACTCTGTTCAGTCTTTTTTTTTTTTTTTTGTATGAGGTATTTTATTTTTTCCGTTACATGTAAAGATAGTTCTCAACTTTTGTTTATACATGCTTTACAATTTCAGATTTTTCTCCCTCCCTCCCCTCCCTCCCCTAGACAGCAGGTAATCTGATATAGGTTATATCTATATATCTCTATACATATACATATAGATATATATATATACATAATAACATTAATCCTATTTCTGCATTAATCCTGTTACAAGAGAAAGAATCAGAGCAGTGATGCAAAACCTCAAAATAGAAAGAAAAAAAAAACCAACAGCACCCAAAACAAAAGAAATAATATGGTTCAATCAGCATCTATACTCCACAGTTCTTTCTTTCTTTTTTTTTCTTGGATTTTGAGATCCTCTTCTATCATGAGTTCCCTGGAACTCTTCTGTACCATTGCATTGGTGAGAAGAATATAGTCCATCACAGTAGGTCAACACTCAATGTTGATGATACTGTGTACAATGTTCTTCTGGTTCTGCTCATCTCACTCATCATCAGCTCACGTAAGACCCTCCAGGTCTCTCTGTTCAGTCTTAATTGAGATGAGGTCCCTTTCTAGCAGGGCTGCCCATGTTGGTAAAGTGCATTCTTGACGGCTAGCCTTCTGCAGGTGAGTTTGCTTCTCAGACGGCATATTTGAAGTCCCCCTACCTGGGAAGTCCCTTCCAGGACTAGCTTTCCACTGGCATGGTCCTGGAGACCTCTGCATCACCTCCCTCCTCGCTGTTCTAATGTGAGTTTGGATGTAGATGTGATTGTGATGGTTTGGAGACCAAGGGGAAAAAATTCCCTCAGAGAAGCTGTAATTTCCTTCAGGACAGGATGTTGCTGGTCACCAGAAAGTTCTCTTTGGGATGAGCTCATCTGGAGACAGCTGTGGCTTTGAGGCTGTCACTGGTCCCTTATTTTAACCCAGAACAGCTTCAGGTTTATTTCTCTTGGGATGTCTTTGGGTGAATTCATTGTCCTGTTCTTTTTTCCCCACAATGGCATTTTCACTTTTTTCAGCAGACATCTGCCTCTCAGGGGCAGAATTCTGGGGGCTCTGCCAGCATCCCACACCTGGGGTGTGAGGCTTGTCCTGTTAGATGTTACCAAGGTGCTTCTCAAGCCTCCCTTTTTTTATTCATACATTGGTTTGGGGGGGGGGCGTTCCCACAACCTGGAGGCATTGCCTGCCCACAGAACAACTTCCCTCTACCTGGGCAGCCACTAATTTTATGTAGGTGGTCTCTTTAGAAATAGGAACATGAATAAAGCAAAAGCCTTGTTTACACTGGCTTGTGTTACTAGCTTTGTGCCAAGCACTTCGATAAAAATACAAGCCAGCATGACAGCCCCTGCTGGTGAGGGGCTTCTATTCTAATGATGGCCCCAAATGGAGTGGGGGGATGGGAAGTCCATGGGATGGTGAGAGGGACAACAGAACAGACCATTAGTGGGTCCTCTTCAGAGACAGCCAGATGACCTCCCCTACAGCAGGCAGTGGGAGGAGATGGGTTTGTGTAGGCAGGGGTGAAAATGGCATCGCTGACCAGCTGAGCTGCTTCTCCCAGACGTGGCCTCTGCAAGTCTGGGTCAGCCAATATAAAATGGCTATTTCCATGCTGCCTGAAAAGGGAGAAGGGTCTTTAGAGGCTATGGAACCTCCCTGAGCAGAGAAGAAACTTCCACAAAGTCACTTAATCAAGAAGCATTTGTGGGGGCAGCTGGTGGCGCCGTGGTTAGAGCACCGCCCTGGAGTCAGGAGGACCTGAGTTCAAATCTGGCCTCAGACACTTAATACTTACTAGCTGTGTGACCCTGGGCAAGTCACTTAACCCCAATTGCCTCACCAAAAAAAAAAAAAAGAAAAGAAAAAAGAAGCATTTGTGAAGCACCCCCGTGTGTCACGCACTGTGCTACATATTGGGGATCCGGAGATAAGTGTGAAGCAGTCACAGACCCCAAGGAGCTTCTGTCTCTACAACCAGTGTGTGTGCTTACCTAAGGGCAGATCTCTCTCTCTCTCTCTCTCTCTCTCTCTCTCTCTCTCTCTCTCTCTCTCTCTCTCTCTCTCTCACACACACACACACACACACACACACACACACATTGCCATAAGGGATGGAGCTGAGACTCCAACCTCAGAATGTGTCCCCAAAGAATTCTGGTATAGGTGAATTATGTCTAATGATATTTACAGTATTAGGAATGAAGACATTTTGTTATTATTGTGAAAATGGTTTTGACCTCATGGATGGGGTCTCAGGGGTCCCCCAGGGTCCCCAGATCACACTTGGAGAACCTGCATTATGCTACTTTTCTCTGGATACAAAAATTGGTACATTTGGAGTGGTCTGCTGGTTGGACAGAAATCATCTCTAGGAATCGTGTGTAGTTTCCTGTCAGCTCCAACTCTAGCACATTTGTATGTGCCCTTTTCTCTGCTCAGGCTAGCCTCATTTGTTCTTGTTAAGCTATTTTCCAGTCATGTCTGACTTTTGTGATCCCATTTGGGGTTTTCTTGACAGAGATGCCAAGGAGTGATCTACCATTTCCTTCTTCAGCTCATTTGACAAATGAGGAAACTGAGGCAAATGGTTAAGTGACTTGCCCAGGGGCATACAGCTAGTGTATCTGAAGCTGGATTTGAACTTACAAAGATAAGGACTTCCTGATTCCAAGCCCAGTGCTCAACTCCCACCTAGACAGTATTGTCACAGGGTGGGGGAGGGGGGGAGAAGGTGGGGGTCCTTAGGTATCCCTCAATAAAGAATTACAGTGTCTCACACAGTCCAATTAGAATTAAAACGGTCTTTTATTTGGCACTAGAGAAAGTGATTGAGTGGGAAGTCAGACACCCCCCCCTGCCCCGTGGCTTAGAAACATCCTTGTCAGAGAACAGAAGGAAGGCAAAAACTTTATAAAAGTATAGATGGGGTGACCACCTGAAAATGGAAAATTCCTTTTGGGGTGGGGTGGGGAAAGCCTGGATGCTTGTCATATTCCTGAGAGTCCAGGGGGATTTTTAAAAATGATGATCCTGACCTTTGGGGTTACTTCTGTCTCCTAGCTCCAGTCAGGTAGTAGCCACGCCCAACTGACTTACCTGCTATAGAATTTTATCTCCCCGACTTCTTAGGTGTGTCTGTCCTGATATCTAGTTGGCTAATCTAAACTTTAATAGTCTCTTGATTTCTCAATGTCTGCCCTGTTATTTGGTCATCTTTGGTTTTGCTTCTCAGAGGAGAAACTTCTGATTTGTCCTAAGCCCATGTCAGTATGTTTCTAGTCTCTTTCCCCTCCAAATTGTCCTCTATCTCTCAACAAAAAGATATTCCCAGGGCATGAATTAAACTCTTATGGAAAAACCTTCACTGGCTTCCTAGTCCCTCTAGGGTTGTCAACCAGTCTAGTAAAGCCCCACCCCCACCCCATATCGTGGTTCCACCTCCCTAAAGTGGAGATTATTGTAATGAGACTGATAATCAGTTTATCCATACTATAAATATAACTATTTTTTCTTTCACTATTCCAGAGATACCTTTCCACTTTTCTGGTTCTTTCCCTGTGTTCACTCACAGTATTGCAATAACACTTGGGAAACTGAGTCACTGAGTCTTGTAATTCTTTTGGGATGACTCACCATCAATTTGACCCTAATTCCCTCCCACATCACTCTCTAGCCTTATTTCATAGTCTTCTCTTCCATGAACTCCATGAACAGCAGCAGCAGCATTCTGTCAATCTCTGAGCATTTCGCCAAAGGGTCTCCCATGTCCGGAAGTGCTCTCCCTCCTTGTTTTCATTCTGCTTGATCCTTATGTTCCTTTAGGCTCAGCTCAGGTGTCCCCTCCCCAGAAGCCTGACCTGGACCTCCCTCCCCACTCCCTTGCTAGTTGGTGCCTGATCTCCTCAAAGGACCTTTCGTTTTCGTGCCTGTGTCTGTGTTGTACTCAGATTCACGATGCATCTCAGTGGGGACTTCATTCTTTTCCTATATCCCTAAAGATGAATCTCGTGCCTGATTTATTGCCTTGTTGAACTGAATTCAGTTCCAGTATTTTAAAGCTTTCGAAAGCTTTGTAAAATGTGCTTATCATCTTCGGTTAAGTTACACCCCTCAAGATCTGCCTGAATCTAATTGCGACTTCCGAATTTCTCCATGACAAATCCGTATGGTCTGCTTGGGTTTTTCCCATGATGATAATGATAGCCAACATTAACATAGCACTTTTAGGGTTATGAAATGTGCTTTACATTGGAGTCTTTCCCAAGCGATCAAATAAGCGCTGGCCTTGTTTCTGGGTCTGACTGAAGTCACAAAACTCTCTAGTAGTAAGGAGGGGAGGTACATAACCCGAGGAGCCAGAAGACTTGGAATATCATTGCAGTTCTGCTGTATCTATCCGGTAATGGGATTTGGGGAAAGTTAGCTTCCTTCTCTGGGCCCCATCCACCCAGTGAGGGCATTGGGCTTGATGTCAAGTAGGAGACATTTCCTCCCGATTTCTGGTTTCCAAAAGTCGAATGGGAGGCTTTTGTGTGATGGCTGTGATGTTGAGAAGAGTTTGATTCTGTGGTCAGACACACGTTCTGGGAGCCCGTGATTGACCACATGGTAACCTGGTGCCCAGTTTGGGTTCTGGTCGGTGTGTCCCTAGGATCCTGTTTTCTCGGTGGGCCCCCAGTGGTGCCACAGGCAGGCTGTTCGGTTTGTTTTCCTTTTTCATTTTAGGAATTGTCACCATTCTGTTCAAGCCTTCCTTAGGCTGCCTTCCTTTCTTTTGGCCCCCCATCAGACTTGGATTTCATCCCGGGTATTTGCAGATGTTCTGAGATAATAGTGTCATTATCCCCATTTATGAGTGGAACTTTTCCCTTAATAAGAGTCCTTAAAAGCTACCACCAACCAGTTAGAATTTTCCCATTGGAATTATTCATAGACAGTTGTGGAAGTCAGAGCTTGCTCCGCTCCTGGAGAACATGTTTCTACAACTAAACAAGTTGAATTTGAGGGTTTGATGCTCAGCAGTAGAATAACACTTTCTCACACTTACTAAATCAAAGAATACATTACAGTAAAGTTCCATGGTGGGGAAGGAGGAAGGGAGGAAGGGAGGAAGGAAGGAAGGAAGGAAGGGACAGAGAGAGAGAGACAGAGAGGGGGACACAGAGAGACTGAGATTATGCCAGAAACATTAGGGTAGAGATGATGCAGTGAAGGGGTTCTAGTCTACAGCATCATCACATTCTTGTGATCTCTGGTCTGTCTTCTGTGAACAGTTCCACGCATGATGGTGGTGGTGTGTTTCACATACGAATTACATCCAGGATGGCTAACCTGGCTAACATCTGCATGGTTCTGGATGTAGCTGCTTCCTGAAATTCCTTATTATTTTTGAGTGATTTATTGACATTTTTCTATAACACTGTCACCCCCACCCCCCATCAGAGCCAAGGAAAGCCGTGTGTGAACATGGCTGTCTCCACAGACTGGTCCGCTGCTGCCTCTGAAGTCCCAATGGATTGGTCTGATCACAATTCTGAAGCCTTCCCATGCTGTTTTCCATTACACGATGATAGTCAATGTGTACTCTTCCTTTGGCTCTTCATGCCTCACCATGTGTCGGCTCACCCACGTTTTCCCAGGTTTCCGTGAATTCTTCATATTCGTCTCTTAAGGAGCAATAAGATTCCATTCCATTCATGGGCCCTGGTTTGTTCCCCCATGGGTGGGGGTCCACTTTCTTTCTAGTTCCTCCGACGTGCCCTGGTTACCCACTTATTCCCTGGTCTCCACTTGCCCTTGACTGTGGGTCAGTGAACTCCTGTGCTGCGTGTCCAGGGTGGGTTGTCCTGAGCTCGGCACTCTGGCTTTTCTGTTGTCATTTTCAGGCGGGTTTGGCGCTCTGTTGAAAGGGATCATGAAACTGACGTGAGGGGCCCCGGATCTCGCTTCTTCCTTCGGGAGAACTCAGAGATGAACTAGACAGTGAGAAGGGAAATCGCTCTTGGTTTCAAATGACCTTCTCAGTGTATGTGCAGAAAGCCTTATTGTTCTCTGACTTTAGCCGGCTTCCTGTGAGCATTCAGGACTGGCTTCTTTGGGTGCGCGCCAGGTGAAGAAGGGGGATGCATGGGATTTATGTGGGCACCGTTCTGGCCACTGTAAGCAAGCACGAAGCATTTGGTGGCTGTAGTGATTTTCCAACCAGAAAATCTGGAAATACAAATGTCAAGCGCATATTTTGGAGGATGAATCATGAACGCTTTACATCGGCTCATGCACAAGACACATAGCCCTCATTCCCAGAGCACCAAATGCTTCTTGGGGTTGGTGTGTCAACAAAACCCACGCAGCAGCAAACAAAGATGAGCAAAGAGAAGGTGGACACTAATCACCTCAGCCTTCCCACATCCTTGTATGAATGGGGGCAGGGGCAGCTCAGCCTCTTTCCTCTTTCACACTCACTGTCTTCTTGAGCAGGGAAGGCCCCCCCCCCCCCCCACACAGCTCAGTGTACTGATCTATCCATCTTGAGTTTTTGTGTGTGCACTTTTGTAAGAAAGTGTCTGACTTAAAAACAAACAGGTGAAACATCAGCCTCATTTGGGAATTAATGAAAGGGAAATGGCTGGCTTCTCTGCATTTCCACCCCAGTAATGCTTGGTATGTCCCCTCCCTACATACCAAAGAACTCTCCTTCCACTTCTCCTCTGATTGGACAGGCTCTGGTATTTTGGGTGATTAATGAATAGAGCAAGATTAGTTCTGGGTGATAAAGGAGGCTGTGGATTTACTTTAGGCAGGTCTCCTTCCCCATCAATTTGATCAGATCAGCTGATTAAATTCAGTATCATCTAAGCTCCTCCAGCACTGAGTGACATGCATACTTGAAGGATTTTCTTTTGTTTTGTTTTTTTTTTTGGGGGGGGGGTTGCCTTTTCCCAGACAGTATGATAATGTTATTACATATTTTGGAGCACTTGAAAGTTTGCATGTAATTTCATCACCAGGATTTCTTGTACATAATCCACAAGGGTCATCAGGTCTTTGCTGGAAGACCTCCAACAATGGGCAGGTCTACCCTCTGCTTCCCAAGGCAGCCCCCGTCTATTTTGGGCTATGCATGAACCCCATCACACAGAATAGGAAACAGGTTCAGGGGAGTTAGGCGATTTGCTTGAATCTCTGAGCTCCATAAGAAACAGGGAGGGAAGGGATAGGAACAGTTCATCGAATCACAAAACAGAGTGAGAAGGACCATCTAATCCAGCTGTGCTGGACCAAGAAGCCTTCCTGAAACATCCCCTGCAAGCAGGCTTGAGCCCTGAGCTAGCCCCAGCATCCCTTACTGAGTCACAGCCCTAGGAGAAGCTGAATCCCTGCTCCAGGCCCATCTTCCTGAGGCATTGCCCCCCTTTGTCTTCCCAAGACCCCTTTGAGTAGGCGCTGCCATCCCCAGAGCTCCAATTCCAATGTCCTTTTGGTTGCTGCACTGACTGGTACTTCGGGGTCTCCTTTGCTGGTCACCTATCCCTGGCAGGCCAGACCAGTGATGTCTTGGCTCACAAGCTCTTCTGGGGCTGCTTGCCATGATGACTGAGTTCTCTCCCACCATTTGCAGTAAAGAACAAGGAATGGGTCAGCTGGCTGAGGGGCCTCTCTGTGAACAGTCATGTCTTGAATGACGGCTCCTCAGGGCTCCTTGGGGGCAAGCCAGGCCTTTGTCGGGCTCAGCTGTGAGCTTCATCACGGGCACTAATTACAGCAACAATTCCTAATAAGGGTCTTTAAAGGAAGTGATTATCAGAACGCTTCATGTACATGGAGAGGACTTGAATGAATAGAAGAAGCATTTCTTGGGTGAATGAATGAAAAAGCCTTTTAGTCTGTGCTTTAGTCTATGCTTTGTCAGACACTGTGCTGAGGTGACTAGAAAGAGGTGAATCCTTTCTTTTTAGTTTCATTGGTGCCTGTTATTTTCTGGCAGTATCCTTCCCTTACCCAAGCTATCTTTCTTTGAAATACATTGGGGCAGTGGATAGAGGGCTGGGGCTGGACTCTGGCCTCAGAAGCTTACTGGCCCTTGGGCCCTGGGCGAGTCACTTAACCCTGTAAAGTAGGGATAATGATAACACCCACCTGGAGGGTTCATATCAATGAGATATTTGCAAAACAGACACTTTGTGCTTGGCACATAATAGGTGCTATATAAGTACTTATTTCCTTCCCCTTTTGACAAAGATGCACACATATATCTCCATCTATATACACATGCATGACTGGCCATGGGTGTATACACTGCTCAGCCAAAACGTCTGCTGCATCAGCTACACCTGACATTGGGCGATATTCCCCACCTGCAGTCCTCCACCTCTTCTACAAAAGGAAAGGAGATAGTAACACTTTCTCTTTTCTTACGACATCACCTTCGTTCCCCAGCATCTCCCTCATCCTCCCCTTCTCCCAGAGCTGTCTTTGATAACAAAGAATAGAAAATAAAGAGGAAAATAAACACAGCTCAGCAAAATGAATTCATGCTCAAGCAAGCATCTGTGGAGCTTCCCCACGTGCTAGACACTGCACCAGGCTCTGGAGATACAAAGAAACCCCAAACTACCCCTGACCTCGAGGGGCTTCCATTCCAATATGAAAGACAACATGCACATATATACAGAGCAGCTGGGAGGTAGCTCTGCTGGGGAGCAGGTAGACAGAAAACCCAGGATTCCCAAGGATAGGAGGAAGAGCAGGAGCACAAGCTGCACAGACTATGTGGTGTTCCACTATTACATAATCCTGCCACCTCTGCAAAGAAGGAAGGAGACGTAATTGTTTGGTTTTCTAAGAACACAGGTGGCAGCCAGTCTCCTCAGATAAGGGGAGAGGGAGAACAGGCAGCCAGTTGAGAAGAATCACTGAGAGAAGAGCCAGATGATCTTGGTCGTGAAGAGGAGTTCAGCCAGATGATCTTGGTCGTGAAGAGGAGTTCTGTTGCTTAGAGAGGGCTGCCATTTGGCACAAAGGCAATTTTGAAAGTTCAGTCTTAGTTGACACTGTAATGCCCATGGATGTGGAGTCTTCATGGACCTGTGACTTCATCCATGTGGCCACGCCTTCCACCAACATCATGTCTCCTCCCTGAGTCCAAAGAAAGGCTTCATGATGTGAACAAAACACCATCTCTCTCTGAGCACAATGGAGCTGGTCCTTCGGATGAGGGGCATCACCAAGCCAACGGTGGATGCCTTTCCAGCCCAAGTTTGGGTCCCATGGACGCGGTCTTCTGGTCCTCACAGTCACCTCCATGTCCCAGTGAGGAACTGAAAGACCCCTTCAATGGAGAAATACATGTGTCTTGCTACTTGGTCTACCTTCTTTTCCTCCCCCAACGGGACTGTTTGAGCTTAAAGCCCTCAGACTACCTGCCCATGGTGAAGAATGAACATGCCTGCTTTCTATGGTGCCGAGGCGCTTACAAAGACAACATATTAGAATGAAGCTTCTTCCTTTCTTTGGTGACAGCTGGGCACATTTTATAGGAACTTCCTGCCTGTGTGTAAAGGTCTGACAGACCTTAGCTGAGATGGAAAGATTAGCAGGGGCTGCATTTGGGCTCTCTGCACTTTTTTTTTTTAGCATTTTCTAGATTGATGTTGGGTTTCAGCTTCTCATCATTTATTTTCTCCTTCCCCCACTCCTTTCTCCGCTCAGCAGGTCAGTGTGTTTGTGGCTACTGAGGAATCACAGTGTCCTCAAGTTTTCCCTCTTGGGCCACCATAGCTGTTGTGAAGAGGCTCCTGCTCCCAGACCCCCAGGGAGGAAAAGGAGCAAGGAAGGACTCAGTCCTTTCACTGCTAATGTTTCCTTTTCTTTTTAATTTTTAATTTTTAAAATCAACTTCGCATGTATTACATTTCCATGTACAAAAAAAAAACAACAAAAAGGGTTACATAGGAAATCATGAATTTCCATTAGTTTGCCTTTTGAAACAATTGTATATTAAATTGAATGTGATACTAGCAAGACTGCCGCCCTTATCTGTTTTCTCTAATGGACTTGTGGGCTTCCTGCCCTCGGTCCTGCTTAGGACAGGTTTTTCTGAATCTTTGTGTTCCTGGGTCATCCTATTTGTCCCTCTGTAATTTTTCTGCCCATTTGGGGAGAGAGGGCAGAAAGGCAAGGAGAAGAGAAAGGAGAAGTCAGTTATACATACATATAACAAATGTGGTCACCATGCCTTAAGTTGGGGCAGTTAGGTGGTACAGTGGATAGATCCCCAGGCCTGGAGTCAGGAAGACTCAGCCTCCTGAGTTCAAATGTGACCTCAGATCCTGAACTGCTTGTGTGACCCCGGGCAAGTCATAGAACCCTGTTTGCCCTAGTTCTTCATCTGTACAATGAGCTGGAGAAGGAAACGGCCAACCACTCCAGTATCTGTGCCAAGAAAGCTGCAGATGGGGTCATGAAGATGCAGACAACTGAAATGACTGAATAGCAGCATTCTGTCTTAAGCTCCAGCGTAATATTATAATAGTTGAGAGAGATTGCACGGATTTGGGGAAGTCTAAGCTGGTTTGATGGAGGAGTTTTTGATGCCTTGGCAGCATCACCTCACCCCAACCCGCTCTGGCCCCAGTGGCTCCTTCTTTTAAAATGAGAAGACTTCTAGCTCCAAAACCCTGCAATAATGGCACGTCAGGGTTTTGTTTACCCAATCCAGGGTCCTTGCCAGAAGGTTGGCTAAACCTTGCTTCAAACAGTTACTGGGTTTGCTTCCATGTATGTAATTCTAGGTTTCTGCCTGTTAGGTCCAAGATAAGCACTGAGTTTTCGTCCTTTTGAGTAGGAGCTGACATCATTCCCTTGGATGGGAAGGACAGACCTCCCCACTCCTTGTAGGAATCGGTTAGCCCTGGACATCTCCCAGGAGGAGTGTGACTCCTGAAGAATCTTCACATTGCAATGATCCCGGTGAGACTTCGTACTCCGCATGAAGACAAGTTCCCTGATGGGTATCAGGCGGATAGCTTTTTCAGCTGTTAGATTAGGGGCAAAACCCAAATCAGGTCAGTCTTGAATAGTTGTCAGTGGCCTTGATGAAGCAGCTGCAGACGGGGAAAAGCCAACAGAAACGATGGCAAATTATCCTGATCCACTGAATACCCCCTGCGTCAAATTGCGGGGTGCTGGCACTGTCATTCCAAGCCCTTCCAAGTTTTGTGCTTAGGAGGCTGTGCACAAGGATTGGATTCATGCCTCTCCATTTGTGAAAGAGAGGGATCTGTCTCATCTCCAGGTGGGGCCTGTGTCAGGCAGAAATCCAAATGTTGGACAAGCATGGTAGGTCTCTCTCTTCTGTAGATGCGGCTTTTTTTAAGGCCTGCCATTGAAATGAGTGGAAATAATGTGTTTTTAGTGGGGACATTTCACTGTCTGGGGAACTTTAGAAATCTGCTAAAAATGGTGCTACCGTGTTGTTGGACATGTTGAAGAGGCAATGAGTATTTTAGCCAGAGCCTGGGCATCGAGAATGGCTTTGGCCTCAGAGAGCCCTCTTCCAGGAAGAGTCTCCTTGTTCATCTGTTTCTCCTGTTAGGCCCCAATAAACATTAAATGTCAGTAACCATGAGGCTAAGTGACTTCCCAGAGCTTGTGATGGAAAGTACAGTACAAAGCTGGATGTAACCATTTCAGTGCCTGAGTTCCCCATCTAATGACCTTGGAAACGAGGTCAGGAAACTGGGGGTTGGCAAGTGGAGTCGAATGTTCATTTGCATTTTGCCAGAACCCCAAATGCAGTCATCATGATGGAGAGATATCATTAGATTTCATTTTTATTGAAACTTAATGTATAATATTTATTTTAATTGTATAATGTAGCTGCATAATTGGTAGTGGCACCATGAAATTACGGCCTGTTGCCTGGCTCCTGTCTGTAAAGGAGTTTGGAAAAAATCCATTTATACTCGGTGGAAGTCTCCTTTTCCCTTCCCCCCTTGGCTCCCCTCTTCCTGATGATGAGCTTGTTGGGAGTCTCCCAGCTCACCTTGCTCTTTCGAGAGCTCCTTTACTTTCCAGGTCAGGAGACTGAGGCATCTCACCCCCACACTGCCTGTTGATGGTGGGGAGCCCAGCACCAAGGGGTGCTAGGGGATCTAGACCCCCATCCTCTCAACCCAGCTCTAGTCCGAGAAAGAATCTGTGTATCTTTGTTAGGAAAGTCAGTATGTTCCTTTGGATATGGCTAGAAGGCCCTGTTGGAGCATCCGTGAGCAGGTCCAAAGTGTTCTTCTAGGCCCTGCACAAGGCTGTTCTCGTCTGTGGTACTTATCGTACTTCACAGCCTGGGCCAAGCCAGTGCCATGCCCTCTCTGGAGTCCACCTGGACCCCTCCTCCCTGTGTTCAAGCCCTTTCACCTCTGGTGAGCCAGCCTCCTCTATGCCCCTCTCTTGTTTCCTGCCTGAGTGTCAGCTTTTTGGGATCTCCCTTCCCTGGTCAGAAGTGCTGGCTGCCTCTTCTGAACTTCTAGAGGCTTCTCCTTGTGTTTTCTTTATTCTACCTGCTCCCGTTCCCTTGTGTAGCATGTGGTTGTTCTTGTAGCTGTCCTGCCTCCCCCTCCTAGCCTTTAAAGTTCATAAAGTCACAGGGGCAGCTAGGTGGCGCAGTGGATAAAGTACCGGCCCTGGAATCAGGAGGACCTGAGTTCAAATCCGGCCTCAGACACTTGGCACTTACGAGCTGTGTGACCCTTGGGCAAGCCACTGCCTCAGTTTCCTCATCTGTAAAATGGGGATAATGATATCACCTAGATTTCAGGGTTATTGTGAGGCCCAAATGATAGGTCTAATTGTAAAGCCCTTAGCGTAGTGCCTGGCACGTGGGTACTGAGAGCTATATGCATGTTAGCTACCATTATTAAGAAATAATAATGATATAACAAATAGTAATTCTGTTAATTAAATGTTAGCTATTATTACTCACCAATGTTGGTGTCTATGATGTACTTTATCTTGGTTCTTCATGGAGAGATTCTTAGAACAAATTTGTTGCTGCCTTTCGTGTTTGCATCTCATTCCTTTCTGGGTATAGGCCCCATCCCATTACCCCTGTAGTATACCTAGCCACCCAACAAATCCTCCGAATCTTGTCACAAAGAAAAATTGTTAAGCAAAATAATCATGGTAACCAATTGCAACTCCATCCAGCCTAAGGCGTGTTCCACGCCTGCAGTGCTGGATCTCATACACACCTAAGAGGTCAGCTGTGACCATTCTCCATTACTAATCTACTGGGTTGGTCTTTCCATGAGAATCAATTTTTTTTAATATTGTTTCAATCACAGTGTATGGTGTTCTCTTCAATCTTGTGACTCTACTATGCCTCCATTTAGACAAGCCTTCTGCTATATCTCGAAATGGTTCGTATTTATCATTTCTTACAGTATAATAACATTGCATGAAATAGATCTAGGAGAAGACCCCAGGCTTCCCTAGACTGGAGCAGAGACTGTTGGGTTTGTCCCCTACTTGGGATTTCCCACTGGATTATTTTGCTGTGAAGTGAGGGGCGGAGAAAAGTTCCTTTTGATCACTGCACCTCCCCCCCCCACACACACACACACATCATTTGGGGGAACTTCCATTTCTCCCATCAGTAATTGATGCTGTCTGCTAAGCACTTACTGTGCTGGGAATTAAGGGATTCAGTGGCTGATGTTTATGTTCCTTGACAGAATTAAGACTGTCTGACTCAATTATGTTCAGGAGAGTGATAACTAACATTCAGGGCGGGCAGGAGTAATGAATAATTTAGCCCAGAGAATTTACCTTGCTCTGCTTTTGACACTCATGTAACTGAATGACTCAACAAGGGCCAGGGTTTCACCCCATTCCCCAGGAATCCGTAATTGACACGCCGCCCCATATCAGTGTCAAATCTGGGAGACAAAGAAGGCTTTGGAGAATTGTCACTCAAGCAGCCTCCCTTTTTGCCTCTTTCTCCTTTCTAAGAAGGACAGCCATCATCCAAGAACTTTCTCTTGGTGTCCAAGAACTTTCTCTCATGTCAAAGAACTTTCTCTCAGGGTTTAAGACCCAGTTACTTGATTGTCTCCTGGTATGTCTTAACAACCCTCACATTCAGAGACTTTCAAAGTTAGATGAAAGTGGAGGCTTTGTTTGGGAGGTTGCATTTGCTTAACTTTTAAGGTCTTTTATTTCCCAGACTTCCATCCCTCTTATAGCAAGAAGAAAGCCCAAAGGCCCATCAGCTTGGGCTGGTTTATGTCTGGCTGGTCCCCACTATCTTGTCATAATTTTTCTGATGGAATCATGGAAGTTCAGAGCATCTCCCTCTGAGTGCTGCCCATCCTGTGAGTCATGGAGTTATAGCAGGGGCAGAAACGGACTCTGGGCACAACAAGCCTTGAAGAAATGTAAACAGCAGCCCCTGAAACCCCTAGCTCACAGCACAGTTAGTGTTTAGCTGAGGGGGTGAGTTGCTAATAGAAGAAATGGAAATCCCCCAAATCACTAGTGTGTGTGGGCTTATCTCTGTCCCTTACCTCAGAGCACAATAATTCAATTGAAAACCCCAAAGCATGGGGGAAAGTTAATGCTCTCAGTCTAGGGAGGCCTATGGTCTTTTTCTAGGTCTCTTTCCTGAAATATTATTACACCCTAAGAAATGACAGATAGGAAGTATTCAGCTTCTAGGACTTGATGCACAGCTAACCCTGAACTTGCTCCTTCCCAAATACACAGGCCAGGTTTGTAGAGGGGTCTCTTAGAGACCTTCCCTCAGCATAGTCTGGGCGGGCATATTGTAGCAGGGATTCTTATTCAGATGCTGGATGGATACCTTCCTTCCTTCCTTCTTTCCTTCCTTCCTTCCTTCCTTCCTTCCTTCCTTCCTTCCTTCCTTCCTTCCTTCCTTCCTTCCTTCCTTCCTTCCTTCCTTCCTTCCTTTCCTTCCTTTCCTTCCTTTCCTTCCTTTCCTTCCTTTCCTTCCTTTCCTTCCTTTCCTTCCTTTCCTTCCTTTCCTTCCTTTCCTTCCTTTCCTTCCTTTCCTTCCTTTCCTTCCTTTCCTTCCTTTCCTTCCTTTCCTTCCTTTCCTTCCTTTCCTTCCTTTCCTTCCTTCCTTTCCTTCCTTCCTTTCCTTCCTTCCTTTCCTTCCTTTCTTTCTTTCTTGGCAATTGGGGTTAAGTGACTTGCCCAGAGTCACATAGCTAGTCAGTGTTAAGCGTCTGAGGTCAGATTTGAACTCAGGTCCTCCTGAATCCAGGGCCACTGCTCTATCCACTGTGCCACCTAGCTGCCCGCAGGTGCTGGATAGATTTCATGGCACTGAGATCCATTCCAGTTCTGAGATGCCGTTACTCTCCATGTTGGGAAGGTATATTATTTATCCAGACTGTGGCGTATCCCCTGCTTTATACTGTAGGGGCAAGGCATGATCTAGGCATGCACATCACATAGTAGGGCTTTCGTAAATGTGTGATGAATTGTATTTTCTGCTTTCAGATTGGGACCATTTGATCTTTACTCATTTCAGTGGATGTGCCCTTGGGGCGTGGTCACCCACACGTGTGGAGGGCTGGCCCCTTGTGAAGGGGCCTGTGTTTAGTGTCCTGTGGTTCTCCGTGGGCTTCCTAAGCTTTTCTGGTGGGAGATGTCATCAGAGAAGGCTCTTTTCCCTTGGGGATTTCAGTCCGTTTGGGTGAAGACTCCTTTTAGGTCTTGAAGGAATGTGGATTTCCAGCTCTTTGAAAGCATTTTCTGCAGCTCAAATTAAGACATTCTGTCAAAAGATCCTATGTTTTGTTTAACAAATGGAAAAGCCGAGGCTCCGTTGGTTTATATTTTTGGAGAGGAAAGGATAAGTGCGGTTGTGGCTTTAATAAGAAACAGAGTGGGAGGAGAAGGCTGTGTTTGCAGTGTGCAGATATAGTGACAGGCAGGGCGCCATTCACATTGGGCTTCCAGTGGTTCAGCTGGGGTCAGCTGTCAGGACTAAGGGGAAAAGTCATACCTGACTGCATCAAGGAGCAGAAGCTTCTGGGCGGTGCCTTTTACCTCTGGGGAAGGGGAAGGGGAAGGGGAAGGGAGAGCTAGAGCTTCCTAAGAAGCAGAGCTGCCCCAAAGTGGAGTGATCTGTTAGAGAAGTAGTGAGTTCTCCATCAGTGGGAGTATTCAAGTAGAGAAGAGGTGACCATATTTCAGTATTGTTCTAGAGGAGATTCATGGTCAGGTGTGAGTCCCTTTCTGCTCTGACATTATGAGATAGGAATGCTTTTTGTGTATCTGTACTTGAATTTCACAGATGATACTGAGATATTCTGGTTGTTGAGTCTGGCCAGTCAGCATTTATGAAGCACCTACTATGTGCCACTCACTATGCTAAGTTCTGGGGATAGAAAGGCAAATAACAGTTCCTCCCTGGAGGCTTTCACAATTCAGTGAGAGAGCCGGTGTGCAAACAAGCTATGCACAGGATCAGTTGGGTGAGAGCTGTGGCCTCTGGCTTACGACAATTTTACAGTTTCCTGGGCAGCCTCATGAAAATGCTGGACCCTGAAATGTTTTGATAACTGTTGCCATGATTTGCTTAGCTCACCTCCCCATCTTATCTAGTTTCCTTTTGTGGAAAACAGAATGTTAAAAAGAGAAGAAGAGATAAAGAATCCTGGGTCAAAGAGGGCTAGACCTCTCTTGGTCATATGATTTGTTCTCTTGGAAAATGACGTTTTCCTCCCCTGGAGAAATATGTTTATCCAATTTGGAAGTGTCTCCATTTTCAAGGAAGTTATAAGAACCAGACGATAGTAGGGTGGGATTTATTGTGTGGTTACATGTGTTGGCTGGTTGTTAACTTAGGGAAGAGGATGCCTCCAAGCGTCGGATGACTGAGAGTAAAGCCTTCCTCCATCTCCCTTGGTACTTTCTTAGATGAAATTTGTTATTCTTTTTTAAAGCAAACCAGCAGCAGACTATACTTAAATCATAAAGATGGGGCCAATCTGCTGGCCTTGGGGTTTTCCTCCAGCATGTCTGATCTCTTGAAGGCCAGAAGAGAGTCCCCTCTTGTGTGAAATGAAGGCATTGGTCTGGTTGGGCACTGACATCCCTTCCAGAAAATCTACGAATCTGAAGTGAAGCCCTCGTGATAGCTACTATATATGTCTGTTATTGTTAACATTACCAACATGGCTGTGCCTTATTGTGTGATTCTGCTCTGATTCTTTGGCATGTTGTGGAGGGGATCTCAGGCGGTGCTTGGGGGTCTTGGACCTCCAATAGCACAGGAGGGCAGAGATATTTCTTTGTTGACTGTGTCAGACGGTGGGATGGGCACTGGTGCTAGAGTCAGGTGGTTTAGATTCAAATGCCGCTACAGGTGTCACTCTCCTTGTGAGCTTGGGCAAGGGTCACAAAGCTTCCTGAGCTTCAGTTTCCTTATCTATCTAGGTGGTCTCTTAAATCCCTTTCAGCTCTAGATCTCTGGTCCCCTCTTGAGTATCTTGCACATGGTGGACACTTAGTAGGGCTTACCCAACGGGCCTTAATTTCCTCACCTGTAAATTGTCTAGGAGAATTAGGGTACCTTGGTGTCAGAGGCTGGTTTCTTTGTTTCGTTTTCTCCTTTGCACGGTCTCAGACATATCTTGTACATTTTACTTTAGGAAACAGTTTATGCAGTGCAAATGTACCAGATTTTGACCCCAGACCTCTGGGTTCAGATCCTGGCTCTGTTTCACGTGACCTTGTACAAGTCACAACTGCTCTGGGCTGTTTCTTAAAAATAAGATTGGACTTGATGACTTCTCAGGCCCCTCCTTAGTGCTCTAAATTTGTGATCCCAAGTTTTGTGTATATAATTAGGGGCCCTGTCTAGGCTGACTTGCCGGAAGCTTCCTTATTCACTCATCCCTAGTAGTTTCAGGGACTTACTGAAGGTCTTAAATCAAGTTGGTGGCAGATGAGGCTGGCGTGACCACCTGCAATTTCGAAGGCAGGAGCTTAATGTCTGTACTGTAAGGCAGGTGGGCCTCTCTTTGTCCCAAATTGGGCTTTGAGAGCCCTGGCTCAGTCACTGTGCTTCTCATTCTGGGCCCCCATTCCTGCACCATATATCTCAACCCATGGACTGTTAGTTTTTCATTGGGAACTCAAACCTAGAAATGGTTTCTATCTCTGCCTAAAGAACCCTGGACCGTGGGACTGCTTGGAGGAAAGGAATAAGAGGATCATTGATTCCAAGTCTCAAGAGACCTTAGACATTATGTAGGTTAGTCCTTATAATTTTACAGTCAGGGAAATTGAGGCTCAGAGAGAGAATGCTAGGAAGCTCTCAGAGAAATGATGTTCCTGCCCAATGACTGCCAGTGTATGCTTAGGCAACCCTAGCCCTAGAAGTCAGGTGATCAGGGCTTTGGAGGATCACACCTTCCCCTCTTGTTCACAATCGAGAACACTCGTCTGTGCCCATCTGGTCAGCTGCCTCCCAGGCCAGCAATAGTCAGCAAGGAGATTCCTGATATTCTGATCCCCAGCCTGTCCTGGAGATGGTACCCTGCAATAGAGGGAGAGGCATTGGGCTATTGTATAGCAATGGGGTCTGCCTGGGGTCTGTTGGTACCTGGCTGCCTGTGCCTCAGCTCTGTTCTGTTGGTGATCACGTCTGTGGCCCAGACAGAGGCAGCCAATATTAGGAAACCCAGGATTTGAATTTGAAAGGTTTTCTCTAGGCATTCCAATGCCATCCAGCTAAATGAGCATGGGTAGGTTGGTTTGTACCAGAGAGCCTAGACTGAGTCCATTTTGTTAATCTTATTGAAGTAAAATGCATGTGTGTGTGTGTGTGTCTCTCTCTCTCTCTCTCACACACACACACACACACACACACACACACACACACACACACACGGCTAGAAATACAAGGTTGCCAGCTAAGGAAGTCTCTGCTAGTGCTGTGGCTCTATAGTAAGCCATGTAGTAAACACAGGTGAATCACTTACCCTCTCCCCATTGCCCAGACAGTCAGTATAAAATCAGTGAATACTCTCTGGACTTTACCATGAAGAGCTTTAGGCTAAGCGTATCAAGGGACACTACCCTCCCTCACAGAGGACAACATTTGAACAAAGCCTACTGATAAAGCAAGCTTGCCTCATGGTATAAAGAATAGTCTGCACCTCTTCATGAGAAGGGAAGAGCTTCCTCTTCTTTGGCTTAGAGCTACAATTTACCTTTTTATTTAAAAATACAAAAGCTGTTCTTCACCTGTCCTCAAGTGTTGTTAGCAGAATATTCTGGAGCCAGAGAGTGATGTCGTTTTGATGCTAGCACTCTGGAAGAGAGAGGGCTACAATGTTTCTGAGGATCACAAAGTTCAGATAATCATATACTAGGTCAATGCCAATCTAAACCCAATCAGCTGAAAGTGGGGCAAGCATCGGCAGTTGTGAGGCAGGATTCCCTGATTTCTAAGACCTTCCTCTTTGGTTGGATGGGTTTAAGCCTAGTCATCTCTCAGGAGTTCCCAAGAGCCCCGTGATTCCCTGGAGTCCCCAAGGGCTCAGTGGTCACATGAGGAGTTCCCAAGAGCCCACTGGTCCCCTAAAGAGTTCCTAAGAGCCCAGTGAACCCCTGAGGAGTTATCAAAAACCTTGTGGTCCCCTAGGACATTCTCATAAACACTCCAAGTTGGTCATTGGCAGGTCGAAATCTCTGAGCCCAGTGGAAGGACCCACAACTTGGGATTCTCCTAGAACTGACTTAGTTTGTTAGGGATCTCATTATTATAATTTTTAAAAACAAGAATATTGTTTAAAAATCACTAAATCCTTTGCTATTTTAAAATAAGAAATTAAATGGCATGAATCTCTAGAAAACTTCTCCATGTAAATGTATGTCATCTACTTCTAAGCATCGCCATTATATTCAAAATGTGTGGTCATAAATTCAGGGACTTTGAGCCGGAACACATCTGAGACAGCATCTAGTCCACACCCCTCAATTTCCAGATGAGGAAATTGAGAAGTAGGAGATCAAGTGACTTGTCTTAGATCCCACAGGGAGTTTGTTGTAGAACTGGGATTTGACTAGAATCAATCCAAAGCTCCTCCTTTGGTTGCCTTTATATCATTTTTTGAGGGGGGGAGATGAGGCAGTTGGGGTTAAGTGACTTGCCCAGGGTCACACAGCTAGTAATTGTCAAGGGTCTGAGGGCAGATTTGAACTCAGGTCCTCCTGAATCCAGGGTCGGTGCCTTATCCACTGCGCCACCTAGCTGCCCCCTTTGGTTGCCTTTAAATGGATTTCAGCCTTTATCCTAGTCAACCATTTCCTTTGTCACTCCGAGCGCGCGCGCACTAGAGCTCAACTAGCCATCATCAGAGGAGCAGATGTATTTTTCTCTCATTTTTTAGTGTTCTTCACTACTCCCCTCCCCCCACAATGTGTTATTGCTATTTTAAAAGACCAGGTTTTATTTATCAATTTTGTTTTTACATTAAGATCATTCTTAGAACTACACTCCCTTCCTCATTTCTGAAATCGATCCTTCCTTACAATGAAGAAAAAAAAAAGTTAAGCAAAAGCCCTGCTATGTAGTCACTGCTGTGCAGGAACTTGGTGGTCCCCCACTTCTCTGCTGAGATGAGGGTATTGGGTTTCATTATCAGTGATGATTGCTCAGAAAATATAAAACATCTAGGCACAAAAAATCCATACCTGAGCCTCTCAAGGTGATTACCCATTTGGATCCTGGGATGTAGTATTAGGGGGATATTCATTAGTAGAATTCTTATCTATCCCTTGAAAAGTCACTTCAGTTCCTAATACTCAGCATAGTTGTATATTTCTGGGTCCAGAAAGAATTTCTCTTTTCATTTCCTTGTAGAATTCGGTGGTGTTGTGGAAGAAACTATGATCAGAGAATCAAAACCCTCCCTGCCCCCAGTGATGTAACTCCCTGTCTTTTGCCCCAAGCACTCTTCACCTGTGAATCTGAATTTCTTTGGAGGACTGGCAGACCTGACATTTCAAAGCAGGTTCTTCCAAACAATGTATCTTGAGGTTGTTCTCAGTTCTCAGGGTTGCCTAGCAAGATGGATGTGGCTCTATCTAAGCCTTCATAAAATTGACAGGGTTTTGACCATGTGTTGTACATCTGGATAATACTTTAGGATCCCAAATAGGTATCCATCACTCCCCTTGGGGACAGAGCAAGCATGTAAAATAAATGGAGGCAGTGTGGTCCAGTGGAAAGAGCCTTGGCTCTGTAGTCAGAAGACTTGGGTTCAAATTCAGCATCTGAAGCTCACTACCACTGTGGGCAAGCCGTTTAACCTCCCTGGGTCTCGGCTTCTCACATGTGGAATGAGGGCTTTGAACTAGATGACCTTTGACGTCTCTTCCAGCTCTAGAACTGATGCAATAGAATGTTTGCTTTCATAGCATGGCATCGTGTTGGGCTGGGTGGGGAAGATGCCTTATGGATAAATCTGCTCATCTCAGCCCCTGCCTCTTTAGCCTCTTCATCCACCACCATCATTTATCTCATTTCCAACCTGGGCATACCCACTTTTCTCCTGAGGCTCACAGAATGAACACTGTCACTGTCTCCAGGAAGGACATCCTTTGTGAGTGTTCCTGACCCATCTGAAATAAGATCACATTAGGGACGGGATAGGAGTGGGCTGTGGAGACAGGAATGGATGGGTTCCAATGAGTCGTGCAGAATGGTAGGGATGGGTGGGTCGCCATCACCTATTGTTGGGTTATGGGTCATATCAAGAAGTTTGTGGGGCTCAAACTGGGACAATGAGGGAAGCACAGAGTCTAATTTGAATCCAGGGCATGTATGGAGTCAAGTTTTTGTCTCTGTTGTTTTCTGAACTCATGGTTTAATGGAATGGAAAGATGATGCTTTATCTCATTTGCCCTCCAACCCTTCTCATATCCGTTGATCACATTACTCACATTCAATCTCCTTTGCTCTTCGCTGAAGGAGGATGGATAGGGCCATATTCAAGGAGCTTTGTAATTAGCTCAAAGGATAGCTATTAAGGAAACAGGGAGGTTTATGGGACTTCAGCTTTTTGGCCCTTGAGTGTATGAGGAAATGTAAGTTCTTGCGCACAAATGTTTAAAGTTGGACAAAGGGTGAATGATGTGAATGATGCATCTAAGGTCCATTCTGATAATTCCTTTTAATGGGCCTTTTCACTCTTAAAGAATCGTTGTTGAGAAACAGTGGTACATTGGAAGGAGCTCATATTTGGGTCTTAAAAACACAAATATGGATTCCTCTGCCTATTATACCGGACTTTTCTGGCACTCATCATTGGGAAGCTGCCATGTCTTAGTACCACAAATAGAAAAGTGTTTCAATAAAGTCATGTGTGATTTTAACAGTTTTTATTCTGTGTTTAGATGTGAAAATGTATTCCTCCAACAACATCTCATCAAGACAAACTAACTGAGGAAGGAAAATGACTCTGTTAAACATGAGATTACAAGTCGTTTCTGCTTTTAAACAATGATTTCTCCCTTTTCAGAGACAAATTTTATTCAAATTCTTTTCAATTCTACTAGTTAGCCCTTAGGTTTTTGGACATCCTGTCCCTTTTGAGGAAGGGATGAAGATGTTATAAATATTACATGGGAAAGTGGCCTCCATTTTTTATTAAACAAAGAAATAAGCTGTGCTGTTATTGGTTGATTCCAGTTGAATTGTCTTCCCCTCTTGAGGCTATTTAAGCTAAATTTGACAATAGAAAGACCAGTGAGCAAATGGGCATGGTTTGTTCTCTCTCCAACCAGCTCCCTTTATTCCTCCAACTAAATGAATAGGTCTCTGGGTTGGATACTTTGATATCTTTTTTTTTCTTCTTTTTAAAGTTTTTAATTTACTTACCAAAAAAAAAAGAAAGAAAGAAAGAAAATAATTTCATTTTAAGTAAATTGGTTTGACAACAATCAAGAAATTATGTGTAATCACAATTCCCCTGCCCCCATGAAGTATTTTACAATTAGGAAAAATCCATTTATACCAAAACATTCACATAACCAATTCTAAAGCACTAAATTAGAACAAGTTATAATGCAGCTAAATAAAGTGGTTCTGTTATGCCGATCATTTTCTCTTTTGTTTCTATACTTTACATTCATGTTGTAAGCCTAGAAAGAACCAAGCCACTTGACTCTTAACTTGCTGGACCTGTGTGTCTTCACCTTCATCTGAACAAACTGGACCACTGACAGCCATGTCTGGAGTTAAGCTTCTTGGGTCAGCATTCCATGGGCCCCTGCCTCTTTACCCTCTTCAGCTACCACCTCCATCGTTTATCTCATTGCCAACCTGGGCATGCCCCCATTTCTCCTAAGGCTCACAGAATGAACACTATCACCGTCTCCAGGAAGGACATCCTTTGTTCTTGAGAAACCTGGGTGTCAGTGACGGCAGACTGCTCAAATTAAACATGCATCGGCAAGTGAGTGATCCTGACCCATCCAAAATAAGATCACATTAGGGACTGGATGGGAGTGGGCTGGGGAGACAGGAATGGATGGGTTACAATGAGTCACACAGAATGTTAGGGATGGCTGGGTTGCCATCACCCAGCCTTACTTCACATTTCTCTCCACTTACTCCAGATTTCAGCCAATCAGACTACTTGCTGTTCACTATATTGCTCTCCCACCTCCAGGCCCTTTGCCAGGCCATCCCTCTCCCCATGCTGTAAATCCTCTTCACCTTCACTTGTAACAATTACTAGCTTCCTTCAGAGTTCAGCTCAGGTGCTAGCTCCTATAATCGCTCCCGGTTGCTAGATTGGCACACATTTGTGCCCATTTGGTATCTGTGTATGTGTACTGCATGTGTGTTCTTTCTCTCTAGGTGAATATAAGCTCTCTGAAGGCAGGGACTATGTCATTTTCATCTTTGTATCTTCTGTGCTAGCATACAGGGACCAATGCTGAATGAATGAATACATGGTTGCAAGTAATACCCACATTATGAGATCACAGAAGTCCTGGAGAGTATTGTAGCAATTACTCAATTACTTCTTATATTAGGTTTTTGTTTTTCCTAAGGGGGTCCTAAGCTCACAAATAGGTGGCCTCCCAAAGTGTTCCCACTAAAGCCTACTTCCCTGACATGTAGGTTTGCTGCTGGATTTAATTACCCTCAAAGTCCGTAGTAGAATAAATGGCGACATCTCAATGAAAGAACTCCAAGATTCACAATAGATTTTCTTGGACACTTGGAGAAGCACTCTGGCTTGAGGCTGCCAAGCAGTCACTCTTAGGAGGGTTTTGATGCATCCTGTTATCAGTCATTCAGGAGGAAAAACAGAATCGAGATGCTTTGTTGTGTCTGGCTGGCCACTGGTGAGGTGAGTAGGTCCCTCATGTCTGTTACTGCTTTGGTGAGGGGTTTTCTAGCATGGAAAAACAAACTTTCTTCTTATAAGCCCTGCTGAGAAACCAAGAGCCTGTCATGTAGCCCTGGTGCCATCTCTTCAGTCAGGTTTCACCACAATGCCCATGCATTTCATATTCAGGCAACTATAGTGTCTTTGGATTCAGGGGAAATTCGAGTTTCACTCAAGCGATTTCCTGACAGGTGCCTCACGCTCAGGGCCTGGGCTAACATATTGCTGCTCATAGAGTAGACACAATTATTTAATCATATGGAACTCGGGGTAATTATCCCTCAATCAGGCATGCACAGAACGGAAGAATCTTGTAATCAGAGGGAATTTCATTGAAGGTCCAGACTCAGGGAAAAAAAATATGGCTCT
Organism: Dromiciops gliroides; assembly: GCF_019393635.1. Taxonomy (NCBI): domain Eukaryota; kingdom Metazoa; phylum Chordata; class Mammalia; order Microbiotheria; family Microbiotheriidae; genus Dromiciops; species Dromiciops gliroides. Next base: position 489,846,921 of record NC_057864.1, on the reverse strand, counting down.
CTCAGGAGAGAAATGAAAAGTAATGTTTTCATAGGCTCATGAGATCACACAGGGGTCATCTAGCCCAACATCTTCATTTTATAGATTAGGAAACTGAGACTGAGAGATGGTAAATGATTTATCCAAGGTCAAAGAGTATACATCAGAGTCAACACTTGAACCCAGCACTCTTTCTACTGAGTTCTGCTGCCTCCTTCATGGAACTGAAGAAGTCAAATGGAAAAAGAAGCCATCTAGACCAACTCCCTCATGTTAAAGATAAGGAAACTGAGCTCCAAGGAGTTAATGGGATCATAGGTGTAGCACTAGAAGAGACTAGGAAGCCATGTGGTCCAACCTCCTCACTTTAAAAATGAAGACCCTGAGGCTGAGAGAGGTTGGTTGGCTTTACCCAAGGTCCCACAAAAAGTAAGTTTCAGAGACAGAATTTGGACCCAGGCCCTCCAATTCAGAGTCGGTGTTCTCTCTCCTCTGCCACACTGCCTCCTGCCCTTCTTTCCTATAGCTCTGAGACACAGGTAGCTTTCAGTTGGTTCTATCATCTTTGATACTCTTGGCGCACATTCTCATATTATATGGAAGCTGCCAGTTCTTTCTTTCCATCCATCTACCAACCTCTCACCCAACAGGCTTCCAAGAAACTCTCTTGGTTACCCAGAAATCCGATGGTCTCTGTTGAGTGGCACTTGGTGGAGGGTATGAGGCTGGAGGGATGCCTGTCTCTCAACTACTCATGCCTCATTTTAACCTTTTCAGCATTTGAGCAAAATGGCTGCTTTCTTCTGTGCTAGAAACAAACCCGATTCCTTGTTACCTCTCTGTCCCCAGCAGCGAGCAGGAAAGGGGCCTGGGGATGCTCAGGGGCAGCCTTTTGGGAAGCTTTCTAAAGATCATCAAAGCTGGGATTCTTTCTTGTTCTCCTTGAAAATCCTAGATCCTTCTAGCTTTCTTCCCTAGAGAGCAGTTGGCCTGTTTGTGTCAAAATGAGTGGGGAGCTTGGCTAGAAAGACAGAGGCCTGTATTGAAATGAAACCAAGCCCAGCAGTACTCATTGGATGTAAGGGGTAAGAAAAGGCCATGGTCGAGGGAAAAGACTGCTGGATTTGGCCTTAGCTAGAATTTTAAACCTTTGTCTCCAGTCTGTGTTGGGCAGTCTTGGTCAGGCAGATTAATTCTTTTCTATGGGCCTCAGTTTCTTCATCTACAACATGAAGACATTGAACTAGATTATCCATAACTTTCCTTCCAGCATTAAATCTTGTGTTCCTTCGAGTAAAGCAGAAAATAAAGCCAGCGATTCTAGCAAAATATGCTGTGGACATTAGAAAAAAAGTTAATAAAAACAAGCTATGTAACCAAAGTTCATGGTTTCAGAAACAACCATCTTCAGTGTTTTTGAATGTTCAAATATTCATGTTTGCTAAATTTATAAAAAAGATTTCTTTTGAATAGTGGTGATGTGGTTAGCCAACAGTTTGTCTGAAAAAGGTCTGCGGGTTTTATTGGACTGCAAGTTCAGTATGAGTCAACAGGATGCTAAAAGCAGAGAAGGCAAAGTAGTACTGGGGAGACGCATGGTTTTGGAGTCAGGGGAGACCCTGGCTTCACCTTTCTTTTCCTCCAGTTGCTGCCTTTGGACTTTAGACAAGTCATCTCATGTCTTGTCCTTAACACAAGGGTCTTTGACTGTATGCCATTTCCAGGCTTTCTCATGTCTAGATATATGAGCCTGTGACTCCATGACTGCTACAGACCCTCCTGGTTCCATCAATATTTCTGTAACTTAGAAAACTGAAAGGGGCCTTAGAGGAGGCTTTTCATTTTATAGAGGAAGAACTTGGGCTGTAGAAAATTTCAGTTTTGAACCTAAGACCAGCCCATTTCTGACTCAAGATACTTTTGACTGTACTGCATTTCTGATATGTCAACTTAAAAAAAAATCCACTTCCTAATCTTGGTCTGTATGAAGAGAAACTTTCAAGGATGAGGAGTTGGTGGGTCTCCTTTACTCTGCTCAGGTCCTTTTTGCATTGATGTCTTCTATCCGAGACACCCCAGTGTAGGAAGGACATCAGTGAGCTGAAGAAAGTCTGCTACAGGGTGGTGGGGAAGACTACTACAGGATGGATAAAGCTACTACAGGATGGATAAGGCTATTATAGGATGGGGAAGGCTACTACAGGATGGATGAGGCTACTACAGGATGACGGGGAAGACTACTGAGGGGGTTTAGCTGGAGGAGTAAAGACTCAGGAATGACTTGGTAGCTGTCTTCATTTACCCTGAAGGGCTATAATGTCAAAGAGGGGTTGGGGGGCAGCTAGGTGGCACAGTGGATAGAGCACTGGCCCTGGATTCAGGAGTACCTGAGTTCCAATCTGGCCTCAGACATTTGACACATACTAGCTGTGTGACCCTGGGCAAGTCACTTAACCCCCACTTGTTCTGCTTGACTTTGGAGCTAGAACAAGAAGTAGAGGGTGGGTTTTATAAAAGAGCATGCTTAGGCACCATTAAGAGACAAATCCCCACCAGTTAGAGCTGCCCAGAAATGGAATTGGGTTGGATACCTCGTGTTGTTCAGTGGCTCCCTCCTTACTGGAGGTATGCAGGTAGAGGCTGGATCCCTGCCCCTTTCTTGGGCCTGCTGAAGTGGTAACATGATTCAGTGGAAAGGGTACTAGATTTGGAACCAGAGGGCCTGGATTCATATCCTAGCAAGGTCTTACTTATAAGACCTTGGGTAAATCATGTCCTCTCTCTCACCCTCAATATCTTCATCTTTAAAATGAAGGGCTTGTTCTACAGTACTTCTCAGAGCCCTCCCACACCTAAATCCAGTGAAAGCTGAAATTCCAAGGTTCAATTCAGGCTTAGATTTCCTAACTCACCTTGCTGAGCTGATTGTTTGCGCTCTCCTTGTCAGCACCATGGCCAGATACCAACAGAAAGCATTGAGATGGCCTCTGCCTTCATTGAGGGAGCAAGGAAGCTTCTTGTAGTTTAAGGATGCGAAAAAACACGTGGCATGGACATGTATTTCTGAAGTTAGGTGAGAGAAACTGGGGCTGGCCACTCTGTATGGAGAAGAAAGTTGAGGGAAGGCTCTCTAGAGAGGGTGGAGGAGGAGAAACAACACGTACTCATTTTCAAAATCGTCTCCATTTATTGAATCCTTTTAGAATATCCTGAACACAATCTATTACACTCCAGTGGATATTAAATAAATATTTGTAGATATTGGTCATGCATTAATGTGTCATTTGTCAGTGCAGTTTTAGTTTTATGATACCATCTGTTGCATGTGGAGTATAATTAACAAGAGGAGAGAAGGTGGTTTATCATGGAATCTCACCTGACTTGACAGTCTGTCTAATTATTTCTGTTTGAGTGCAGCAATAACATTTATAACTGACACTACATCTCCAGTTTACTGTGAGTAAATACTTGCAACTCTCCATCTCCTCCCCGCAGCTGTCATGAAACCAGCATATTACAATGTATGCATAGGAGAGGCAGGTAGTAAAGTATGTAGAGAACGGGCATGGACTTTCCAGGACCTCAGTTCAGATCTGATCTTATTAGCTGTATGGTCATGAAGTAATTAATTTACGTCTCTGCCTCAGTTCCCTCACCTATAAAACAAGAATGATAATAATAGCTGTCATCCCTAATTCATGAGATCATGGAGAGACTGTATGTTGCATAATTTCTAGGGACCTTGGTTTCCTCATGTGTAAAATGGGCTTGATAAAAATACTCGTAGCACCTAATTCATGGGGCTATTGTGAGACTCAAAGGAAACGTCGAGATGATGCACTCTGTCGACTTTAAGAACCTACATCCATAATGCTGTTATAGTTATCACGTGTGTCGCCTGTAAATGTGTTCAGAAGATTTTGAGCTATGATGAAAGGGAAGGAAAAATGTCCCTGTAGTTACTTTGAGAGAGACAGCGTTAATAATGGTGGATGTCGTGTTGGGATGAACTTTCTGTTACTTTACTGTGTGACCCTGAACAAGTCACTTACACTCTTAGTGTCTTAGGCAACTCTCTGAGCAGGATAGGTGCCCATCTATATCTATGGAGAGAATTTCCATTCCAGGATGTCTTCCACTCCATTCAGATCATTTTCATTTCTGTATGACTGTTCACCTGGAACAGGATTTATTTTCAAGTAATCTCTGACATATTTTCCCTTCATTTTCAACTTCATCTATACAAAATCCTGTACCTTTTGGTGTCTTGTAACTTTGTAAATACTGACTTCCATCTGTAATGCTGATGCATTGCCACTTCTTGGGAAGGAAGGGATACTTTAATAATTGGTGTTCCATGTTCCATCAGCACCAACTGAAACCCTTCCACCTTTTCTCATTCTGCACAGTTCTTTTCCATGACAGTACAGACATCATCCCATCCAAGAAATATTTGCACAATGCATGGGGGGGGGAGATTGCCCCCACCCTTTTTTTTTTTTCTTTTACACTTCTGAGGATACTGCTGTTGGCACATCAGCATCCATCTGGTAGCCCTGGACCAATCATGGGTCCACCATTTTTTCTAGTCATTCACATCCTGGGTGTCATCTTTTGTGTTACTTTGCCTCGTTAGCCCAACTGAAGCTAGGTGATATAATGGGTGGAACACTGGATTTGGGATTGAGAGCCTGAGTCCTGCCTCGGGCACTTACTATACTAGCTGTGTGACCCTGGATGAATCACTAAAACTATGTCAGCCTCATTTTCCTCATCTCTAAAATCGGGATCATAATGGCACCTACCTCACAGGGTTGTTGTGACCATCAAATGAGATTATATATGGAAAGCTCTTTGCAAAAAGCTTGAAGAACTATCTAAATGTTAACTATTATTATTATTATTTGTATTACTCTTATTGTTTTCTTTCTTCTTAGATATGTCATTATTGATTACATGTTACAATTTATTCCTGCTTACCTGTATCTTTCTGGACCTTTGGCTGACCTGTAATTTTGAGTCTTATGAAATCATGACTCCTGGATTTAGAGCATCCAGGAAACATCATGAGAACATTGAGTTGACTCTTCCAATGCAAGCCATCACCTGGATGGTAGATGTTTGTCATCCAGCTGATTTTTCCTACATCTTTTTAAACCATGAGTACCATTGGGAAGGACCTTTGGCATTCTTAGTCATGATATAAGTGGTATAAACTGTGTTATTTATTTGCGTGTATTCTCTGCTTCAGTCAACTTGAAGCCCAATGTTCCTTGTATTTCCTGGTTCCTTTTCTTCTCTCTTCCCCGCCCCCCCCCCCCATTCCTGAAATGCCCTTCTACTGTTTCTACTTTCTAAACTCCTATCACTGAAAGCCCAGCTCTGTTGCCCCTTTCTGTTTGAAATATCCTGTCTCCCCCCCCCCATTGAGAATGAACTTTTTCTTCCTATGAAGAATCATGATATCATATCCCCACATCTGATTTACTTCTTAGATTCAATTTTTTTCGCTTTAAATTCTCTCTTTTTTGTTGTGAACTAAGCCGACAAACACCAGCACACCTGAACCTTTCCATATTCCAAGGACAGTAAAGGATGATGGGATAGGGTATGAATTCCTAATATGTACAGTTGGCTTTTTAAGTGTATATTGAATTTACAATGGCAGGTCCAACACTGCCCCACTCGTCTGTGTTCCCTTCTGAACTTCCTTCCACTCTTGGCCTGTCCATTTTGGAAATATTTTCTTGTCTCTTTCTTTTTGACTTTTTTCCCCTGCCATCACTGTCACTACTTCCCCATTCCCCTCTCCATTTTCTCTTCCCCCAACCACAAATATCCCTTGTAACAAGTATAGTCAAAGAGTACTCCTAGATTTCATTTCATGTTGTAATGATTTGTTTTAAAATCCATTGCATTTCTTCTTTTAGAATGTGCTCTCCTTAAGGGAGTGGGCTGGATCTGACTTCTTATCCTACCCCTACTGCTTGCCTCTACCTTTCCTGGATGGACCTGAATGTTTTTGATTAGGACCCTCCCTGCAGTGGTGCAGGTGCAATGCTTCCATCCCTTCTTGTATCCTCTGGAGTTCTTACCCGAGTCCTGTCCTATATTCTCCACAAGGGCCATCCCACCTCATGGGCTAGGGGCCTTCCTCTAGTTCCCCAGGCCTTAGTTGGGTCTCCATGCTGCTCAGAAGCCATATGTTGTTTATCCCTGTGCACCTCCCCGTCCCCATGTCCATGCATCTGATGATTACCTCTGTGCTGCTTTTCCTGCCTGTGTCTTGGTTGGTCTTTGTTACCTCTTGCCTTTCCCCACCGCACAGATCTCATTTGCCAACTGGAATTCTGAGACACGCATTGGGACTGGAAGAAGATCAGTGTTTGCAAAGCATGGGCCTTGAACGTTGAGGGCTGTTAATTCCTGCTTATTGAAGCAATTTCTTTTTTTTGCTGCCCTCAGGTCTCTTCTGCATCGCTTTCCAAATCTAATTTGTGCCGCTTTCACTTCTGATCATCCATCCCTTTAGACTCTTTGCTCCAGATCAGCTGGTAGATGTTTCCTCAAATAAGGACAGCCCTTGTCTCCATTTGCCATGAGCACATCTCCCATGAGAGTTTTTTCTCTTTTGTCTGAACAGTGGTAAATGATTTTGCTTTATAATAAATCCAGTACGGTAGGACATGAATGCAGAGTACTCCTTAAATGTCTTTTCAGTCAATGTTAGGAGTGATCTTTAATCACTTACAATGGAGAAAAGATGATCCTAAGAACTTAGGGCTTTTTTATCCAATGAATGTCAGGTTTTCACTGGTCTTTGATTTGTGGCTTAAGGGGAAAGGTTGAGAGAAGAAGCTAGTGTAATTGATCCAAGTATGGGTAGAGAGTTCAGATGCCACCACTGAAATTTAATAGCTGGGTGATCTTGGCCAATTTGTTAACTTCTCTGAACTCAAGACAACTTTCTGGGAAAATAGCTTATGGATGGAGCACCAGCCTTGGAGTCAGGAGGACCTGAATTCAAATGTGGCCTCAGACACTAACAAGCTGTGTGACCCTGGGAAAGTCACTTAACTCCAATTGCCTCCCAAAAAATGTTAAAGAAAATAGCCTATTGTTGTGCCTGGGGAGAAGGAGTTCCCAGGGTGCCTAGAATAACAGGGGCAAGATTTTATTTATTTATTTATTTATTTATTTTTTTGGCAGGGCAATGGGGGTTAAGTGACTTGCCCAGGGTCACACAGCTAGTAAGTGTCAAGTGTCTGAGGCCAGATTTGAACTCAGGTACTCCTGAATCCAGGGCTTGGTGCTTTATCCATTGCTCCACCTAGTCGCCCCAGGGGCCAGATTTTTATGAAACTGGTTCAGTAGCATTTTATACACCATTTCTTCAGCATGCCTTTGCATCTCTATTTTTCTTTTCCATGACAAATATCCACTTGGAGACTCTGCTGGAAGTGTCCCAGAACCTGCAGCCACAAGCTGGTCCTGACAGCAGAGCAGACTCCAGCTCAGATTGAATTACAGGTCCTGCTTCACCCCCACACCTTTCTGGGCCTTTGTTGGTGGGCCTGACTTTCAGGCTGGCCTATTGGGAGGAGACGTTCCCATAAAGGCAATTGGAGCTACTTCTGAAGGCAGAGAACTTTCTTTACCCTCATAGTTGGAATATTTGTATTGTTCTCATTTTTAAAATGCCTTATTTTAGGAAAGTTCTGATGCAGGATTAAAGCCTGGGTCTTTGATAGGTTATTTAGGTTTCTTTTTTATTTTCCAACAATCTGCAGCGTTTGGCCCAGTTTCCATAGAAGTCACACCACATTCTTTGTAAGGGTCAGACCACCCTGGCCATAGGATTTTGAAGTTTAGGTGTCTCTGCCTTGTTTATTATCCTCTTTCATGCATCCCATGAGTTACCCCAAAGACTGGAGGCTACTTGGAGGTGGGGCGGTTTCCTCTTTTCTTCTGCACCCATCTCCAGGGTCTCCCAAGGTGCCTGCTAGGTAGTAGGCTTCAGGCAGTGTAGAGAGGCTCCTGTGGGTGAGTCCAGGGCATGATGTGCCTGGTCTTAGAGTCAGGTGGACACCATGCTGGACCACAGTCATTTTCTTCTGGAGGTCACGAGCTGGGGCGGCCGAGATGAAAGCTAAACCACCCTCAATTGTAGGACCTCTAGAACCCGGACTGATGTGGGGAGAACCTGGAGTGCTGGGGGTAGAGTCTTATATGGGAAGATGGGGGACCCAGCGAGATACCTTCCAGTGATGGGGCTTAATGGATGACTTGCAGCAGAACTTCAGAGTCCTTCATTCCCCACGTTCCCAGTGAGGGCTTTTGCCTTAGAGTTAGCAGGTGAGACAGTAAATAGAGTGTTAGACCTGGAGTCAGGAACACCTGGGTTCCAATCCAGCATCAGATATTTACCAGCTGTGCGACCCTGGGCAAGACACAACCTTTATTTGTCTCAGTTTTCTCGTCTGCAAAATGATGACAATAGCACCAGGGTTGTTGTGAAGACAAAATGAGACGATGTTTGTGTAGCCCTTTGCAAACAAGCGGCTACACAAATGCTTGATATTGTCAGTAAACGCGACATGTAATGTTATTTGCAAGAATAATAGGAGCTCCCAATCCTGGCTGGCAGTGGACCCATTGAGCGTGTCACCATCAGCATCCAGGAAGCTGCTGAACCTTTGCACAATATTTCCCTGAGCTAACTCTGAAAATAATGATCCCTGGTATATCCAACCAAGGCTTTTGCATTGAAACATCAAAATCAAATGATTTAGATCTTAATATTTTTAAAAGGCAATTTTTTTTGGTTATGAGATAGAAATTGGGTGATGACATTATATACCACTATAGATCCTGAGTCAGAACATGTGATGGCATGTGTTTATGTGTACCCTGGGCTTTAATACCCCCATAGTGCTTGGTTTTGTCTGAGTGGGTCCTCTCTTTGTCAGTGCATATCTTGATGCCTCTGGCAGCTAGGTGGCACAGTGGATAGAGTATTAGGCTTGGAGTCAGAAGGACCTGAGTTCAAATCTGGTCTCAGACACTAGATATGTGACCCTGGGCAAGTCACTTCACTCAGCTTACCTCAGTTTGCTCATCTGTCAAATGAGCTGGAAAAGAAAATGGCCAACCTCTCCAGTATCTTTGCCAAGAAAACCCCAAACGGGGTCATAAAGAATCAGCCACAACTGACAGAACTCAGCAACAACAATCTCAGTGCTTCAACAACTCTTCTCCCCCACCCCATTCTTTGGGGAGCTACTTTTCATGGGCTGTTGTGGTTGAAGTATTCAACAGCCTAAGGCCAAGCTAGTAGTTTCTAATCATCACTGACATTTATTTAGTGCTTTAAAGGTTCTACAGGAGTCTGGTCCCCACCATGCTGGCTTATCATGAGGCTCAGATCATGAGGCATCCATAAAGGTCTATATCCTTTTATAGAGCACCTTAAGGTTTGCCCAGTCAGGCCTCTAACCTTTTATCTCATTGGGTCCTCACAATGACCCTGTGAAGTCGGTGCTATTATTGTCCTCCCCTAGCTTGGTACCAATGGGGAGAATGCATCCTACACTTCCCAGCCAAGAACAAAACAGCCTGGGCACGTGCATTCTGACTGATGGCAGCGCTTGTGTTCTGCTTTTTGGGTTTTGTTTCCTCTCTCTACTTCAGCAAACTTTTGTCTAGAGGGAGGGACAGATAGTCAGTGTCTGGAGATAATCAGGGAGTCTTGAGAGAATCCCAGCCTTCTGACATCTCTCTTCCCCTCCCTTGACTCTTTTACAGATGCGTTTGTGAATAGCCAAGAATGGACATTAAGTCGATCCGTGCCAGAGCTGAAAGTGGTGAGTCATTCATTGTGATGTTTCTTTTGCTGTCTGTGTGTTTGGCCCATTTTCCACTTTCCTAAACCAGGGGGATGAGCAGAGCCTTCATGAGGCAATCCGGAAGGTCTACACAGACGAGGGAGCTAGCCCAGAGCTGACACATTCTTCCCAGAGGGGCCTGGTCAAGGGGGCCTGCAGGCTGCTCGCTGGTGGGGACCCTCGCTCTGTGATGTGTTTTGGGATCTGGCTGTGGGCCTCTTTGTCCTGTTTCCAGGATCTCTAACCTCCTTACTGCCTCTTGGATGGTGAAGAGTCTCCCTCTGACCCTAGTGGAGAACTTTTTGCCCTCTTACAAGTCCCAGGCACGATGCCAGGAGGGCCCCTGTGGTGTGCTGTATTGAGCATTGGCTCCGGAGTCAGAAATTCCAGGTTTGAATCCCGAGTTTGTCACAAGACGCCCAACATCCCTGGGCCTCAATTTCCTTCTCGAGATGACCCCAGGTCCCCATCAAATCTAGTCCTGGGGCCTGTGATCTATAACGTGAGGCAGTTGGACGTCACTAGGTGACCACTAAGGGCCTTTTCAGCTATATGATCCCAAGTAGCCGAACCTCCCTGACTCCCAATGTCTTTATCAGGATGACCTCTCACATCCCTTCCAGCCCCAAATCTGTGGTCACAAGTCTCTTGACCACTCTGGGCCTCAGTTTTCTCCTCCTGACGATCCCATCCAGCTTTAGACCCATTTCTGAGATTGAACCTCAGTGAGGTTCCTTCCCAGCACAGTTTAGGGGTCCTCCTCCAGGACTGATTTCCTGACTTTCCCTCTTGGTTACTGTTGCTGCATTTGTTGTTGCATTGTTACTACCCTCTCCCTCCTGGACTATGGACTTGATGCTGACTTTGTGTTTGGTCCGAATTCCCCCTTGGGTAGAATGTAAGCCCCTTGAGGGCAGGAGCAATTTGCTTATGGGGTTTTAGCCAGTAGGAATTTCAAAGGCCTTTGTTGAATCTTGAACTAAGCCTGGTAAATGCAGTTGTAGAAGTGGGAGGAGCCCCCTCCACCCACCCAGGCTGACTCCCTTGTTTGTCCAAGGAGGTTTATTATTATATTTTCATGCTTGTGCTTGGGGGAGCGAGGAGGGGGAAATGAGGCCCTTTCATTTACATATATTACTAAAATGGCTGGCCACCAATCAATCAATAAACATTTGTCAAACACCTGCTCTTTGTTAAGCATTGTGATACAAAGACATAAGTGAAACTGGCCATGCCGGACTCTTCCCTTTTTCTTTTTGAAAATCAATCGTTACTGGTGTTTTTACGCCTTCTTTTTTATGTCTTCCTGCTCTTGACCCAGAGGACCGATCCTTGTAAGGATACAGAGATCAGCATTCTATTTCTTAAGACACGTTGTAAATAGACTTTATGATGACTCACAAATGAAAGTGATCTATGGGTGGGATCAAGAACCTGGTGAATAAATGACCATTTCTCAGAAAAGGCCCATTCAGAGATTCCTCTGCTCGCCTTGAAGCCTTTTTCAATAGGAGAATCAGAACAAAAGTTCTCCCTGGATCTGGGCTTCCCCACACAAGTCACTTGGGGTTCCTTGGCAAGGACTGGGGAGAGAGAATTTGCTTGAAGAATCTAAGGTTGACCTTGGCTGGGGGGCGGGGGGGGGGGGGACAGCATTCAGAGAGCGCACATGGAAATGAGCAGAGGGCTCAAGACATGAGATACAAATATCACTTGGTAGTTTGGGGGAACCCAGGTGAGGGCCTCAGTTGGTGCCTTTGGCTGAGGAATTGGAAGACTTTAGTTTGAGTCTCCCTTCTCCCCCTTACATACCTGTAGCCTTGGGGTGAGTTACTTCTGCCTTTGGGCCATTGTTTTCCTCATCTGGGAAATGAAAAGTTTGGCCTCTGAGAATCTCTATCTCTCCTTACTTCCCTGGGACCCAGTTTCTTCATTTCCTTGTAAGATGAAGGAGTAGGATAAGATGGCTTCTAGCTCCTTTATCTCTCCCTTCTCTGGGACTCTGTTCCCTCATATGGAAAGTGAAGGCTTTAGGTTCCCTGCCCTCTGAGCTCTGTCCTGCTGTCAGGGTTGCCATCTTGCCAGTAGATGATGTGAGTTAACTTGTCCATGGTTAGTTATTAGGTTGGAGGCCCTCAGCTGTGGCCTCTCAGTGCCATGTGCTTCCACCATTACCTTCTGACCCTGGATAGAGGCAAAACATTCACGATCATCACACACAAGTAATCAAAACTCTGCTCTCTCTGCAATTTTGGGGGATGGGGTGGGTTTATCTCCCCATCAGCTCCTGGCCCAGCAGTCTTATTTTATAAAGAAAAGAATCGTGGAAATTCTTTGATTCAATAAACATTGAAGCTACCTTGGGCAGAGCCCTTTCCAGGGAGGAGGAGGAGGTACGAAGGTGAAGGAGACACTTCCCTCCCTCTGGGTAAGCATATCTTCTTTCCTCTCTACAACCCTGTGAGAAGCCCCACCCACCCTGGCCCATTTCTTACATTGAAATGAGAGGCCCTTTGGATAGGCCAGGGCTTTGACTGGGGAGCAGGGTCTATAAGAATATGCCCAACATTCAGTAGTGCAGGTAAAGGGAATGGCTCTGAGCCGGCTCCTCTTCTCTTCCCAGGGGCCCCTCCTAAATAAATCTGGGCTTGACAAAGCCTCAGAGCCGCCTGGATTCTTTCTCAGGTTTTCTGCTTGGCTGCCCCATCAGGCTGTCTCCATTTCTTCCTCTGTATAATTATGCCTTCAGGGTCTCCCTGTCTGGGAGGGGAGAGGCAGCCCCTGAGCTGAGTGACATGGCCAAGAGGGGTCCCCTGACAATCCCCTCTCTAATGAGGGGGCCTGGGTCCATCTGGGCCTGTTCTTCCTCGTTGAATAAATCTATGCAAGAAAACCACAAGGGAGCTGGCTATCCAGGAGGCTGAGACTTCAAAAAAAGACTGTGAAAAAGGTTGACTTCATTTAGCTAAAGAAATGGCCATTTTTTTTTTCAGAAAGGAAATGAGGTTTTTATAAATTTCTATTGATCTTATGATTTTATATCACTAATTTCCAAATACATCTCTCCTGTCCTCAGAGAACTGTCTCTTGTAGCAAAGAATAAAAATTAAAAGTCGGGGGGAGCAATTCTGCAAACCCAACCACCAGAGTGATCAAGGTTGACAGTTCTGTAGCTATGGGCCCCCACCTCTACAAAGGAGGGAGGGAAATACAGATCACTTTAATAAATATATCTATATACATTGAGATATATAATCAAATATATTAATATTAAAACACCACACATATCTGCTGGTTTAATTATTCCGTATTATAGAAAACAATGGGAGTCATAGTAGCCCATTTGAAATGGTGGTGGGAGCTCTAATGCAGGAAAGGCCAGGGTGCACTAGAGGACTGTGACATACAATGAATGGTTCACCCTTTGCTTTCTGTTTATGGGATAGTACATGAAACCTGCGGGATGTTGTCATTGTTGTTGAGTCATTTCAGTTGAGTCCGACTCTGTGACCCTGTGGAGCTTTCTTGGCAAAGATCCTGGAGTGGTTTTGCCATTGCCTTCTCCTGCTCATTTTACAGATGAGAAAACTGAGGCAAACAGGGTGAAGTGACTTTCCCAGGGTTACACAGCTACTGAGGCCAGATTTGAACTCCTAACTCCAGCTCTAACCACTGTGCCACCTGGCTGAGGGAAGCTGGGTGGACACCATCGTAGCTGTGGCAGCTTAGTCTATCCAGTTCAGGTGTCACTGTCGACTCTGCTTTTGCAGCAGTGACATGGGCCTGTTTAGGAGGGAGGAGAGAGAAGACAGAGCTGAAAGAGTCCCTGACTCCTGGTGCCATTTTCCTTCCATCCCCTTAGGAACAATGGTGAACTGGAAAGAGCTGTGGATTTCTGGGGCAGTAAAGCTAAGTGCATCATTAGGGAATTGAATTGTGCCAAACGATGCCCAGACTCTTGCCTCTGAGCTCTTGCTACCACAGCTGTCTACTTGCCCTCTGCTCTATCCACCCTGCAGACCTCCCAGACTGCCCTGAGGCTGTAATCCACTTGGAACTCCTGCCTTGGCTGGGGCCTGAGCTGTCCAGACCCTTGCCTTCACTGGCCTGCTCTGTCTGGCTAGTCACCCCAGCCACAGCACATTGTATGGGGCCTTCTTGTGAACCCTCATCCCCAGCCCAGCTTAACTCCCTCCCCTTCTCCCTCTTTCTTTGGGAAAGCAGCCAGATCAGTGCCACCAATCAGTGCTGGGAAGGGCCCCACTAAGCAGCCCTTGGATGACTTCCCCAGGCCCAGACACCCTCCATGGTTTTCACTCCTCCTCTTGTTAGAATGAAAGCTCTCCGAGGGCAAGAACTGTCTCCCTTTTGTATTTGTTTCCATTTGCCATCCATTCATTCTTGCCATTTTTAGAGAAAAGCTCCCGAACTCTGAGCAGGATCTTTTAGAGATCAATTACTGCTAATGAACACCAACAGCAGAAAAAAAAAATCAGGAATCTCATCCAACTTCATTTATTTTGTTCCCATCTTTTACCTTCTCACTCTCTGCTTCTCTCAGTCTTCCCTCCCCATCTGGGTCCAACCAAAGTCTTCCTCCTCACTTCCCCTCTCCATGCATCTTTCCCCTCCTGAACCCCTAAAGCTCGAGGCTTCCTTACTTCATTTGGCCCTGAACCCGATGAAGCCTGGACTTGTTGCTTCCCTGTTTGTTTTATGTCCTTGTCTTGGTCTCCCAAACTTGTATTTGATCTTTGAAATGCTCGGTCGATGCCAAATGCCTAGGAGTAAGGGCTTATCTTTTATGGCGCTAAATCTCCTCTGAACTTTTGGGAATCTGTCATTGGGGAGAGTCAGGGTTTCCAGATTGCTTTAGGCTTAACGGTTTGAAGACTAAAATTTAGGGATGGGGTAAGGATTAAGTTTTTTTAACAGAAACTTTTACTGACACGTCTGATGTACTTCATAAGTTTAGAGCTGAAAGGGATGTTGGAGGACATCTAATGCAACATCCTTTGTTTTCTTCTGTTATAATTTATGGTTTAATTGAAATTTAAAATTTTTGAACTCATCTTCCCAAGTTCATTTGACTTCAGACATTGACTAGCTGTGTGACCTTGGACAAATCACTTCACTCTGTTTGCCTCAGTTTCCTCATCTATAAAATGAGCGGGAGAAGGAAATGGTAAACCACTCTATTATTTCTGCCAAGAAAACCCCAAATAAGGGTCAGAAAACCACAGGTTTTTAAAAACATTTTGAAGTTAAGGGGGCAGCTAGGTGGCACAGTAGATAAAACACCAGCCCTGGATTCAGGAGGACCTGAATTCAAATCTGGCCTCAGACACTTGACACTTACTAGCTGTGTGACCCTGGACAAGTCACTTAACCCTTATTGTCCCACAAAAACAACCAAAACCAAAAAAACAAACAAAAATAAATAAATGCTAAAATTCTGAAGTTAGTTAAAAAAAAAGAGCATCTCCCAGCTACAAAGGAGAACACATAGAGTTGCCTATCAAACCGTGAGTCTCTATTCTTTACCACTTGTTTGATGCTCTAAGTACACAATAAATAAATAAATTTATAAATTGTCCTCCTGATTCTGCTCATTTCGGTCTGCATCTGTTCATACAAGTCTTTCGAGGCTTCTCTGAAACTGTCTCTGGACAGTTCTTAAGGAGCAGTAAAATTCCTTTATATTTACATGCCACACTTCATTCAACCATTCTCCAATTGATGGACACTCTTTTAATTTCCAATTCTTTTCTTTTTCCTTTTAATCTCCCCTTCAGTATCTGGCCTCTGAAGTTGAAGTTTGTTTTGCTTTCAACTCTCCCTTCCCACTATTATCCTTCTTCACATCACATCTACCTTTCCCTCTCCATATTCCTCTTGACTTTGGTATATTCCAGTAACCAGAGTGTGTGTGTGTGTGTGTGTGTGTGTGTGTGTGTCTTGTCTGTGTGCATACAATTCAACCTTCCTTTGTTTCACATAATAGTGACAGTCAGATCATGCCTGTTTTCCTGCCTCTTGCTCTATGTATTTATCTTTCTTCTTAAGCACTTCAGTTTTGAGAAATAGCAAGTTCTTCCCTCTTCCTCACAAGTATCTTGCTGTTAGCATCCCCTTTCTCTCCCTTCTTCAAACCCTCAGAAGAAAACCAATCCACTCCCAGGTCCTCTTGTTTTTCCTTATTTAGCTCTCTCAATATCTTTTGATAACATCAAGCTTCTTCCCAGATTAGAATGTTGGCTCTTCATCATAGTATAGCCCCTTCTAATTGCTAAAATGAATTTTTACCTTTCTAGGTATTTTGTGCATCTTGTGTTTGCATTTCAAAGTTTGTGCTCAGCTCTGGATTGCTTGAAAGTCCTTGATTCCACTGAAGATCCACCCCCCCCCCCCATCCCTTAAGATTATACTCAGCTTTGCAGGTTAAGTTATTCTTGGTTGTAAGCTTATATAGTTTGCCTTTAAAATGTGCATTCCAAGATCTCCTCTAGTTTATAGTGGAAGCTATCAGTTCTCACTTTTTTTTTCTTTCTTTTTTTTTTTTTCAGGGCAATGGGGGTTAAGTGACTTGCCCAGGGTCACACAGCTAGTAAGTGTCTGAGGCTGGGTTTGAACTCAGGTCCTCCTGAATCCAAGGCTGGTGCCTTATCCACTGTGCCACCTAGCTGCCCTATCAGTTCTCACATGATCCTCCTGACTGTGGTTGCTCAGACTTTGAACTCTTCTTTCTGAACTACTTGCTGCGCACACACACACACAATGCACACATGTATTTGATGTGGGGCCTCTGGATTTTTGCTATGACATTCCTGAAACTTTTCAAACTTTTGGAGTTTCTCTTAAGAAGTGATCAGTGGATTCTTTCTATCTTTTTGTTACCCTTTGAGTCTATTAGATTTTGACAGTTTTAATTTATTACATTACTTGAAATACAATGTCTGGGCTTTTGTGTTGTTGTTATGATTTTAAGAAAGTCCATTGATTCTTTTTTTATTTTGTTTTGTTTTTGGCAGGGCAATGAGGGTTAAGTGACTTGCCCAGGGTCACACAGCTAGTAAGTGTCAAGTGTCTGAGGCTGGATTTGAACTCAGGTCCTCCTGAATCCAGGGCCGGTGTTTTATCCACTGCGCCACCTAGCTGGCCCCAGTCCATTGATTATTTTGGGGGGGGGGTGAGGCAATTGGGGTTAAGTGACTTGCCTAGGGTCACACAGCTAGTAAGTGTTAAGTGTCTGAGGCTGGATTTGAACTCAGGTCCTCCTGAATCCAGGGCCGGTGCTTTATCCACTGCGCCACCTAGCTGTCACCGGTCCATTGATTCTTAAATTATCTTGATCTGTCTTCTAGGTAATTTGCTTTTAATGTCATACATCTTACATGTTCTTCTATTTTTTTCAGTCTTTTAATTTTGTCCTAATATTTTCTGTTGTCTCCTGGAGTCATAGATTTCTGTTTAGTCTGTTCAAACTTCCATGAAGTTAATTACCTGGGTAAGGGTTACCGCTTTGTTTTCGAAGACATTTGTTTCCCTTCCAGTTTTTCAGTATTTTTATTTCTTTTCTGTCTTGTGATTAATTCCTTTTTGGTATTCATATAGTAATTAATAAAGTGCTTAGCACAATGCCTGGCTTATAGTGCTATATAAATATTATTATTAATATTAATATTTTGTCATTATTATTATTAGTCCTTTTTTTTTCCTCTTTTACCTTTCAGTTATTGTGGAGACTTACTTTCTTCTATAGGTTGGGTTTTGAGATGTCTAGCAATTAAAAAAAAATTATAATTGGTGTCTTCTTCATACCTTCACCCTTTGTTCCTGCATTGGACCTTTGTGCCAGAGCCAGAATTTGCTCTGTGTTGCAGTTTTATGTTGGGGAGGCCCTGGTTGGTCTTGCCTTGTAATACCTTACTTTCTGCACTGGCTTCCACCTAATGGTGTGTGTCCATGTCAATGATGCTGGTAGCTCCCCCTGCATCTTTGGCGTTTGGGGCACTGGATCATCAGGGCCCTCCATGGCTTCTCAGGATCTTGTTACTTCTTGGAACTAGGTGTCCTAAGCTGAGTACTATCATGCCCAGACTGGCCACTGTCGCTCCAAGGGATTTCCAACCCTCTGAAGCCTTTTTGGGGAATCCCTCCACTCTTCTTCCCTTTGGCTCAACCCCTTTGAAAGATACAGATGCCTCTTGGAGGTTCCTGTCTTGTTTTCCTGCTCTGGCATTAGGGTGTGTGTGTGTGTGTGTGTGTGCGTGCGTGCGTGTGTGTGTGTGTGTGTGTGTGCATGTGCGTGCACGTGCATGTGTTCTTTCCTGTTGTCCCCGGACTTCTGCCGGACTTGTGCAGTTCTGGTGCGGTTAAATAAATTCCCTTGTTTCTCATCAGAATTCTTAGTCATTATTTGGTCTGGTGCTATTTTTAGTGTTTTTTTCCTGTGGGAGCTGGGCTGCTGCTCCTTGGTCTGAAGTCCCAGTCCCCTCACTTTGCAGATGAGGAAACTGAGGCTCCAGGAGCTTGAAGGACTTGCTGAAAGGGCCACAGGTGGGAAGTGTCAGACTCAGACCCAGATTCTCCAACTCCAGAGCCATCTTCCTTCCCCTGACCTATGAGGCTTCCCCTTTTCTCCTTCTTCCTTTCCCTGCCATCCTGAACATACAGTACAGAATAGAATCTCCACTTTTCTTTTCTTTGTGTGTGTGTGTGTGTGTGTGTGTGTGTAGCAATGAGGGTTAAGTGACTTGCCCAAGGTCACAAAGCTAGTAAGTGTCAAGTGTCTGAGGCTGGATTTGAACTCAGGTCCTCCTGAATCCAAGGCTGGTGCTTTATCCACTACGCCACCTAGCTGCCCTCTCCACTTTCCTTAATGACTCATGATCATCATTCTGATGTGAGTTATTGTGGGCATTCTGGTCCATGTCTGGCTTGTGCCAGTTGGCCTCTGAGGACTCCGCCCACTCTGCCATCAGGTGGTTGTCTGAGGTGCTGAAGCTGCTGCCGGCAGGAGGCCAAGCTGCTGGCCTCAGCAGTGACTTGCAAAGGAGAGTTCTTAGACAAAATTTAGAGGCCAGTTTTCTGCTTTAGTTATCCACATCTTTACTCTTACGGTGGAGTGACCACTACCTGCCAGGCCAGACAATATGTCTGCTTTGCTTTAGCATTGATGAATGAATCAGTAACTCAGCAAACATTTATTAAGCACCTACTATGTGCCTGGTACAAAGCCCCGTGGAAGTTTTATCAGCAGGCAGACAGAGGCCAGGGCTGCGGCCGGTGGCCTTGGCTGAACCTCTGGGGCTATGGAGATGCCTTGAGGTTCCAGTTTTGTTGGAACCTTCTAACCTTAGCAACCCCTCCCCCTGCCCCCCTTTAAAAACTACTTGCCTTAAAAACTATTTGCTTTTTACTAGAAATTCCTGACAATCTAAGTTGGAGGATGACTTTGATGAAGCCCTATGGTCTCCCTTTTGCTGTTTGCAGAGGGAGTCCTGGACAGGCCATGATGTGCTATTAAACTGGGGCCTTTCTAAGTATTATCTCATTTCCCCTCTCAGGCCTCAGTTTCCAGATCTGTACAGTGAAGTTGCATCTATGAGCCCAGGCTCCTAAGTCAGTACCCCTCTCTCAGCCTCAGTTTCTCCCTTTAGAATGAGTTAGACTGGCCTCCGTGGTCTCTCCAGCTCTGGCATGCCTCCCAAGTCGCTGTACTTCCTGGTTATTTGCCCTGGACCCTCTCCTCTTCATTTGGGTGGGTCTTCCCCTTTTTCACTGACCCTGGCCCTGATCTGGCAGCTGCTTTTGCCGCCTGAGCCTCAGTTTCCCCCTTCCCTCTACCTTTCAAACTTTGTGCTGTCTCCTGTGATTCTCCTACTCTTTCAGACTTTCCTCTGAAAACCCAGGTCTTCTCAGGTGCCCCACTGGCTCAGGTAGAGGGAGGACATTTGGTTCTTCTCAACTGTGTTTGTTCTTGGTGGGTCACGGGGCCTGGCTTTTCAGCTACCCACCTTTTCTTCGAGGGGCTGACCCCAGGTTTGGAGCTGCCCTAGAACCCAGAGTCTCACTGATTCTGATAACTGAGGTTCTCTCCCTCTTGACCTTTCACCCTCATCCTTTGCGTGTCTGAGATATTTAGCAAATGCCAGATGAATGAATATGTGCTCATAAAACGTGCAGCCTTGTTGCTGACAGTTCAGAACCTCAGCTTCTGGTGGAATCTCGTCGAACTGGAATCCTGTTGGCTTGTAATTGGCACAGGCTGCTTGACCCCCAGGGGTGAATTTTTTAGCTACTCATGAAACAAATAAGATCCTAATGGTACTCTGTCCCATGAGGCCCATTTCCCAGCTCAGCAGCAGCACTGATGATGGAGGGGCATGATGATCAAAAATATGAGAGGTATAGTTTCTGGGTAATTTAATAACTTTTATTAAAGGGTGGCAGGTTATTCATATAAGGAGGTCTATTGGCTGTGTTTCTCAGACCAAATGGCAGTGACGTCTAGTTCGTATACCCTTTCAACTGAGGCATCTAGATGGCACAGTGGATAGAGCATTGGCCCTGAAGTTGGGAAGACCTGAGTTCAAATCTCACCTCAGACACTTATTAGCTGTGTGACCCTGGACAAGTCACTTAACCCCAATTGCCTTAAATTTCCAGGGCCATCTCCAGTCATCCTGATGTGTATCTTGCCATTGGACCCAGGTAACTCTGGAGGAGAGAGTGAGGCTGGTGACCTTGCACAGCCCTGCCTCACTTCAAAACCATTTACTGCAATTCATGACATCGCCCTGATGTCATAGTCCTCTTCAAGAACGAAGGACAAACAACAACAATAAGAACAAATCCAGTTAGTTGTCGGGTCTTATTATTTCTACCTCCATAATACCTCTTTTTTTTTTTTTTTTTTTTTTTTTTTTTTTTTTGTGGGGCAATGAGGGTTAAGTGACTTGCCAAGGGTCACACAGCTAGTAAGTGTCAAGTATCTGAGGCTGGATTTGAACTCCTGAAATCAGGGCCAGTGCTTTATCCACTGCGCCACCTAGTGGCCCCTCCATATCTCTCACATCTGTTCTCTTTGCTCTGTTATGGGGCAGATGTCTTCCTAACTGGCCTTCTAGCCTCTAGTCTTTTCCTTTTCAGTGTTGCCAAATTAATTATCCATCCTATAGTACGGGTCACTCCCCTACCCTGCACTCTTGTGGAATTCCCAATTGCTTTTAGGATCAAGAACAAACTCTTTCGTCTAACCCACCTGCCTCCCCTGCCTCCCTGCCCCAGCCTTTCTCACATTTCCCTCTCCAGTTTCCTTTCCTTACATATAGTCCAATTTCTGCTTTCTGTATTCAGGTCAAACTGGCCCGCTAGTTCTTCTGTCTCTCCCTTCCATCTTCCTCCCATGAGCTTTTGTCCTGGCTGTTGCCTGTGTTTGGAATGTAATCACTTCTCATGTTTAGAACCCTAGTTTCCTTAGAGAACCAACTCAGGTGAAGCCCTTCTCGATCACCCCTTTACTTAATACTTTCTTCCTCTTAAAATGACTTTGCACTATTTCTTTTCAATATTTTGGTGTGTGTGTTTGTGTGTGTATGTGTGTGTGTGTGTGTCTCCCTGGCACCTAGGCTCACTACACGCCTGTGGAACTGAAGGGAAACAGTCATGGAACAGAAAATATTCATTTCCGTGGTTTATGGGTTTTTTCTCATTGTACACTGCCCCTTTGTGTTTGGAACAGCTGAGGATCGGGGACCAGCTGTTGTGGAATCATGGCTGCCACCTAGGCTTTGGAATGGGCCCCCCCTTTGTTATTGCTTTGAGTCACTTGCTTCCCGGGGAGAATCACTTTTACATCCTGTGCCTGGCACATTTTAGGTGCTTAATAATTGTTGACTGACTGCCTTTGGTTTCTCCCTCTAGAGAAGGAGGCCTCTGGGCCCATCCTAGCAGCGAGGATGATTCTCATTTGGCCTTGCTGCAAAGGTTAGGAATTGTTCCCAGCCCTGCAGGGTGGGCTTTGAGGTTGGCTCTATCCTCTTTCTACCTCCGAACTGCTCATGATGGCTCAGTTGAAACTAGAGCCAGTGTGAACGAACTCTCTTCTCTCCTCAGTTCTCTAACTCCCAGTCCCTTTTCACAGTTATCAGGCATCTCTTGGCCTGCTGCCAGTCAAACTTGGCAGAACTCCCTGTTTCCTTGTCCGCTCACCCCTTGGTCCTTCTCTCACCAATAGAGTGAGACTCTCCCCTGGGACATCATTTCTTTTTTAAACCTTATCTTCTTGTCAACAAACCTATAGTGGCTCCTGGGCACCTTTAAAAGTAAAACAAATAGAAACTTTAAAAAAATAATCAAGGGGCAGCTAGATGGTGCAGTGGATAAGCCCTGGAGTCAGGAGGACCTGAGTTCAAATTCGGCCTCAGACACTTAACACTTACTAGCTGAGTGACCCTGGGCAAGTCACTTAACCCCAATTGCCTCACTAAAAACAAACAAACAAACAAACAAACAAACAAACAAAATAATCAAGCCAGCTTCTGGGAGCCTCGATTTAGAGGGGTGTGTGTGTGGGGGGAGGAGGTCTTTGGAGGTCATCTAGCTTGAGCCCCTCCTCTGACGGGAGGAAACTATGGCCCAAAGCGTGACTTGCCTGACATCCCACCGTCGGCAAGAGGCAGGGCTGGGATTTGAACCAAATCCAGCATCTTTTCTGCCACCGCACTGCTCTGCTTCTGGCTCTGGGCTCCCGAGGAGCCCCTGTTTTCTCTCAGAATGCTTTCCGACAGGCTGCCCTTTGCCCATTTTCCCCATCATGTCCCTCCCGAGGTGGGAGCCATGTGATGCTGAACTCAAATAACTTCTTTGTCCCTCCCCTGACCTGGGCTGCTTCTCTCTGTGGCAGGCGGAGGGGCCCAGTCCATCTCTTACTCCCTGTCCTCCTCAGCAGGCATCTCCTTTCAATTAGATCCACCTCCACAACGCTCAAGGTTTCTCCTTGGTTGCTCCCATTGTCACCACATCCCAATGATTGTCCTTTTTTCTTATGCTTATTTGGGGTGTGGGGGGATCACAGGCATATTTTTCCATGTGCTATTTTCTTCTTTAGCCATTTGAAATTCTCTAATGTCATTTGTCATGGGCAGCTAGGGGGCACCATAGTGCACAGTGTGCTGGGCTTCCCGAGTTCAACAAGCTGTGTGACCCTGGGCAAGTCATTTAACCTTCTTTGCCTCAGTTTCCTCATCAGCAAAACGAGCTGCAGAAGAAAATGGCAAAACTCTCCAGCATCTTTGCCAAAAAGATGCCAAATGGGGTTGCAAAGTGATAAATGTGACTGAACAATGGCATTTTTCACAAGCTTTTGTTACACTCATTCAGCCTGGCCAAGGAATCCTGTGCTCTGCCCACGGTTGGTGATCAGGAAGGAAGCTGCCTTAGACTGTGTGCCCTCCTGTCTGTCTTATTAAAATGGGGAATAATATGAGTATTTGAAAATGCGTTGAAATTGATAGTTATACAGATGTTTTCTTCTCTCCCTCTCTCTCCCCCTCCCCCTCTCCCTCTCTCTCTCTCCCCCTCCCCCTCTCTCTCTCTCTCTCTCTCCCTCCCTCTCTCCCTCTCTCTCTCTCCTTCCCTCTCCCTATCTCTCTCTCTCTCCCTCCCTCTCCCTATCTCTCTCTCTCTCTCTCTCTCTCTCTCTTCACCCCAGAGGGCAGAAATAGCAGCAGGGATGGGAACTGCAAAGTAACAAATATGGACTTGAGGAAAAAGGGAAAAACTCCAATACTGAGAATTATCCAGGGGGGAGGGAAGGAGCCTCCCACTTCATGGAAGAGTGGGGTCTTCAAGTCAAGTCTGGCTGCCCAGCCATAGTAGGTGCTTAATAAATATCAGTTGATTGACTGATTATCGGGACCTTGTGAAGGGAAGTCCAGGTTGGAGGCCAAAGCCTCATTAATCCCAACATTCCACCTCCTCCTCTTCTGAAGCTTCCCCTCCCCTGACCAGGCTTCCCTCTGGGCCTTTTCT
This sequence comes from Dromiciops gliroides, assembly GCF_019393635.1. Classification (NCBI taxonomy): domain Eukaryota; kingdom Metazoa; phylum Chordata; class Mammalia; order Microbiotheria; family Microbiotheriidae; genus Dromiciops; species Dromiciops gliroides. Next base: position 489,823,021 of record NC_057864.1, on the reverse strand, counting down.
CCAACAAACGATTCAGAGAAGAACTAGCCAGCATCCCTTCCTCTGTGTCTTCTAGTATAGCTGTGCCAGTCTGGGGCTGCCTCCCGGTCCCACACTCGTCACATGACTGGCCCGTCTCCCTCTCTGATGACTCCTTTCAAGAGAGGCAGCCTGGTGTAATGGATGAGAGTGTGCCAGGAGCACTGAGTTAGAATCCAGCCTCAGGGGTGTACTAGGGGCAAATCCCTGAACCTCAGCCCTCTCACCTGTAAAATGAGGATGTTCGATTCAGAGACCTCCCAGGCCCCCCAGTCTCTGTTTTTAACCACTCTACTTAGTCATTAATAGGCCAGGGCCTACTCCCGCCTTTCAGTTACGTCACAGTTCCTTTGGGCTGATGAGAGCAAGTGATTCTAGGGGAGCCTGTTTTCACCTAAGTCCTCCACTGGGTCCTTTTGTTGCTGTTACTGCTGTTTACTTTCATTGTTCCCCCTTCCTTAAATCATTTACATTTTGATATATTTTTGTTATTTTGTACTGACCTGGTTTCTGTTTCCCAACCACTTCCACAGAGATCACTTAACTTTTCAGTGTCCCCAGGCCACCAACTAAGACTGTGGGTGGCACAAAAGGTGCCAGCCTGCTATGGTGGAGGGAATCGCCTCTTCTCCTAATAACATCACTTCTCCAATCCCTGTGGGCACGAGAGTTCAATTGCACTCCTGTCCCTATTTGCCCTTCGTGTGACCTCCTGGCATCTGTCCGACTGATTGAATTACTGTTTTGTTTTCCCCCATTTTAGGGAATTGTGGGTAATTTGGCTAGTGGCAAGTCTGCCCTGGTCCACCGGTATCTGACTGGCACCTATGTTCAGGAAGAATCACCTGAAGGTAAGTTAAGGGCACGCTGGCCGTCCAAGGCTGTGCCAATGTAATTGTTTTGTTCTATTGAATGTATCTGCAATCATCAATATATTCTAGAACTGCCCCTCTCCTGAGGAAAAAAAATAATGCCTCATAAAAGCCTAAAAGTATAATTGGTGTTTCTGCAGCTTTGTCGTAAGCACGATTCATTTACTTGAGCTATTGGAGCAGGAGGGAAAACCACCTGGATGTATTGCTTTTGTAAGGGTTAGCCCTTGTCCAATGAATGGTTATTCTATGGGGAGTTTCCCTCATCCCGATGTCCTGTTTCCATAAAGTGTTTGTGTGCTCTGATGGACCTCTGGTGATGGGAGCATTTCCAATGACAGCAGAAGCACCTGTCCCTGGCCTTGTCTAGTTGGATGCCGGGAGTTTCCCCACTGCAATGTATCCTAAGCCTTCACTCGGCATTGGGGGAAAACGATTTCTTTTGGCTGCAAGCCTTGCAGTGACTCGATTCACGTGCTCCCAACCTTTGAACTGGAAACAGTCGTAACTGGGAAAGCTGCTTCCTACGTAAGTCCTGGCAGCCAAGTCAGAGCCTTCCCAAAGAGATGAAAAAGCCAAGCCTTGCTCAATGCTGTTGACTCTCCGTGTGATCTTTTTGACTCCATCTCTGAGACACTGAATCTCTGGTTCCTTCCTTTTCTTACTGGCTGTTCCATTCTTTGCAGATGTGGATGCAGGTAACTATACGTCCCCTTCATGCAGCGCTTGTCTTGTTTGGAAGAGACAGGAGGCTCAGCTTCTGTTATTGTAGAGTCCCGTCCCTTCCTCCCCTCCCCTCCCCTCCCCTGTTTGGTGTCATCATCCAGATGCTTTTCTTTTCTTTTTTTTCTTTGGATTTTAAAAACATCTCACTCTGTTTTGTCCCTTAGTTGTCTTCTTAGCAGTAGTTGTCAGTATTTCCATCTGTCTCCTATAACACCTGTTTGCGGTTGTTAACCCCTGTCCTGGACATTGGATCTTATCTGAGCATTAATTCCAACACTCTTGGTGTGGCTCTCAGGGCGGGTTTTACTCTGCCCCCACAAGCTTAGCATCTGTGCTCTAATAACCGGAGCTTTGGTCCCAGCAGGAAGACCACCTAGAGCGTGGAGATGGTGGTGAGGAGAGAAATTTAAGGAATATTATTAGTGAATCACTTAGAAATGAGAATTGAGTGCAACACGCATTTATTAAGCACCTTCTAGGTGCTTGGTACCATACTAGCCACTGGGTGGTTACCAAGAAAAGAGTGAAGGGGGACCTGCCCTCAGGGAGCTTAAAGTTTTAGTAGAAGAAAAATATTCACTAATCTGTAAATTCTGGGAGTAAACAAAAGAAATGCAAAGCAATTTCAGTGAGGTAGGAGCCACTAGGAAGTGGGGTGATCAGATAAGGCTTATGGGTTAGAAGAACTTGTTAGAGCACTGATACAAGGTAGCAGCCTGGTCACTGGAAATGGGAATTTATGTGCTAGGTAGGTGCTATATGGAGCATGAGGAATACGGCACAACAGCAAGACAATCCCTGCCCTCAGGGAGTGTACAGTCTACCTTGGGGAAACATGGCATACTTGGACAGTTAAAAACAAACTGTATGTGGGAAGGGGGGAGGGGAGGAGGAAAGCATTCAGACACAGACAGAAGTACAACGGTTGCAGATGTGGTTCCTCTTGTGGGCTGTAACGTGTGTTTTCTTATGTTTAACCGATTTTGTCAGTGCTTGAAACTGAAAATGATCGATCCCCATTTCCTGGCAGACTGAGGAGGGTGATTGAAATCGATCCTCTTTGTTGTATTAGCAGACCCCTGATCCGGCCCCCACATTGCTCTTCAACCATAGTCACCACAGCCTTATTACTGGCATTCAAGGCCATCATGGTGGTTAGAGGAACTCCAGGACAAGTGATTTCCAATTGCAAGACTGACTGTACGTTTTCCTTGAAATAACAATCAGGACTTAGAACCCGCTTGGTTCTTTAGGGGCAAGGTATCCAGTGAATGCATTGCTTTATTTGCTACCTTAGGCAACCTCCTTTGAATCCTTTAAGGAAGAATTGTTATTATCATTATTGGTTTTTACATTTGCTGTTCTTCCTTTCCAGAACCCTTAGTATGTGTTCCCATCATATCTGGGCTTGGCTAAGGAGTTGGCCACACTGCATGGCATGTCTGTGACTCCCCTGGAAGGGTCAGCAATGGCAAGGTGGTGGTGCCGAGTTGGAATTCTGTCTAGTGAGGTCCACTGGTGATACTAAAAAAAAGGTGGGGCTTTTTTGATATGACCTCCAGCTCCACCACCTGCCCTGTTGACCTTGTTTAATACAAAAATTTGCTTTAATATTTTAAAAATAGCATAGCCTTCAGTCTGGAATCGTAAGAAGCCATGTTATGGCTTTCCTTCTCTCCACTGACAAATGGAAAACTTCTCCCTTATTCTCAGTGTGGGACTCTGGGGATTGTGGGCCTGATTCCAAAACCTCCAGTGTTGCTCTGTTTTGCAGCCAATTAGAGGGACCGACCTCCAGCCTCAGTACCGCCCCCCGCCCCCCCCCCCCCAGCCAAGGTACCTATCTTTTCTCTGGCTCCATCTTTCAGATGGAGATGAGTTTTCTTGTTGGCCAGGGGAGCTGGGACCATCTGGGATTCTGAGTCCCATTAGGGCAGCCAGCGCCCACTACCGTCCCCTCAGCTGACCTGTGCCGAATCATGTCTTCACTGCTGTTCCCTTGACCAATTGCTCTCTGGGTCTTGAAGTTCAGCCCTCCTCATCTTCATTAGCAGTGACACTGGCTGGCTACGGGTAAGAGTGTCCAAGGGAATTGGGGGATGAGGAGGTGAGTTCACTCTTTTATTTTTTGGCCTGGTGCTAGCCTTGACTAACAGTACCATCCCCATCATCCATTTTCCCTGCCACTCACTCAGTATTTTGTAACAGAAATCACTTTCGTTTTTTCATTTCATTATGGGTTGGACTAGATAGATGGTCACTGAGGTTCATGCCAACTCTGTGATTCTATGTGTAGGTGATCTCTAAGGTCTCTTTCTTTTTCTTTTTTTTTTTTTGAGGCAATTGGGGTTAAGTAACTTGCCCAGGGTCACACAGCTAGTAAGTGTTAAGCGTCTGAGGCCAGATTTGAACTCAGGTCCTCCTGACTCCGGGGCCGGTGCTCTATCCACTGTGCCACCTAGCTGCCCCTCTAAGGTCTCTTTCAACTCCAAAGCTCTGAGCCTATGAGCTTATGCCATTGGTATTCCCACAGAGCTGCCTTGTCATGGGAAGTCATGGTGGGTCTCCAATATGGCGCCCATTGAACATTCAAACCTGTCTCGCTAGCTCCAGTCTTGGCTGCCATTTTCACACTTTTCTGGCAGACCTCTTCCTTGGTGGTTTTGATGGGGACTCTCACCCCCTCCTTCTCTTTGTTGTCATGCTGAAGTGTTTGTCCATTGTAACCTCTGATGATTTTCTCCCTGTTGATGAATATTTGAGATCGAGGGCCTGGGATTGGCTTTGTGACAATGCTTGTCATTCAGGTGCCTCTGAGGGTCTTGGCCTGGCCTTTTGATTCTCCATTTGTCCTTTTAATGAGGCTAATTTCGGCTCCCACATTTCTGCTCTAGTTGTTCTTATACCTGGCCCGGGGGATTGAGGGAGCTGCCTGCTTGTGCTGGTGGGTGTTCTCATGATTTGGGGGAGGAAGCCTGGAAACCCATGTTTTCATCTGATGATTCTCACCTTAGTCTCAGTGCTGACTGACTCTTGGGTTTGACCTGGGAAATAGTTCTAAGCTGAGAGATGAGTTTCTGAAGCCCACATAGCTTTGAATTCTCCTTTTAACATTCACTTGATCAATAGTGCAGGAACATAGACAACTCATTCTTGAGAAAAACTGAAAGCAGGTCCTGTGTGTGTAACAAATCTCTCAAGCTCTCTGTCTATACAAGGATAAATCACAGCCTGGTGGAAAGAGTCCAGATAGGAAGTCTGAAGATATCTGTTCAATCCTGAACCTGCCACTTAGCACCTGTTTGATAAGTCAATCTCTGAGCCTCAGTTTACTTCTCTGTTCTAAGAGGAGACTGGACTTGATAATCTCTGGGGTCCTCCTCAGCTCTGCGTCTCTGCTCCTGAGTCACTGAACCTGGATGAGCCTCAGTTTCCTCCTCTGTAGAAAGGGGGGAAGGGGTGAACTAGATAAGCATCTAAGACCCCTTCGTGTTCTGGATCTGTGATGCTGAGTCAGACTGCTGGAGCCTCCATTTTCTCCTCAGAGACCTGTTCTCATGTTGTGCTCCTTGGAGACACATCCACGTGTATACGAACACCCTGACACCCCTACACCCTGACACATGAGGTCCTTTAGAGGCTGGAGGGCTGGCCTTGGCCTTGGTCATTCAGGTCCATTCAGCAGCCAATGATTACACATGTCCTGTGGGGCAGGCTCCTACTGTATGCTGGGGGCTGCAGGGATGACACTCATGCTGCGTAGTAATTGTCCCGGCCTTCCAGTCGACATTGTCCTGAAGGGAAGATGCAGATGCTTGTCTGTCCTCTCACCGTCTCTTTTAGCCTGGGTAGGTCTCTTAATCTCTTAATGCATTAGGCCCTTCTTGAGGACTATGGATTGGACAAGTCACTGCCCCGTTCTGTGCCTCGGTTTCCTCCTCTGTAAAATGGGAGAGGTGGACTAGATAGACAATAAGGTCTGCTCTGTTTTGATATTTTTGGTCCTGTGTATGGACATATGTATGGACACTCTCAGCCTGGTTCTGAGTCTGTGCATAAAATGATCCACTGACCTGACCCATGGAGGATCCTGGGCCCCACTGAGAGCTGGGACCAGCATAGCTGGTCCTCTTCTTTCTCTACTCAGCTGTGACTCACTACATTCCCAGACTCAGAACTGGTCTCGCCGTGTTTCCTGGTCTTATAGATTTAGAGCCGGGAAGGGATTTCAGGTCATCTAGGCTAATTTCCTCATTTTACAGAGAAGGAAACCGAGGCCCAGGGAAGGCCTCTTGTACCAATTTTTTGGTGTCATCTCACCCATTCAAACTGAAGCTTCCATATAAAAACCCTGTGATGTTTAAAATCTAAATGTGTTATCTAAAAAATCTAATGTGTGGTCGCCTTAAATTAGAAGCTTTAGCACCAGTCTTTGGGCATTAAGCATTTATTAAAGCATACCAGGTATTCATGTGGAGTTCAGAAAGTTAAGAAAAGGCCTATCTAGCCTAGAGTTCCAGCCTGGTCGGGTTCTTCCTCAAGTCCTCTGCCACAAGCCGGTTTCAGTCACAAACTGCCCCTCAAACTGAGTGTGGAAGCTTTTTATAGGTCTGGAGCAGAGGCGGTCCTTACACACTGCTTCAAGTTGGTTGGTTGAGAGTGGTCTCCTGTTGATGTCGCAGTCCACAGCCTCTGAGAACGCACTCTACTCAGGGCCGGCCAGGTGTGTTCTCACTTTAATCAACCTTAACTAGGTTCAACTTCTGAGATTAATACCCTACTCAGGGCTGGCTAGGTGTGGTCCCGATTTAATCATCCTTAACTAGGTTCTCAGACTCTCAGTCTCACCCAATTCAATCACTTCCAAATCAGTCTTCAGCTGGGGCTTCTGGGCACTTGCCAAGTCCCGTTATTTTATCACAACCCTGAATGACAGACTAAGCAGCAGGGCCAGGATTTAAACCAGGTTCTGTCTTCTGACCCCCACTTCCACACTCTTGCCACCGAGTCCTATCACTTCCTTGCTGGTGTTGGGGAGAGTGGGGACTCCTGAGCCACTGGGTCCACCCGTGGAGTCAGGAGGTCTCGAGTTTGAAGCTCACCCCAGATGCTGAGCATGTCGCTCTCCCTTCGTTTCCTAATCCCGAGTCTAACCCTAGCCTGGATGCTGAGCCTCAGTTTCCTCATTTGCAGAGTGGGCCTAATAATGGCACTTGTTGGGGTTTCACTGAGGCTCATGGGAGATAAGGTCTGTGAAGCACTCAGTGTATGTATCATTGTCGGGAATCAGAATCATCAACAGGAGTCAAGGGACTCTGCCAGCTGGAGGGTTCTGGGACAGGGAGATGGGATGCAGATATTATTAGTAAGGCATGTTTCCTCCATTCAGGTGTTCTTATGAGGGAGAATGGCTGACCTGGTTTCAGTCCTAGGCCTCATCAGAAACACAAGGACCAAGGTCCCAGGAATGGAGGGACCCCACAAGGGTCCCTCTAGGGGTCAGGGGTCAGGGGTCAACACTGCTTTGCCTTGAGTTTGGGACCTTGTCCAAAAAAGAGCAAACTAGAAAAACATGAGTCCAAAGCTGGCTGATCCGTTCTCTGGCCTAATCCCCCAAAGACTTATTAGGCACCTTTTAGGGGCCAGGCCCAGGGCAACAGACAGAATGAAACAGTTCCTGCTCCTCAAGAGCTCCAGTTTATTCAGTCAGTTAAGCAACATGCATTTATTAAATGCCTTCTGTATCCCGGCCACTGAGCTGGGGACTGGGGATAGATACAAAGACAAAGCAAGATAATTCTTAACTTCAGAGCTGACGTTTTTCTGGCAAGAAGTGACATATACAGATAATTGGCTAAAAAGTATATTCACAGAAACACGGAGTAATTTTGGGAGGGGTGAACAGGAAGGCTTTGTTTTGGAGATGGCAGCTGAGCTGAGCCGTGGCAGTTGTGGAGCCGTTCTCAGGGTGTGTGGAGGGTAGGGTGGCAAGCCTAGGATTTTAGATTTAGCATAAAATAAGCCTTAGAGGACATACAGCCAGGTTCCTTATTTTATAGATAGGTAAACTGAGGCCTGATGTGGCCTTCAATGCCTACAAAGGTGCCAGGTGGGATTCGGACCATTTCGAGTCCTCCTTTCTTCGCTGCACTGCGCCTGTGCTGGAATGTGTTTGATTTTAGTTACCAGAGGAGTGAAAACCGAGAAATCTGTAGAAATCTGACCTCAGTTGAACTCTTTGTGGTCCACGCTTAACATGGGCAATGTCAGAAGCCCCAGGGGTATCTCCTTCCATCTAGTTATAGATGGAGCAGTGGGTGGACTGAATGCTCTGAGGAAGTCTCCCTTCCTTGACCTGTGATCTTGGACGGGTCATTGGACTTCCTCCATTTTTTGGCTTCACTTTTCCAAAGACCCTGTTTGGGAGCTGGGCAGCTCTGGCCTCTCCCTCACCAGCAGCTGGGGGAAATACCTGCTTCTGGCCAGCTCCCAGCCAGGCCTCCTCCCTGAGTTTGCTTAGAAGTTATTCTCCATACATCTATCTGCCCAGAAGCATTTGTAGCAGATGCATCTATTAAAAATGTAGTGAGTGAGTAAAAGCGATCAATGCATCCAAAAAAAAAATGTGATCTGGCGGTGGGGTGGGCGTGTGCGTACGTGTGTGTGTGTGTGTGTGTGTGTGAGAGATTTAGTTTTTAATAACCAGCCATGTGGTGCGTGCCCAGCATCCAGCCCCAGGGCATGCTCACTCCTTGGGTGATCCAGCCCATTTGCCAGGTATTAACATTTCTTTTCTTTAAAGGAAATCTGCCTGATGCCTGGTGATTTCACATTAGTCACTCCTGGACTCCTCCTCCCAACACACACACACACACACACACACACACACACACACACACACACACACACGGATCCAGCCTGAACTGTCTGTTGTCACAAAATAAAAGCAGTTCAGCACAAAGTCCCCGCGCACAACTGTGATGAGGGTCACACGTTCTGACCAGTAGCTTCTATGTTTATTTCTAAAGATGTTCTTTTATTTAATGGCATGTTGGGTTGAATATTCACTGCTAGGTGGGTTAGTGGATAAAGCATGGATTCAGGAGGACCTGAGTTCAAATCTGGCCTAAGACACTTGACACTAGCTGTGTGACCCTGGGCAAGTCACTTAACCCTCATTACCCCCCCCCCACCCCCCAAAAAAAACACATTCAAGGGAAAAGCCAGATATCCTCAAGCCTCACCAGCCTCAAGGTTTTAAATCTCAGTTTATTGTTTAATTTTAAGCCCAAATTGGCTCAACTCCTAAGGGCTTCCCTGTGCTCACGGAGGGTCCTACAGCCCATCCTGTCAGATCCTCAGGGTCATCTCTGCCTCCTCCCCCTTTGGCAGTGTTTTGGTCCCTTTTATTAACTCACAGATAATGTGCCCCCCCAACAAACAACAACTCTTACACTTATGCAGTTAGTATCTCTGTGAGACATATTTGCACACGTGTGTGTGTGTGTGTGTGTGTGTGTGTACGATACATGTGTGGGTGTAGTTATGTTTGAGTTTTTGGGCCATCTTCAGACTCAGGATTTCCTTGACAGAAATCAGCAAGAGGGACAGCTAGATGGCGCAGTAGATAGAGCGCTGGCCCTGGAGTCAGGAGTACCTGACTTCAAATCCGGCCTCAGACACTTAACACTTACTAGCTGTGTAACCCTGGGCAAGTCACTTAACCCCAGTTGCCTCACTAAAAAAAAAAAAAAGAAAGAAAGAAATCGGCAAGACCTTTGATTTCATAAATTTGTGGAAACTCTCCCCTGGAGCAACTTTTTGGTAGCTTGTACACAAATGTTGGGGGCAGCTCATGGCACATTGAGAGAGCTGGGCCTGGAGTCAGAAGACCCGAGCTCCAATCTAGTCTCCCAACACACTGATGTATGGCATTGCCCAAGTCCCTGCCCCTCTGTTTGCCTCAGCGTCCTCAACCACCAAAGGAGAATAATAACAGCACCTTCCTCTCAGGCTGGTTGTAAGGATCAGAGGAAGTATATTTGTAAAGCATTGGCACAGTGCCTGGCACATAGTAGCTACCACATAAAGATGGTGATGGTGACACAGCAGCTAGCTGGCTCAGTGGATACAACTCCAGGCCTGGAGTCAGGAAGACCTGAGCTCAAATGTGGCCTCAGACTCTTACTAGCTGTGTGATACCAGGCAAGTCACTTCACCCTGTCTGCCTCAGTTTCCTCGTCTTTCAAATGAGCTGGAGAAGGCAATGGCAAAGCCTCCAGTATCTTTGCCAAGAAAACCCCCAATGGGGTCACAGAGAGTCAGACACAACTGAAGTTACCGACCCAACCACATTATTGTTATTATTGCTGTTATCACCATCACCACTATCACCATCACTTTAGGGTTAGAGAGAGGCCTAGGACACCGAGAGGTGAAGTTCCTTGGCCAGGGTCTCGAAGCCTTTATGTGTAAGGGACACTGCGGGACCCCAGGTCTTCCTCATCTAGCTGCTGACTCTACAGTCTTCCTCCCATTAACTGACATTATGATCTGTTCAAAATATAGGTAGCGTTGAGAAAGCTGTGGGCACTTTAATAAATGATAAAGAATGAAGTGAATGGAAATTGTCCCTGCTCTGCGTCAGCGTTCTGGCTTCACGTTCGCACTCACTTGAGCTTTTTGCTTCCCTGTGAGAGTGTAGGCAGTTATTCTTTATGCCCGTTTTACAGATCAGCCAACTGAGGCCTGGAGCAATGAGGTGATTGGCCCCTGTTTCCACGTGAGGATGGGGTTCAAGTCCCGTCTCTCCTGGCTCCTGGTCCAGCTCACCCTCTGCTGTACTGTGTGACTTGATATTGTAAAAAATGCTTGTTTGCTGTGGGCGACCACTGTCCACTCTTTCTGAGGTGGGTGGGTGTGATCCGGGGGAGGGGGGCTAATTCGGCTAAAACCCCTTACCCTGTAGGCCTGGATGATTCTCACAGTCCTTTCCCCACAGCAGCCCCTGGGGGATGGGGGGCAGCCCCCGGAGGACGTGCTTCTGCACCGTTAATGATCACGCTTCCCATTGGACATGCTTTATTTGGGGTTTTAAACTCTGCAGAAAGGTCCTTTCACATGGGAAAAAATATTCTTTCAGGATGGCTTGCTCACAGGAAATCTGAGAAAGCACTTGAACTTTTGTTCCTGGCCCGTGAGTGGCCCTCAGCCTCAGCCTCTGTCCCTCTGAGGCCCTCTCACTTCCAGGGCCTGGGCTCTGGGGCTCCTGCCCTCTGACCCCCCTCCTGCTCTGGCTCCTGCTCCCGCTGTAGCCAGGGGGCTGCCACCCTTGGGGGGGCCAGGGCAGTGGATCTGGGGGTGAATGGGGGGGGTGCTGGTTCCTTCCTGGGATTCTCTGTGCTCGTGCAGTTCACTTCCCCCCGATGGTCTTTCATTCGGTCATTCATCCTGGTAATTAATGGCAAAAGCATGAAAGCAGCCCAGGATGTTTTTCCCTCTTAAGAAACAGATGCAGGAGGCTGTAAATTGGTAGCGAGTGACCTTCCCCTGCAGATTCCTCCAGATGTGCACTCACTCGGCGGCTGAAATCTCTGAGCGGAGAAGCAGGCCTGTCCTTGCTGGGCTGCTGGGTTACTTTGATTTGGCTTTCACCGGAATTTTATAGTGTCCAGACATTGTCACTCATGTCAATTCAGCAGGATATATACCAGGTACTGGGGAAACAGACAATTGAAATATACCACGCCCCCCCCCCCCCAGCTTCCATTCTATTGAGGACATACATATACCATGCTCAGAGATTAGTCAACACAAAGTAAAATATTAAGTGATTTCATGAAAGAGTATTAACAGTTTGGGGTTTTTTTTTGTTTTTGTTTTTTTAGTGAGGCATTTGGGGTTTAGTAACTTGCCTAGGGTCACACAGCTAGTAAGTATCAAGTGTCTGAGGTCAGATTTGAACTCAGGTCCTCCTGAATCCAGGGCCGGCCCTTTATTCACTGCATCACCTAGATGCCCCAAGAGTATTAACAGTTGAGAGAATCAGCAAATGCCTCTGATGGGAGGTAATACCTGAGCTGAGCCTTGAAGGGACATGAGGATTCCAAGGAGCAGAAGTGAGAAAGGAAGGCATAATCGGCATCAGGTACAGCTTGTGAAAAGGTGAGGAGGTGAGAAATGAGTGACATGGATGGGGAACAGCACGGGTATCACGAGGATGTTCTCTGTTTCAGCAGCTTCTCAGTCACGCTGCCTCTACTATTGGGGGATATAAGGGTGTCCAGCTCAGAGCTTTGCCAGTAGTTAGTGCTTAATAAACATTTATTGAATTGGAGCAACAATAAATAAATAATTAAATCAACAAAGAAATAATTTATCAACAAATAAACAAATAATAAATAACTAAATTACAGCTGCCATTTATTTAAAGCTTTAAGTTTTTTTTTTTGTTTTGTTTTGTTTTAGGTTTTTTCTTTGGGGGGGCAATGGGGGTTAAGTGACTTACCCAGGGTCACACAGCTAGTAAGGGTCAAGTGTCTGAGCCGGATTTGAACTCAGGTATTCCTGAATCCAGGTCCGGTGCTTTATCCACTGTGCCACCTAGCTGCCCCAGCTTTAAGGTTTTCAAAGCACTTTATATAAATTATCTTGCTAGGTTCTCACAACAACTTTGGCGTATAGGTACCTCAGATTATAATATCTGCATTTTATAGACAAAGAAACTGAGGCTCAGAAACTTCACTCATTTTCACTTATCTCAGAAGTGTGAGAGTCAGGATTCAAGCGGATGGCCTTGCAAGAGAGCTAGTCCAACCCATAAAACCTACCCTGGCTCTAATTCAGATTTCCTTTCTCCTCTTCCATGAATCATCCTCGACTAGGAAACAAGAGGTTACTAATGGGGATTATCAAAGGGGAGAGATTCGCATGCACTTCCTGGAAGCCAGAGACCAGAGGAACCTTCTGGTAACTTTCAGCCTCTTAACTCATTTCTCATTTGAGAGGCAATTGTCAAAGATCTGGAATTTCATAAACTCTCGGGATGGCCAAAGAACCAAACCAAGATAAGCTATCCCATTTCCCATGGCCTCCTACACCCTGAGGAGTATGGAGTTCTGGTGGTACAGGGTTAGACAAAAATTATTTTCACTGCAATAAACACAAGCATCAGGCCAACACTTTATATTATCCACACTGGGGTTGGCTCTAATTGTCCCCCAATTTGCATTTATGAAATCATGCCCATAGCAGAAATCTCAATGTGATTCTTCAAAATCCATTAATGAAGATAATATTTATCATTTTCCAGTTTTGAGTTTGGCATGTCCAATCAATCTACAACCCAGTTTGTTTAATTAGCTATGGTGAATAGGCTACTGAATTTCCCGAACACTTATTAAAGACAGCTAGGTGCTGTAGCAGTTAGAGCATAAGCCCTAGCATCAGGAAGATTTGAGTTCAAATTTGACCTCAGACACTTAGTAGCTGTGTGACCCTGGGCAAATGACTTAACCTTGTTTGCTTCAGTTTTCCTCATCTATAAAATGAGCTGGAGAAGGAAATGGCAAACCACTCCAGTATCTGCCAAGAAAACCCCAAATGGAGTCACGAAGAGTCAGATGTGACTGAAACAATCGAACAACAACTATTAAAGGAATCAGTGAATAAATAGTTTGAGATTACTCCTTGTTGATGCTATTGTGCATGAAAGTTTAATGAATTAAGGTGGTCAAAAACTTGAGTGACTGGTTCTACCTAAGTGTGCTCAGAGAGTCAGCAGATTAATAGTCTGCTACTATATTGAGAACCTTGAAAAATGAAAAGGAAAGAAAATTTTCTGTAATTAGAATGACCAAGGATCCTAGCTATAGAACTGTAAGGAACCTCAGAGGGCTTCTTGCCCAAGCCTGTCCTTTTCCAGACGAAGCTGAATTCAAAGGTCAAATGACTTCCCCAATGTCACATAGGCAGGAAGCTTCAGAGGTGGGATTCTAATTTTTTTTTGTGGGGTAATGAGGGTTAAGTGACTTGCCTAGGGTCACATAGCTAGTAGCCATCAGGTGTCTGAAGTCAGATTTGAACTCAGGTCCTCCTGAATCCAGGGCCTATGCTTTATCCGCTGCCCCACCTAGCTGCCCCCAGAGGTGGGATTCTAAATCAGTCTGACTTTAGTCAGTGTTTTTTCATTTCATTTCTTGGGATTAAACAATACTTAAGCTCAGGTTTTTAGGCAATGTCATTTCTTATGCTAACTTCCACTGTTTTGCTTTTTTGTTGTATACTATTCCATTCTCTTTTGCAATTCTTATGACTGAAGAACAATCTTGTGTTATTTCAGTGCCCTTTCCCTTATATTTGATGGTTATTCTTTTGCCTTTTTCCAGAATTTTTTGTTTGTCATAAATTTAACCACTGGATCTTGGAACTTGAAGTGTGTGTTTTATGGATTTTTTTTTCTTCTGCTTTGAAAATCACCTGTGTGTTTTCTCTGCTGATGCTTCATTGTCAGCATTCAGAAATTCTGGCCAGTTTTCTTGCATTGTTTCTTACATTATGGTATTAATATTTTTTAAAATGTTCATATTATTTCAGAAAACAATAATTCTTAAGTTATTTCTGCACATCCTGTTGTTTTTTTTTAATCCTGTCACTTTTATTTAAGTAATAATTGAAGGAAGTCAACATTTCAGTGAAAAAAAAAATGTGTGGAACTTTTAATCATAGAACCTGAGTTCAATCCAGGTTTTGCCCTTTACAACCTAGATGACTTCTAACAAATCTTTTCACCTCTTGGGGGTCTCAGTTTACTCACTTGTAAAAGGATGGGGTTTGACTAGATAGCATCCAAGGTACTTCACAGAGCTATAGCTATCATCACATTATGTTGTGATTTCCTTACAGTTGTTTATCTTTGAATGAATGTAGAAGTATTAAGTGCCAAGCCCTGTGCTAAGCACTAGGGATACAAATTTAAAAAACAACAAAAACCAGGCAATTGCTGCTTTCACAAACCTAAAACTCTAGAGAAGTACATCATCTTTCCTGAGAATGTCAGATGTGAAATCACAGTTTGAAATGGAATTTGGCTTTTGTTGAGAGAGAGTATGAGTGAGTGTGTGTGTGCGTGTGTTCATTCTTGATTTTCTTATCCCCATTTTAAAGAGAGAGGAAATTAGGGCTCAGAGTTGGCAAGTTTCTTGTTTGCTCATGTTCATAAAGTTAATATGTATCAGAGCCAGGATTCCAACTCTGGCCCTCCTGACTCCAAAGTCCTGTGCTCTTTTCTCCATACTATTGTTAAGGGCTAAAATTCTAGCTAAACTGTCTAAAATATCTAATGAGTGGTCGCCAATAAATTATAAGCTTTAGCAAGAGTTAGACTTTTAAGCATTTATTAAGGAGAATAAGAATTTGGTAAAGAGAGAGAAAAAGGCCTAGATTCCTATCTATTAAAAGGAGAGCACATTTCTAGCTCCCTTCTCCGCCAGCGTCCTCAGGAAAAAGCCCCAGAGTCAGCGCCAGTCTCTTCCTTCCTCCTCCCACTAGTCCGCGTCACTTCCTCCCGCCAAAGAAAAGGCTCCTGGTCTTGCCCTCAAAGACCTTCGCTTCATGGGCAGAACTCTTCTACAGTAAGTATCCAGCAGGTGGCATCATTCCAATCGTTACACTATGTTGCCATAGATAGTCGATCAACAAACATTTGTTATGTGCAGGACACAGTGCTAAGTGCTAGGGATGGAAAGGAAGTTGAAAGTCAGTCTAATGGAGGAACCCACATACAAGGAACTATGTTTAAATGATGTAGGGGGGGGGGCAGCTAGGTGGCGCAGTGGATAGAGTACTGGCCCTGGAGTCAGGAGGACCTGAGTTCAAATGCGGCCTCAAATACTTTACACTTACTAGCTGTGTGACCTTGGGCAAGCCACTTAACCCTCATTGCCCTGCAAAATAAATAAAGAAACAAACAAACAAACAAAATTATATAGAGTATACAGGATAAAGTGGAGATATTCAACAGATGGAAAGCACCCACATGAACTTCTTGAAGAAAGTGAGAATTTAGCTGGGACTTGAAGGAAGCCAGAGGTAGAGATGAAGGCACGAGACCCTCAAGTGAAAATTCTCCAAGTCAAGAGAGTTTAATTTATGAGGAACGGTGGGAAGAACGATGCCACTGGATTGAAGATTCTGTTGGAGGGAGTTTGGGCCAAGAAGACTGGAAAGGTTAGAGGAGGGAGAGGGCGAAGAGCTTTGAAAGGCAAACAGAGGATTTTATCTTTGTTCCTAGGTGGGATAAGTAACTACAGGAGTCTACTGAGTAATAATAAGGTGACATGGATTTCTGTGTGCATTAGGAAGATCTCTTTGACAGTTGAATGGAGGGTGGGCTGGAGCACGGAGAGGGTTGAGGCAGGAAGATTCCCCCCAGTAGCTATTGCCATCGTCCAAACATGAGGTGATGAAGACCTGAATGGGTATGGAGGCAGCTTCAGAGGAAAGAAGGGGGCACAGGTAACTAAGTTAAAAACCAACAGGACTTGACAACAGATTGGATGGCGGTAGGGTGAGAGAGTGAGGAGTCAAAAATGACCTCTCAGTTACCAGGGTTGGTGACTGGTGCCCGTGGCAATAATAGAGAAGATAGGAAGAGGAGAGGGTTGGGGGTGGTCGGGGGAAGATAATGAGTTCTGGCATCATGTGGTAGGGAAAGGAAAGACTAATAACTTTTTTTTTTCCCCTTTGGTGAGGCAATTGGGGTTAAGTGACTTGCCCAGGGTCACACAGCTAATAATTGTTAAGTGTCTGAGGTCAGATTTGAACTCAGGTCCTTCTGAATCCAGGGCCGGTGCTCTATCCACTGTACCACCTAGCTGCTTCTGAAAGACTAATAACTGAACAAAAAGGTTTTGAGTCAGGCATCTGCTTTTCTCCTTGCTGATGAGAAATCTTAAAGTATCATTTTCTTTTGAAGTTTTTTGAATTCAACAATCAGTATTTTATTGAAGAAAAATGTGACCTCTGTTTCAAGACATTTCACTTTACTGCATTGGTCTATTGATTAAAAATACTCTGAAAAAAATGCATTCTCTTGTGAAAACCTTTTTTCTAATGCCCCCCCCCTTTGGATGTTACACTGTCTGCATGTTGTGACCACTGTGCTCTTGCTTTGTATATGTACAAGCTAGCTTCTCTAATCATGAGTATCGATTTTCTATGCTAAGTGCTTTTGAGCTTGACATATCAGGTCAGCAAGCTGCAGTGGATAAAGAATTCCAAATTTGATTAAAAATAAAATTTTTAAAAGCTCACCTTTGAACTTTTTTCCAAGACCTTGGCATTTATGATCTTGAAGGTCAATTGAACTTGACCTGAACTATCTATCCTGTTAATATTCCCTAAAAAGTATTACTGTGATTATTGATCCTGAATTCCCGAGGTTCTTTTTAGATGTTTATTGAGTCATTAAGATAGACGTAGACATGCCCAACCAGCTAGATTAATTTCATTATCTCTTGTCCAATGCTATCTGACTCTTTATCTTACTCAGAAGCTGGCAAGCTGAAGTGATGGTGTTCAGTTGGTGGCCTGAAGTGACCCTGCAGTCTGTCTCCAGTTCATCCGTGGTCATTGACCTGGAGAGTTTTAGATCTTAGAATTCTGCTGCCCCCAGCATCCCAATCTTCTGTTACTAGTATTGTCTATTCATGTCTCCTTCTGCTTCATGGTCTTGACTGTAAGATACAGAGCTTAACAATAAATTGGCAGAGCAGATGAAGTGTGATTTAATTACATTTTAGTAAACAAATATGTTACCAATAATCATGGTTCCCATCCGTGAAAATAAGAGTCCATCCAAAATTCCTGTTAAATGTCACTATGTTGGACTTAGCCCAAAGCACGACGAACGTGAAGCTGGGTTTTTTTCAGATTTTGAATGGGGCTGAAATTTCAGAGAGAAGAGCAGATAAAAATGTCTTCTTTGGCCATGTTGATGATTAAGAACTGTAAGAGGAAAATGGGAATGGATGGTCAAAAGTTGGGCCTTGGGGGTCTTTTCCAACTTGAAATACTACGATTCCGAAATTGATTAGACTCTCTGGAACTCATCTTAAAACAAAACAAAACAAAACAAAAACAGAACATGAGGAAATTGGCGCTGATGATCCCTAGGGAATCATCTGGTCTTCTCTTCCAGAGTTGCCAAGTGCCACATGTTCTTTGGAGCTATAAGGAACCCTCCCCTCCCCTGGACCTACTTCCTCCTTGCTTCTTGAGTTAGTCTCTGAGCTCTTGTGAACCTTAAGTGACTGTCTGGCTATGTGGCTAATGCAAAACAGTTTCTGCAGTGTCTTGTATCATCTTGCATCATGTCATAGCATTGGCACAAAACCCGGTCAGATAGATTACCATTCCCCTCTGTCCTTTTTTTTTTTTTGGTGAGGCAATTGGGGTTAAGTGACTTGCCCAGGGTCACACAGCTAGTAAGTGTTAAGTGTCTGAGGCCGGATTTGAACTCAGGTCCTCCTAAATCAAGGGCCAGTGCTCTATCCACTGTGCCATCTAGCTGCCCCTCTATCCTTTTCTTGTAGATATCTTTGGTTTCTCCTACAATTTGTGCCTAAGACATTCCCAGGTTGGCCTTGGAGAGAGATGGGGACTTTGATGCCCCCAGATGCTATTGAGATGTGTGTGGCCAGGAGCCTCTAGCAAATGAAGGTTTCTGGGGGAGTTCTGTGGGAACTCTAGGGAGGAAACCATAAACCCCATGAATTACACTTTGCTCTGACTTTCAAAAAGGAGCTGGCACCACCCCACCCCTCCCCCCAGCCTGCTTCAGGGTGTCTGAGGCTTAAAGACAAGAGCTGCCCAGGGAAAGCTAATTCAATAAAATTAGTCACAGAGGTCCTGAATGAAATGTGTGCTTCATTTGGCATGCCTAGGCCAGGTGCCTAGGCCAGTGTTCAGCACCAGATGAGCCATTGTTGCGCCTTGTCTTGTAGAGGGGACCTGAGGGAGTGTGGCATCAGTGAACACACGCAACCTGTCTCCTAATGGTTGGTGTTAATCACTGGCACGAGGATAGTGAGTGAGTGTGTGTGTGTGTGTGTGTGTGTGTGTGTGTGTGAGAGAGAGAGAGAGAGAGAGAGAGAGAGAGAGAGAGACAATGAGGGTTAAGTGACTTGCCCAGGGTCACACAGCTAGTAAGTGTCAAGTGTCTGAGGCTGGATTTGAACTCAGGTCCTCCTGAATCCAGGGCTGGTGTTTTATCCACTGTACCACCTAGCTGCCCGCTATGCACGAGGGTATTCTGATGGGAACCGTTTACTCTTAGTTTGCCAGACTGCCTGGGAACCATCACACTCACACTGACTCCAGGTCAGTACTGTCCTCATCCAATGAGCCAGGGATCAAATGTATGGGACTGTCTGAGCCACCTGCCATCTCCTCCTGCAGCCTGCCTCTGTATTCATGTTCCTTCTCTTTCCTTTTTCTCTTACCTCTGTCTTTCCTTTCCCCTTCTCTCCATGACCCTTTCCTGCACTCTTTTTCCTCCCCTTTCTTGTTCCCTTCTAGCTTTACTCCTACCTCTCTTCCCCGTTACCCTTCCCTTATCTCTCTTTTCCTGTCTCTTGCCCTCCCCCTTCTTCCATCTCCCTTCCTCTTCTTTTGCTTCTCTTTCTCTCCCTCTTCCCTCTCTCCTTCCTTCCTCTTCCCCCATCCATCTCATCTGGCTCTCTTTCCCCCTCTAACCCTTCTGACTGTCTCTCCCCCACAGCCTTTCTCTCCCCTCCCTTTATCACCTTCAGTCTTACCCATCTACTTTCTCCCACTGCCTATAAACATGCCCAGGTCTCTCCATCCTGAACCTCCCCTTCCCATCAGCCACTCAAGCTGCCATCCCATGCCTCCCTTCTTCTTCTCTCTCTCTCTCTCTCTTTTTTTTTTTTTTTGTGGGGCAATGGGAGTTAAGTGACTTGCCCAAGGTCACACAGCTAGTGTCAAGTGTCTGAGGCCGGATTTGAACTCAGGTCCTCCTGAATCCAGGGCCGGTGCTCTATCCACTGCACCACCTAGCTGCCCCTCCCCTCTTCTCTTAACTATCCAACCCAGCCACCTTTCCTTTTTGACCTCTTGTGGTGACCTTTTGGCCTCCCTAGAGGCTCCTGGCTAGTGGCCCCTTGACTCCCACAAGACAGTCCTCACCTTCTTTTCTTATGTGTTTAAATAGCCTTTCCCTCCATTTCCTGCTCCCTAAGGAGGGGGTTTCCTTCTCTCTGGACTCTCTAGTCTCACATCTCCATCATACCAGCTGTGGCGCCGGAAGTTAGGAAGCACAAAAGTCTGAAAATGTGCCCAAAGAAAACAACAGTTCTTGTCTTCAGGGGTGTTCTGTTGGGGTGTGGGGCCCACGGACAACCCAGGACACACACGTGGGCCCTGGGCGGGGAGTTTCAAATCCTCTCTCAGATATTCGCTCGCTGTGTGACTGAGGACAAGTCACGCAACCTCTCTGAGCCTACGTGATGGGCCTTCAAGGTCCCTTTGAGCTCTGAACCTGTGACCCTACTTGTCTATAATTTGAGAAAGGAAATCAGGGAAAGGGGAGTAATGTGGATTTAATCTTCAAGCATAGGTGGGAGCTGGAGGACGGGCTCGGAAGGCTGGGCTGACAAGCTTGAGTTTCTTATTAGAAGCAAAGTTCCAGTGTTCAGCCTGATGCTTGTTCTCTGGCTCATCTTCTGTTGGAATTGGGACAAGTCACTGCCCTGTTCTTGGAGGCGAGCTCTTGCACACGTGGACCACATGATTATTATTCTCATTATTACTTTGCTGGTCCTTGTCCTGGGTGCAAACGTTCCTCGTTCTGACCTTGATGACACAGTGGGCCCAGGGGAGCTGCCCCCCAGCCTGCATTGCTCTGGGTTTTTTGTCTCCTTTCCTGTCATTATTTGGCTCAAAGTTGGCAAATTATGGGGTTGTCTCTGTTAAGTCTATGGAGATCCCTTGGTTAGGATCCCCTGGACCATGAAACCATTTAGGCAAAAATCAGCACCGGCCAAGAGACGTCTGTGCTCCCAATGCCACCCAGTCTGTCCCTAACACCTCCCAGTGATAAAATCATTAGAATTCATTATTTAGGTAAATCCTGCTCCTGGAGAAAAGTCCTCATCCATTCTTTCTTTTCTTTTCTTTTTTTTTTTTTTGGTGAGGCAATTGGGGTTAAGTGACTTGCCCAGGGTCATACAGCTAGTAAGTGTTAAGTGCCTGAGGCCAGATTTGAACTCAGGTCCTCCTGAATCCAGGGCCGGTGCTCTATCCACTGCACCACCTAGCTGCCCCCTCATCCATTCTTAAGTCAGCAGCTTGGCCACATTGCCGCCTTTCCAAGGGTTCTGAGCATCACCGCCCTTCCTTCCCATCTTCAGGTTCTCGGGCCATTGGCCAACACACTGACCTCAGTGTTTGGCCTTTGTAGAGGCCACCAGGCCCCAGGCCAGCAGTATCCTAGCTTCCCACCTCCCTGCCTCCAAGTCTGGATTCCCCTGGGGTGTTTTGGGTTTTTATTCCCTCTTTCCTCCTCAAAATAGCTTATCTTAATTCTGTGTCTACCTGGTCTATTTCTTTTTTTTGTTTGTTTGTTTTTTTGTTTGTTTTTTGTTTTTTTGTAGGGCAATGGGGGTTAAGTGACTCGCCTGGGGTCACACAGCTAGTAAGTGTCAAGTGTCTGAGGCCGGATTTGAACTCAGGTCCTCCTGAATCCAGGACCAGTGCTTTATCCACTTCACCACCTAGCTCCCCCTACCTGGTCTATTTCTATAGTAAAATATGTACACTTCTTGAGGTCAGGGGCTGCTCTTGGTGGAAAGAAGCCCTTCCTCTAGGATCCATTTGAATACTTGGTGAAATTGAGTAAGTCCCTGAACCTCCTTGGGCCTCCATTTCCTTATGTGTAAAATGAGAGAATTGTACTAACTGGCCTTCAAGGTCCCTTCTAGCTGATTTCCGTGACCACCCCCCCCAGCACCAAGCACACTGTCTTACAGTAGGTGTTTAATAAATACTTGTGGGACTGGATGTTTGATGATGCAAATCAATGAAACTTTGGGACTAAAGAGAACATGAGATGACATTTAGTGGCATCTTGCTCACAAGGAGCATTACCAGCCTTTTCTCATTGTAGCTTCATGTCCCTGGGCTGGGAGGCAGGGACTGGCCACTTGATCAGGATTTTGGAGGAGGGAGTGGAGGCCAGCACAGATCCAGTGCCCTGACCAGAGTCACACCATCTGGGGAGGGGCAGGATTCCAGCCCAGAGCCCCCCAGCCCAAGTCTAGTGCTCTGAGATCCAATGGGGAGGGCACCGGGCCTGGAGTCAGGAAGACCTGATCCCAGCCATGAGACCTCCAGGAGCAAATCTGAAATGCTCTGTGTGGCATTCAGAGCCTATCGTGAGCTGCCCCTTCTTACCTCCCCAGTCTTATACCACACTCCCTGACATGTGCTTTTGGATCCAGTGACTCCAGCCTCCTGGCTGAACCGCCAAGACCCTTCAGCTCTGGACTCTGGGCATTCTTTCTGGCCGCCCCCCAGGCCTGGGAGGTTCTCCCCCGTTCTGCTCCCCTGCAGAACTCCTTTGAGTCCCAACTAAAACCCCACCTCCCACAGGAAGCCTTAACTCTCTTAATTCCTCTTAATTCCAGGGCCTTCTCTCTGTTAATCATTTTCTATTTATCTGGCATGTGGCTTGCTTTGTGTGTATTTATTTGCATGTTGTCCACCCTAGTAGGCTCTAAGCTCCTTGAGGGCAGCCCCAGTGCTTCTGGCAGTGCCTGGCACAGAGCCTGGCACAGAGCAGGGCCTAATAAGTGTTTAGTGCTTGAGTGATCAGTGAAATCCCCGCTTCCTCCCAGACTGAACATCTGGGTCTACCTGTGCTTCCCCATCCCAGGCTCTAGAACTTCCATCAGCCTTTAGTGAGGCCAATCCTGAGCTCTTCTGGAATGTAGATAAAGATTAGGTATTTGAGGCAGGGAGCCGGGGTGTCCTGGTGCTCTCAGGCATGATGGTGCAATTCCCCAACCTGCTTTAATAGAGTAAACACCCTCTCTGGGACCTCTCTACCCTAATGAAACCACAGGCCCCGAATTAAATGAGAAATAGATTTACAAAAGAGAAGCCCAGAGACCACGTGTCTGTCCTCCCTCGGCTGCGGAGAAAAGAGAGTGTGAGCATTTACTGGATTTTCTCTCTTCAGAGAGTGAGCCTGGGTCATCAGTATGCTGTGCATCCCTGTATCTCAGAGTTAGGGCATCGAATTTGTACTGGGAAGGCCAGAGTTTGAATCCTGGACTCTGTTGCCCTCTGCCTGTGTCATTTAGATGTATTTCTTGGCTTCTCTGGTCCTTGAGAAGTTGGATTTTCTGGTCCTCTGGGGACCCTTTGGGCTTTAAACCTCGAATCCCTTAATCTCTGGACACCCCCCCCCCCAGTTATCAAGGAATCGATTTAACAATAAGAGTCTCCCAAACTTGAGGTCTGGGTTGGCCTTTAGAGGGAGATTCTCTTAAGGCTTTAAGGAATAGTGGCTCCACATACTGGTGAGGCCACATCTGCAGGGAGCACATCTGGAGGGCTGTGACAAGTTCCTGGTCCCACACTTTAAAAACTTTGCTTGCGTGGATTTCCTCTGTAATAGCTGGGCATATTGTAACAGGACTAGATAAATCAGGATGGATAGGTTACCCAGGGATGAGGATTCAAAGATCAGAAATGCCAGGTCAAGGTTCATAAGGAATCCGAGGAGAGTAGGTCTTACCTACTCTCAGTGTCACCGAGGGAAGCCGTGACAGGAGTGATGGGCATGGACATGAGTCCAAGTGGAGAGCTAGAGATGGGCTGTTACAATGGGAGGGGACCAGAATTCTGGGGAAGGAGAAGGGAAAGGGAAAGGGGAAGTGACGGGAGGGTGGTTGGGGAGTGGAATTTCAGTGTCATTTGGTAGCAGTGAGGCAGTTGTGGGGCGGGGTCATCTAAGGGGTGAGCACGTCAGCACGTGGCTGAAGTAAGGCAGGGAAGGAGCCTGCAGCCCTGTGCAGACGGCCCCAAGATTCGTTACTGTGGTTAGTGGAAATCCTTGAGAATATTGAGGGGCAGGGAAGAGGATGAAGAAGATCATGTTGATGATCCATAGAGGGTCATGCAGGTGATAAGGTGAACTTCCAAAGGGAAGCCTAAATGAGAAATGGTAGTGGAGGCAGTAGGGATTAAGCAGTATCTCACTTCACCCCTCTTCCTCCTAGCCCCGGGAGTCAGAGAGGTGGGAGTAGATCCCTCCAGTAGAAAGGGCTGTGTCATGTTGACCAGGAGAGACAGGTTACTGTTAAATAAAACACCAGCCCCTTAACAACAGCTGATGCTTATAATAGAATGCTTTCCTTTTTTGGGGGGGAGGCAGTTGGAGTTAAGTGACTTGCCCAGGGTCACACAGCTACTAAGTGTGAGGCCAGATTTGAACTCAGGTCATCCTGACTCCAGGGCTGGTACTCACCTAGCTGCCCCCTGTGGATTCTTTTTTCCCCCCCCACTAATACATTGTTAATGGAGTTGTGAACTGGTCCGACCATTTTGGAGAACAATTCCTAGTGTGGAAATCCCTTTTACTGAAACAGATTGGCAAGGATCTCTGTCCTATTCTTAGAGAGTTGCCCGGGGTATCCAGAGGGTAAATAACTACCTTAGCTTTGGTTAAATAGCTGGTGGGTATTAGAGGTGGACCTAACTAAACCTGGAAACTTTGCCACAGAGATATCGTCTAGGCCAGGGCTTAACTTTTTCCATTCACGACCCCTTTTAGCCTGAGAGGTTTTTGTGCAACCTTGGCTATATAGGGCTATAGCACAGGTATGCATAACCTTTGACTGTTGCCCAATTTTTCGTGACCCCCCACATTCAGTTATGCAACCCCCTACGGGGTCACGAGCCACAGTTTAAGAAGCTAGGCTCTATCCTCAAACATAATTTGGGCAAAAGCCAAATATGAAAACCCACAGCTAGGGTTTAACTTGTATCTCTCGCTTTCCTTTTGTGAATGAGATACGTGGAGATACATGGAGACCATTGATTTTTGTATAGGGAGGGGTGTCTGCCGCACCTGGGCCTGCTAGCGTTGTTCTTCCCCTGCCCCCCAATTATTTAAGTTTGGTTTTGTTTCCAATTAGCACAAAAGATTGGGAAAAGCCCTCTTCCTCATCCACCCCAAAGTGATGTTTTTTAAAAGTAAATTAGTATCGGGGGCAGCTAGGTGGCGCAGTGGTTAAAGCACCGGCCCTGGATTCAGAAGGACCTGAGTTCAAATCCGGCCTCAGACACTTGACACTTATAGCTGTGTGACCCTGGGCAAGTCACTTAACCCTCATTGCCCTGCAGAAAACCAAACCAAAACAAAAAGTAAATTAGTTTCATCAGGACTGGAAGGGAACTGAGGCCCGGAAAACCATCACTGCACAAATTTAGAGCCCACTGACACAGTGGGGGGGGGGGTCCTTTGATCCATTTGATTTGATTTGATTTGATTTGGGGGGGGGGGCAGGGCAGTGAGGGTTAAGTGACTTGCCCAGAGTCACACAGCTAATAAGTGTCAAGTGTCTGAGGCTGGGTTTGAACTCAGGTCCTCCTGAATCCAGGGCCAGTGCTCTATCCACTGCACCCCCTCGCTGCCCCCTCTCTGATCCATTTTAGACACAAGAAGCTGAACTTGTGAAACATTGACCTCCTTGCTCAGTCACAAAGGGGCAGGGGCAGGGGCAGGGGCAGGGGCAGGCTTCTAGCCAGCTGTCCTGATTTCAAAATTGAGTGCTCTCCCCTGCACACTTGGGGATAAAAGAGATCCCCAAACGCACCTAGAGGTATTCTCTCTTTTGCACATGACTATGACTGAGTTAGAACTATTTCCCATGAAAATCGTGATGGAAAGGATTGTTACCTCTACTCCTCATCTGCTGAGTGCTCAGGGGAGCCCTGAGATCCCTTAAGCCTGAAGCCCTCCGTTAGTGGCTCCAGCTGCCAATGGGGGGAAGCTGTGGGGCCTGCGTGGGCATGTTGGCGGTGCCAGCAGCTGCAGTGGTGAGGGGGAGTTTCCGGGGTCCAGAGAATCCCGTGGGAGGAGCATCTGGTGGCAGGAAGCATCTGTGTTTGGGGCCAGACAGTTGTGGAGTTCTCTTTTGCCCCTCCTTGTACATGGGGTCCTAGATGGAGGGCCAGGCGATAGAGCTAGCCTGAGAAGGGTGCTTCTGCCCCCAAGGACAGGAAGCTGACCCCTGGTCAGCTGATCTTTGTGTAGGCCGGGCCATCCCAGAAAACCTGAACAAGACTGGCCCTGCTCCAGAATCAGCGGAGTTAAGTCGCATGAGGTTTGATATACTGGGGGCTCCCCCAGGGAAGGGAAGGGAGCCCTACCCAGAGGCCTTGGAGGCAGTCAGTTTCAGGGCGGGGATGGGGGGGAAGCCAGGTCAATGTCAGTGGCGGACCATGGCAGGTTCAGCCTCAGTGTGCCTTGTTTGGACAGACAGTGGCCAGCTGTTTGCAGGGAGTTGTCCTGGATTCTCAGGCCGTCCCTGTCCAAAAGACAAGACAAAAAGGAAAAGAAAAAAGTTGTGAAGGTGGGATGGAGCCCTTTCACCCGGATAAGGAGTCCTGGATGCCCTTCATCTCTAACCCAAATCAGTCTGTTGCTCCTGCTGCTAGCGAGATGCACCGCTTGTCCCTCCCCGCCTAGTCCAGAGACGTCATCACCTGTAGTAGTCTCCTTTTGTCTAACGTGTGTAGTATGACAGCCACCCTCCCGCTAACTGTGCCCTGTGAGTACAGAAAATGTCACCATCCTCATGATGTTCCATGTTCTCCTTTCTGGAGTCAGGCTTCTCTTGGGGACCAATACAGTTCCTCAGCAAGCAAACTCCTCCTCCCCTCAGATGAATGCCAGAGACAACCTAGGTGAGAAAGAGACAGAGAAATGGAGACAGAACAGAGAGAGACAAAGACATTCAGCCGGGGTTGGGGGGGTGGAGGAGGAAGGAGAGAGGGAAGGGAGGAAGGGAACGAGGAAAGACAGAGACAGAGAGACAAAGATGGGAGACAGAGAGGGGAATAGAAAGAGACAGACGGGGAGGCAGAAAGAGAAAGATGGGAGACAGAGAGAGAGGAATAGAAAGAGACAGACAGGGAGGCAGAAAGAGAAAGATGGGAGACAAAGAGAGGGGAATAGAAAGAGACAGGCAGGGAGGCAGAAAGACAGAGACAAAGAGAAAGATGGGAGACAGAGAGGAATAGAAAGACAGACAGGGAGGCAGAAAGACAGAGACGGAGAAAGATGGGAGACAGAGAGAGGCAGAGACGGAGACAGGAATAGAGAAAGACAGGGAGAAAGGAAGGGAGGGAGGGAGGGAAGGAGGGGAGACAGACAGAGACAAAGATGGGAGACAGGAGGAGCAGAGACAAAGACATACAGAGACAGGAACAAAAGGAGACAGAGATAAAGGCAGGGAGACAGAGAGGGAGGGAGGGAGGGGAGACGGACAAAGACAGAGAGAGAGAGAGAGAGAGAGAGAGAGAGAGAGAGAGAGAGAGAGAGAGAACAGACCTGGGCCTGCTTTTTCTAAGGCATGATTGCCTCTGAAGGGACCTCTTTCCCCATGGGGATTTTTGAGATTACAATGCAGATGATCCTGGAAGATGTCCCCTTTCAGCAGTCAGGAAGTTGGGGTCCCATGTAAAGCTGCAGACAGGAGGGCTTGTGGGTCTCGAAAGAGAACTTTAAAATCTGCATCTGGCCATCCTTGTGCCACTCGTGGTGTTGCTAGAGTCCGTCATTGAGCCCCGGCCAAGCTGAGGTTGTATCTTTCCCCAAGTGGAGCCTGAGTCTGTTCAGCCTTTGAGCCCCTCTTCCCCTTTCTGTAACGAGTTTTCCTTCTTGTGTGACAGGTGGGAGATTCAAGAAGGAGATAGTTGTGGATGGACAGAGCTATCTGCTGCTGATTAGAGATGAAGGGGGCCCTCCAGAAGCACAGGTGAGCAAGGACCCCGCCTCAGCCGCAGTCTGCCCTTCCTATAGTCATGGGGAAGGGCCTGCGTTCCGTCTCACGGGGTCAGGTGGGATCCGGGAACTCTGGAGACTGACGAAGGCGATACTGGAAGCCCTAAGAGATGAGTGAGAGAATCTTTGTGCCGACGGGGGGTGGGAATGGAGATGACTTCAGAGGTCCTTTGTGGGTGGAGAGCTCAATGAGACCACAAAGGTCCAACACTCATTTTACAGAAGAGGAAACTGAGGCCTAGCAGAGTGAAGTGACTCATCCAAGATGGGGGGATCATAGACACAGAGGCTTGGGTAAAATAGAAGGCTTCTGGCCTAAGCCCCTCCTTTTACCGATAAGGAACCTGAGATCCAGAGAGGAAGAGATCCCCCCTTTCCCAAGCTCACCAGGCAGTAAGTGGCAGAGCCGGCTCCCAGGAATACAAGGTGGCAGAGCCTAGCCCCAATCTTGCCTCCCTTCCACTGCTCCAGATTTCACGCTTCCTCCTCCCTCTCTGATTCGAGGGGGTGTGTCACGGGATACTAAAGGGCTCCGGAGGTTTGATGGACTTAGACCTCAGAGGTCATCAAGTACCAACCGCCCATTTTCTTTTTTTCTTTTTTCTTTTCTTTCTTTTTTTTTTTTTTTGTGGGGCAATGAAGGTTAAGTGACTTGCCCAGGGTCACACAGCTAGTGTCAGGTGTCTGAGGATGGATTTGAACTCAGGTACTTCTGAATCCAGGCCCAGTGCTTTATCTACTGCGCCACCTAGCTGCCCCCAACCCCCCATTTTCAAAGGGGGAATAATCCTATGCTTCCTCTACAGTAAATGTCAAGGGGAGGAGGAGACTCCAGGGGCGGACTGCCCGGGGGTCTGGCCACACTAGAATATGCCTAGGTGGTCTGACCTAATGGATCACGTGGCCTTTTGGAAAGAGCCATTGGGCTGAATCCAAAAGCAGCTTGGGCCTTGTTTTCTTCTTCTGCCCTTTTCCCAAGATGCTGGGCAGCCTGGTGGCCTTAGCTTCCCTCTTGGCATTTTCTAAGTGATGGGTAATTGTCCTTTTTATCCAAGTGGGGATATTTAAAATCTCATTAAAATGTTTTGTTTTTGGTTCAGGTGGTAGGTCTCTGTGGGAGAAATGTTTGCAAAATCATTCAAATTCTTGGAAAGATGGACATTTGAAACAGTCAAAGGCAGGGTAGCTTCTGCAAATGTTTTCTTTTCAGCTTTATTGTGAGTTCCATTAGCACAGAATTGTTTCTGCCTCCAGGCTCACCCATGAAATCTGTTTAAAGGCCCTCAAAGCAAATGGTAGATATGAGATACATCAGTTATTGCCTTGAGCTCTGGCAGCAGCACAGAAGCTACTGAAGGTCCCTTTTTTCCTTGTTCTTCCTTCTCAAAGCCCTCTTGGGAAGAGCAGCCAGGAGAAGTACTAGCCTTTGGAACCATTCACTCTGTATTAGAAAGGGAAACAGCAGTTAGGTGGTACAAGGGATAGAGCACTGAACCTGGAGTCCGGAAGCCCTGAGTTCAAATCCAGTCTCAGACACTTACTAGCTGTGTGACCCTGAGTAAGTCACCTCACCTCTGCGTGCCTCAGTTTTCCCATCTGTAAGATGTAGCACCCATTTCCCAGGGTTGACATGAGGATAAAACAGTATTTGTATAGCACTTTGCAAGCCTTAACATACTATATAAATGTTAGATTGTTGTTTTAAAGACTGGAAATGAACTAAACAAATATTCACTTATTAAGTGTTTTAGGCTTTCTTATATGAAGTTTCAGATTGAGAGGGCAAGCCTTGTGTTGCCCACCTTAGAGACTCAATGACCTTTGGGAGGTAATGACTCCACTTGTTCTAGGTATAGTTCCACCATCCCCTGTTGCCCCCAGTGTTGGCAGCCAGACCCGCTGTTCGCTCTGGGAGTGGTCTTGCTGGCCCTTGCTTGGATCCCTCATGTCCATGTTCCTCTGTGGGTTTGTGCAGGGAGCTGGGTGTCAGACCAGCCCTAGGTGAGTCAGCCAGGAGATATGGCAGCCAAGCCTATCTCAAGCTGTGGTAAAAGTGGGAGAGCCCCACAGAACGTGGAGGTGTTGATCGACAGCCCCCTCGGACCCCATCTGTGGGCCCTGTGCTCACTTCTGGGCACCCCAGTCTAGAAGGGAATTTGATAAACAGAAGAAAAGAGTGATTAGGGCCACGGTGAGGGGTCTTGACTCCATCTCATATGAAGATGAGTCAAAAGACATAGAAATGTTTAGCCTGGAGAAGAGAAGACTCAGGAGTCCCTGATGAGTCGTCTTCAAGCACCAACCCTTGGGAAAGGCTGAGGCTAGTTCTGTTTGTCTCCAGAAAGCAGAACCTGGAGCCAATGGGGGATCATTGCAAAGAGTCAGGCTTGGCCTAGATGGCAGCGTCTTCCCAGGCTCTTGCAGATTTGGAATGAGGAGCCCCAAGAAGTGGGGAGTTTGCTTCATAGAGGTCTCAGAGCAGAGTGGATACTTGGAGCTCTTATGTTCTTGATCTTCATCACAGTCACCACTGCGACCACTGATCTCCCAATGAAGAAACTTGGGCTTAAGAGAAAAGGACTGGACTCCCCCAGAGCCCCCAGGCAGTTACGGCAGTAGAATTTGAATGGAGGCCCTTGTCCCTCTTGGAAGATCACCACCCTTCTCTTAGAATGCGTCAAATCAAAGGGAGGCATGTTGGCGGGGAGCAGCAAGGGAAGCCCATTTGTTTGTGGTCGGGAAAAACTGCCCTTGAATGGACTGGGTTGACTTAGGGGTGGTGGGTTTTTCCCTCGCTGGAACTCGTCACAGGCCACAGATGAGCCGTTGTTGGGTAAGTTGTAGAATGGATCCTTTTCCAGGTCTGGGTTTTACTTGATAGCTTCTGAGCTCCCTCCCAACTCTGCTGATCTCCTCCCTCAATACAAAGCCGCAGAGAGATTTGTTTGTCTTTACCTGGGGTATTTGTGGAAGAACTGAACTACCGTTCTCTATTACCATTGTAACTCAAAGCTGGTCAATTCCTCTGTAAAAAATACTTTTTAATCTGGAGTTTATTTCCTAGAACTACCTGTGATATAAAAGCACTGCATAAGGGGCAGCTAGGTGGCATAGTGGATAGAGCACCAGTCCTGGAGTCAGGAGGACCTGAGTTCAAATCCGACCTCAGACACTTAACATTTACTAGCTGTGTGACCCTGGGCAAGTCACTTAACCCCAATTGCCTCACCAAAAAGAAAAACAAAAGAAAAGAAAGCACTGCCTAGGTTGCCCTATTGGCTAAAAGCACCATGACAGTTTCACATTACTATAATGGATCCGTTGCCTTTGTAATTAACAGATTCATCCAGAAAATTTCTCTCTCTCACACACACACACACACACACACACACACACACACACACACACACGCACACGCACACATGCACACACGCACACTCACTCATATAGATAGTAATTCACTTTTCTAAATGGTTATGTTTTCTCTCACATGGGATATTTTTATTTTTTCCAACTGTTTCTGACCTGTTTCTCACCTAATTTCCCATTTTCTCTCTCTCTCCACCCACATCCCTCCCCAGTTTGCCATGTGGGTGGATGCTGTTATATTTGTCTTCAGCTTGGAGGATGAGATCAGCTTCCAGACAGTTTACCATTACTACAGTCGAATGGCCAACTATCGGAACACGAACGAGATCCCCATGGTACTGGTGGGAACCCAGGGTGAGTGACCCAATGATTCTAAATATTGTGAAAAGGGGCTGCCAAGTGGATCACCATTTTTATAGTGAGCTGTGTCTGACTCTAGAACTAGTGGGAAGGCTCACTGAGAAAACTGTAATAGTCATTCATAAAATTGATATTTCTATATCCTTGAAGGATTGCAAAAACCCTCCCATGGGTTATCTCATTCGATCTTCACAAGAACTCTAGGAGGTAAGTGATACTGATATTCTGATCCCTCTTTTGGGGTGATGTGATTTGGAAATATGCAGTACCAATTATCGCTGACGTGTGTTATTTGGGTGTCCAGGCTATCAGAGAACAAAGAAATCTTCAGAACACCTGAAAGACTGGTTTTGGTTAATAATTTGATTTTGTTGGGTTTTTTGTTTGTTTTGTTTTGTTTTTTTCATGGAGCAATGGGAGTTAAGTGACTTGCCCAGGGTCACACAGCTAGTAAGTATCAAGTGTCTGAAGCTGGTTTGAACTCAGGTACTCCTGAATCCAGGGCCAGTGCTTTATCCACTGAGCCACCTTGCTGCCCCAATAATTTGATTTTGATCCCTTCTTGTGCTATTTACTTTGTAAAATGGGTTCCATTCATGCCATTGCCACTTTGGAGAATACTGCCACCTTCACCCCTTGTAACAAAAGTAATCGCTGAATAAAAACCACTGGTTCATTTATCCTATGTGACAGCGTACACTGAGCACTCTGCCTTCATGTTCCACCATAGCCCTGCCGTGAGGAGAGATCATTGTGGGTTTGTCAGTTACTCCGAGTTTGACTTCTTCCTATTCATGGTCCTTTTCAGTTATGTTACTGTAGTTATTGTGTGTTTTGTTCTCTCGGTTCTGCTTGTGTCACTCTACATCAGCTCATAAAAGTCTTCTTGGGCTTCTGCTTTTAAGGCAGCTGGAAACCTCTCAGAAGCCCTTCAATTCTTTATCCACACGGCATATATTTGGGTTCATTCCTAGCTCCCCAAGGGGATGGTAATCCAGTGAGATCCACCAAGCATCTATTAAGCACCAACTGTGTGCTTGGCACTGTGCTAGGGGCTGGGGCAGCACCAACAGGTAAGAGGACCAGACCAGGAAGTGCCTGGAGAGCCGGGTCTGTCTATTATCTTTGCCTCAGCCCCAGTGCTTGGGACAGTGTGCTGCTTCCAGAGGCTTCTGATTATATCAGTGGTCTTTGAGAATTCTTTCTACCTTTGCAGGTCCCCAACCCCTCTGAACCTCTGTTTCCTGGTCTTTATGACCCCTCCCAGGGTCGCCCCCTCCACACCCACTGTTATCTTCCTGGGGCCTCTACTGTTCTGGGGATGAGCATATCTGAACGGAGCTGGGCTGCTTCTTGGACAAGAGCCACCCTGGACACCTTCCAAGCTTGGGGGGAGCTGCCAGCACTTGTTTTAACAGAAGACAATAACACTGGTAGTGCCAACAACAGCTCACATTTCATGACACTTTGAGGTTTGCAAATATTTTCCTATTCGACCCTTGCAATAACCTTGTGAGGTTGGTGCTATTATTCCCCATTTTAAAAATAAGGAAACTGAGATACAGATTGGTAGTGACTTGCCCAGGGTCACACAGTGCCTTGTTTAGGGAGTTGGCCCCAGGTCTTCCTGTCTTCAAGTCTAGACTTTCAGGAACTACTAACCTATAGTGGAGAACCAAGGATCATCATGCCTTCCAGTGGTTACCGAGGCCCAGTGTCTGTTCTCCCCAGAGTTGTGTATTGTATGTACAGTGAACGGCAGAAGTGGGTTTCTAACCCAGTTCCCTGGTTTCAGAGCCAGCATCACCCCACCCCACCATGGGCCTCCGATAATCAGCTAATCGTGGGGCTAATTAATAAAGTGTGTCATCCGCTTCTCCGTCCTAGCATGGAGCACAAGGCCTTGGAAATAGAAAAGGGTGCTTAATTGTGATCTGTTGGTAAGGAGGCATCACAGCACGGGAGAAGGGCATTGGCTCTGGGCTTGTGTGAACCCCACCTCAGACAAGGATTTCTGGTGAGATTTGGGGCAATTCACTTAACTTGACCTCAGTTTCCTTATCTAAAAAAAACAAAAAAGGGTTAGCCAGATGTGTCTTTGACCTCATAAGCTGCGCCTTAGTTCCTTCTCCGAAAATAAATTGTGGGTTGTGAAAAATTCGACAGTTAATGTTTGATTTGTATGCCCCTTTTATTCACCTACATACCTGGGGTCACATTAAAGTTTAAGAATCCTTGGACCAGATCTCTTTGGAGGGACCTTCCTGTGAATTGCAGAACAAAGTCACTTCTATGGCTCCAGTAGCGATTCAGACACAGGAAGAGGCTTTGGAGCCTTCTCTGGTCCCTGCAATGGGAGAGGCTCCTGGTGAACCCTTCCATTTCCCCCTTTGCTTCTTACAAGGAAACTGTAAATGAGAATAGAGCAATGGAAATGGTCCCTAATCCCTGCCTATACCTCCCTCTAGTGGCATAACTTGAAGTAGCATCAGCCTCATTGTTCCCAACCCAGGGAGGGAAGAGGTTGAGTGACCTTTGGAGGGCTATAGGCTCATCCAGTCACAGGAGGAGAGCTGGAGGTCCCCTCAGAGGCCTTCTGTCCATCCCCCTCCTGCATGCCTAGAATTTAAAATCCCAATTTCAAGAGTTTCCAAAAAAGGCATTTTTATTGTTAGCTTTTGTTTTTATAGCCCTTAATGTCCCAGTGTTCTCTCTCCCCATCCCAGAGTTTGCCTTCATAATTTATTTAAAAAAGAGGAACAGATGGAAAGTTCACCAAACTAATGAACATTTAAAAGTCTGGCGTTACATGCTTGCAGTGTTCCACACCCTGAGCCCCCCACCTCTACAGGGTGTAGGGACCTTCTGTCTCTTCCTTGGAGTCATGCTCAGAACTCAGGCTTCAATGTCCTTCTCCCAGGTCTCTTTCAGATCTGGATTTGTGATTTCAGCCAACAAAGGGCAAACAATAGGATCATATGTGAAATAATAAGCTTCTGTTATGTGGGGGTTTGGGGCAGCTAGGTAATTAAAGAGTGTAAGACTGGGATTCGGCAAGACCTGTGTTCAAATCCTACCTCAGATACTAACTGTGTGTGTGTGTGTGTGTGTGTGTGTGTGTGAGAGAGAGAGAGAGAGAGAGAGAGAGAGAGAGAGAGAGAGAGAGAGAGAGAGAGACTCCGGGCAAGTCATTTAACCTTTCGTACTCTCGGTTGACTCTTTTCTAAAATCGGTATAATCACCTTCCAGGGTTGATACGAGGATAAAATGAGATTGTTTTCAAGTCTATTGCAAACTTTAAAATGTTCTATAAATGCTAGTTAACATTATTATGGTTCTTATTTTGAGTTTATGAAATTTAATATGACAACAGAACTGCCCTGTGTGTGCTCCCATCTGAGCCTCCTCTGCTTTCGTCTATGTAGTTTGAGTTTCTTAGGGTTCAGGCTTTGTAGGTGTCTCCAAAGTGTTTGTTAAATGACTCTTTGACATTTTACTCTTTGGTCCCAGATGCGATAAGCTCCAACAACCCACGTGTCATCGACGATGCTCGAGCCCGGAAACTGTCAAATGACCTGAAGAGATGCACGTACTACGAGACATGCGCGACCTACGGCCTGAACGTGGAGCGCGTGTTCCAAGATGGTAAACCTTCATACTTCTGTCTGTCTTGTCTGGATGTTGTAGGGAACGCTTCTGCAAGATGGCACCTGTGTCTAATGGCTCCCTCCACAGTCCTTCTCTTCCTGTAGAGAGATGCCTGTGAACGCATGTGAGCATCACACACACACACACACACACACACACACACACACACACACACACACACACACGCGCGCGCGCACACACCCCATACTGACAATAGAAATGGGTCTTTGTCATCCTGGGTTCCTTTTGGTGTCTGAGGGTTGAATTTGGATAGTGATGTGCGAGGGGCAGCAGCGCAGTCTCCCGAGTGTTTTAAATCGTTCTGGGCAAGAATTGCATCGGCATGAAGAAGTATCCTTGCTAAAGGATCTAGGGGACTCATCGTTTTGTGTCAGTCCCTTCAGTGACAAAGGTCCTGGCCTAGGACTTGGGTAGGACTTGCTAGATGGTCTTTGTGAGTTGTTTCGAAGCCAGCCTGCTGCTGAGCCCTCTGGAAGGAGGAAGGCTTGTCCTGGGATGGCAGGCA
Source organism: Dromiciops gliroides (assembly GCF_019393635.1). Taxonomy (NCBI): domain Eukaryota; kingdom Metazoa; phylum Chordata; class Mammalia; order Microbiotheria; family Microbiotheriidae; genus Dromiciops; species Dromiciops gliroides. The sequence continues at coordinate 489,787,407 of NC_057864.1, read as the reverse complement.
CCTGGCCCGTCGTGGGTCCTGTAGGAAGCCTCTCCATCTTGGCAGGTCTTTGCTTTGAGCCCCCAGGCTCTGTCACCTCCAGGTCACAGTGAGTCATCGGGGGATGGTTATGTGGAGGGGGCCGGGAAACCCCCGTCTCAGAGCGGTTTCTGTCAGCTAAAATATGGGGACGTTTTGTGGACGGATGCAAACTGTATGACCATAGATTCATGACCTCAGAGGTCATGTGGTCCAACAGTTTCATTGTTACAGATGAGCAAACTGAGGCCACGGGGGGATACGTGACTTTGCCTCCTGGTGATATACAGAGAGAAAGGGGCAGGTGGATTTTGAGCCCACATCGTCCAACTTCAGAGCCAGGGTCAGTGACGGTTCTTCTAGTTGCTGTAAAAGTCTGAGCGTCAGCCTCCATCTCCCCCTGCTCTCTGGCCCACCACCCCTTACTTATTCCTGTACCTTCTTGACAGAGATTAGACGTGCAAGGTCAGTGTTTAGGGGAGAGGCATTTGGATCAAGGCTTTTCTGGGTCATCATTCTGCACACTTCACAGAAGCCCAGAGACACATCTTCCTAGGTCTTCCTCCCATTGAAAGATGAAGTATTCACCCCAGGACCTCTGAAGCCAGAGCCGTCCTGGTGACCCCCGCCCCCCTACACACACATACACACACACACACACATGTTCTTCAGAGGCTGATGCTCGGTAGGAGCAGGGGTGGTGGCCTGTCTGCTGGTGCCATGCTGTGGCCGAGCCTCTCTCGCTGCCCGACCCTTCCTGTCCACCGCCTGCATCTTACAACGTTAAGATGGCTGCACTCTCCAAGTTGCTGGGTTTGAGTCTTGGGTCTGTTCATTTACGACCCAGCTGACAATGGATGTTTGTCTCCTCTCTGAGCCTCATTTTTCTATCTACTTTTTGCCATTTTGTTTTAACGACAGGGCTGGTCTTCCTTTTCATACCCAATATGTCTGTTTCCTCTTCCCTCCAGTTTCCTTCTCCCTAATGCTCCCAGCAAGCCCCCAGAGCTCATATCTCTCCTAAGAACCCCGTGCCGTTCTTTCTTCTAAGACCTGAGTTCAAGTTCAGTGGCAGACAGTTAGTAATTGTGTGTTCCTAGGCAAGTCACTACACTTCTCTTCTCACATTACTTCTTCTTGAGGGTATTGGACTCATTCACCTCCAAGGTTCCTTCTGGCTCTCAATCTCTGATCCCCTGAGCCCAGGGCCACGGGTCCTTTCTTGTTCCTCGTTGCTGCTCAGTGCTGCACTCATCCTCCAGAATTCCAGGCCACAGAGTGAGAAACGGGCACATTTATTGTTACCTTCTTGGCAGCCGTGAACACTTTAGAGGCTTCTGGTATTTTTAATGTTCTCAGTACCTTGCACGTGGTAGGTGCTTACCACACATTTGGTCTATTGAATTGAGTTTGCAGGGCAGAGGCTTTTTTTCAAATGGTTGAGGCTGGAATCATTTCTCTCCACTTTTAGTTATAATTCCCATTTCAGTTTTTAAAAAATAAGACAAATTTGACACCTTCCTGCTTGTCCTTGTTTCCTTTTGAGCACCCCTCCCATCTCTGCTGGATTTTGTTTACAAAAATGCTCAATGGCTTCGGCCTGGTTATTGATATTAAATGAACACAAGCAGATTCTTTGGGGAGATCAGATGACAATGTGGTGACCACAAAAGACCACAAGTCAGTCAGACCTATGGGGCCCAGTCTTCCCACATCTGCTGGGAATAAAAGATGACAGAAGGTTTACCTTAGCCCTAAAAAGGAACCCAGGGGCCCCTATTCCGTCCCTGAGCACTCAAGCACCTTCAAGGGGCCAGGTGCTGAGGATACAGACTAAAGTGAAGCTGAGCCTGCCTTCAGGGAGCTCACAGTCTCTCAGTTTTACAGATGACTTGCCCAAGGTCACAGAGGTCTTAACAACTTGGAATGCGGATCTCTTTCCCCTGATGTGCTGCTTCCATGAAAGGGCAGCTCCCCCTTTCTAAGACTTGGGGTGCTCCATCCCCCGAGCTGGGGAGTGGCCCTGCCACATCACAGACACACAGCCTGTACCAATTCTGTTTCTTAAAAATAGACCCTGCCTGCTTCCTCCCTTGGCTCCCCATTCCATGTATTGTCTCTAGGTTCCCTGTAGTGGCCACTCAGAAAACCTTGGATGAATCTGGCCTCTTGAGAGCTCAGTGAGGACACTGTGGGAGCAGGGGAACACACGGATGAATGGACTTGTACAGAGTATTTATTAAGGGCCAAGCTCTGTGCTATGTGCTAGGATAGAAACAGAAAATCAGAGAGCTTGACCTCAAGGAACTTACCTAGGAGATGGGGCAGAGGCGGGGAGTGGGGTGGTGTTGGAGGGAGGGAGACAGAGACAGAGTAAAGAAGAAGAAGAGAGGGAAAGGGGAAAGGAGAGAGGAGGAGGAGGAGGAGGGGAAAAAACCCTCAATTTTTCACCCACTTGTTGATCTCTTAGTGTTTAATCAATCAGTCACCCAGAGTTCATCATGACACATGCTTAGCCTCAGGGATACAATGTTAGACCAAGGCAAATACAGAACTTTCCACCTAATGGGTTATTGTTTTTCCTCTGCTTCCAGCATTGGGTTTTGGGGGGGACAAAAGAGTTCCCACTTTTGCACGTGTGAAATTCCACCCACTCTAGCTGGGCTCATCATGATTTTCCCAAACTCCAGGTCATATTGTCAGCTTGAGCCACAGTTGTGGTTCTTGGGCTCCATTCTTGTCTGTTGGAACATGGCATCATGGGATGGAGGTAAACCCTGCTTCCATGGTGGCCTCTGACAAAATGCTTCAGGTGGTCAGGGTCCTCAGGATCCAGCATCTTCTTTCCAGTCATGCAGGTGCAAAACCTTTTTCCTGGATGGATTTTAAGACCCTGACATGTTTTCCAAGGTGGCAGATGGGAATCCCAGCTCTACTACTTCCTAGCCCTGTAACCTTAAGCAGGCCAGTTAACAGGTGTGGCCCTCGGTTCCTTTATCTGTCTAAAACAATGAAGGGGGAGAGGGGGGATTAGGTCATAAATCAGTCATTTCTTGAAGGAAATTGATGAGCTAGAGAGTATCGTCATGAGGATTCAGAAGGACTTTGGATTCAGGGCAAGTGAAGCCTGGCTGAAGGAATTGGAGATGTTTAAGCTGGACAAGAGAAGGCCTAGGTTGGGGCATGATGACTTTCTTTTCAGAAGAGAGGGTCCGATGTGTTGTGCTTGGCTCCAGGAGGCAGAGCTAGGAATGAGTGGTGGCCAGTCTTAGGCACCTAACAAGGAGAGCTTTCCCAGAGGGGAATGAGCTGCCCTAGGAGGTGGTGAGCTCTCCATCCTTGGAGATGTCTAAGCAGAAGCTAGATGAGCACTCGTCAAGGACAGAGGGGGCTCTAGTTCAGATCTGGGTGGGCTGAGCTGGCCTTGGGAGGTTGCTCCCAGCTCACGGTCTTGGGCTGGTTCAGTTTAATAACCTTTTCACAGTAGGCTGTTCCTCCCATTCCCATAAGAATCCAGTTCATCTTAGAGACTGACCTTGAATGTGGGGACCACAGGCGTAGAAACGTCCTGGAGATGCCCAACCAAAAGAGGGGCTCAGGATAAAGATTCCAACCTCCTGCTCCCTGAGACCAATCTTGACCCTAGGAGGTTTGGGGGGCTGTGACCCCCTCTATGATCTTAATTGAGAGAAACTGGGACTAGACTTCCTATGCAAATGGGCCTGGTTTGCTGGGGAGCTCATCGCATTCAGTAGATCATCATTTTACTCAAAAATTCATTTGAGATTTTTCCTGATTTCAGCATCTCCTTGTACTGTCTGTTTACCACTGCCGGCCTGGCTTTCTGTGGTTATTTATTTCTTTTTATTATTCACAAAGATCAGCCAGGCTTATTTCATTTCTTCCCATCATGTGCTTGCACTGCTGGGAAGGTGGCGGGGTCGGGGGGCAGTTCAGGTGTATGTACCCTTTGGTTTTTTGTTGTTGTTGTGATAATTTCATGACTAGCCACGTTTCTTTTGTGGAGGAAGAAGCATTCCAAAGGAATGGAGAAGATGTAGGGTGGAACTGTGGCTCCATTCCAGGATGTATCTGGAGAGCCCCTGTGTGGAAGAAGCGGGCAGGGGGGGAGGTTTGCCCCCGAGAGCAGAGCCAGGAGCAGTGGGTTTACTCTGCCTCGTGGCCATTTTACAAAGAGGATCTGGGTTCTGGCGGGGTGTGAGTTCAATTTCCTCATTTGTAAAAGCAGAGCATTTTGCAGTCGGCTTTTGAGATCCCTGGAATCTCGGACAAGCCATTTCAGAGATCGGCTTGTCCTTTTTGGCCCCAGAAAGCCCTTGGATGGAGCAGCTGCCACCTACTGAGCAGATTCAAGGCTGGTAGAACCAACGCAATCAGTGGGGGGTGGGCCTCCTGGCGATTTTGGAGCAGAGACTGGATGACCCCTTGTCCTTGTTGTTTGTTTGTTTTCAGGTCTGGGCTGGATGAGGCAGTTGCCAAGTTCCCTTTAAATTCTAGAATTCTGTGATCTGCTTTATATTTTAGCACTTTTTAAATGTCACTGATGTTAAGTGATAGGATATCGGCATTCTCTGGCCCATTCACTGGGAAGTCATCTTTCTTCCCCACCTTGCTAGGCCTGCTCTGACTTACCCGGCTTCTCCCTGTTTAACGCCTTGCTCAATCCCCAGGAAACAACTTTACAACAGTCCTTGAAGAGAGTTGTCTGTTGAGGAAGGTGGCATATGTTCAATTCAGCAAGTAATTATTAGATGTCTAAGTTATGTAGATGGATGGACAGACAAACAGATGGACAAATAGAAGGAGGGATAGATGGATGGGTGGGTGGGTAGTAGACAGACTGACAGATAGCAAGTGCAGTAACAGTCATATCTCATTACCACAGACAACTCTGTAGACATAAGTCAGAGATGAGTTGCAGGTCTGCAATATTGGAGGAGATTTCCATACCAGGAGTTCCCTTCACGAATGAAATCCCGTGTCCAGATCGCTTTATAAATGAAAGCGTCTAAACAAAGCTTAGTCTGTCTCTAGTGTGATAGGGATGATGTGCGGTATTAATAGATATAAAAGAAGGGAGAAATCTTAGAGCTGCTAAATCTCAATATTCTGAGAATGTTAGTTAAATATTTTTTTTAGAAATTAACAAGTGATTTAATTATTGATAAGATATTTATAACATGGCATTGATTTATTGATGTCAACAGACAGGAAATATGGTATCAGCGATCAGTCAACAAGCAATAGTAAGCACCCACTAGGTGCTAGTTACTCTCTTACGCACTCGGGCTGCAAAGAAAGACAAAAGACTGAGCCAGCAGTCTGATGGGGGAAGCTATGAAAACAACTATGTACAAAGAAGGTGTGGACAGGATGAATGGGAGAGAACGCTGACTTTGGAGACAGCAGCCAGAGTTCAAATCCTGCCTCTGGAGCTTATTCCCTCTGCGATCTTGGATCAGTGATTATTTAACCTCCCTCTCTTGGCCTCTGATTTTCTCATCCATAAATCGAGGGGGTTGGGTTGGCCGGCCTCTGAGTGTCCAGCTCCCTGTAAACCAATCACATATTTCTGTTTGTTTCTCTGAGATTAGCCCAGTAAGTCCGAAGTCCAAGGACACTCCTTGATTTATTCCCAAACTGCAATGAATGGAGGCGTTCCCTGGAGTCCTGTGTGTGACTACCAGCCATGGTCTTCGTAGACACATCTTGGTCGCAGACGAAGGGGCCATCTGAGCTCTTGTAAGCTGCTTTCTGAGTCTCAGTGGTTCGAGAATATCTGGCTGCTTGGTTTTGGAGTTGACCAGAATTCGGAAACTTGATACTTCTGTCCCAGCCCGTGTTATTAACTGGCTCTTTGAAAACATTGTGTTGGGGGAGCCTTGGTCTTGGGGATCACTAGTTCTGGACGAAGTCTTTTAAGTGAAGCATTATAAGGTACGTGTTATAAATGGTCTGAGTTCTAAGTTCATATTAAAAGTTGAACTGGCATCAGAATGGTGGTGAGGTTGGCATTCCAAAACATGGTGGAGTTTGGTTGTGATGCACTGATGATGTTAGTTGGGTCAGCATTATGGGGGGAGTGGGAATGTCCACCCCTGTGTTGGCATGAGCGTCTGCGATGGTAAGGACGTGTGTGTGTGTGTTGTCTCAGTTTTACAGTTGGACAGAAGGAGAGTCTGATGAACCATGTAAATACCAGTAGGTGATTGTTCTTCCTCATACACTAACAAACTTTCACGATGGACTCTTACCCAGTGTTGTACCGGTGACTTCACCTTGTCTAGTCCCTCCTGTACCTGCTTTTCATTAGAGCCTCTTCACACTACTTGGTCAAGGGCCTCTGAGCATCAGTAGGACTGACGGTGCTTCATTCTCCAGCCAACACTCTGAGGTGCCTGGCTCACTGACCTTCCCTGGACTGCCCCTCAGGCTCTGGACGAGCTGGCTGGCTGTAGGCCTGCTCTCAAAGCCACCTCTCCAGGCTGCTGTTGGGCTGGCCAGATAGTCGTGGGCCTTCCTGGAACAACCTGTGAGGACCCAGAATCCCCTCTAGATAGTGATAAGGCATCCTTAGTGGAAGATCAGGGGCCGGAAGAGCAGGCTTGTGTTTGAGGTTGGCTTTGGACACTCAGTGGTGTGGCCATGGTGGGGCAGGTCAAGTTCTGCTGTTGGCACACATGAATTCTAGCTTAGTTCTAACTGAATTCTCAGTCTCAATTTCTTCATTTTGGCCTTGGAGACAATAATAGCATCTCCCCCCAGGTCACTGTGAGGATCCAGGTGACCTTCCTTTGCCAACCTTGACTTTATGAATATAGCTCAATGAAAGTGGCCTCTCCCTGGCTTCAGCTGTCCCTCTGCCCACCCCCCAGGCAGCTGTAAAACCTGAGCCTCTATCTTTGAACTGGCATCAGAATGGTGATGAGGTTGGCATTCCAAAACATGGTGGAGTTTGGTTGTGATGCACTGACCTCAGGCATTATGTAGACTCCTGCTATCACCCTCATTTTGGGAATAGTGTTAATTACAAAATAAATGATACAATTTACATTTCATCTAGAGGGTTTTTAAAAATTGTTGTTTAGGGTTTGTTTGTTTTTTCTCCCCACACCTGCAGGAATGTAAAAATAAAAATAATTCTCTCTCCCTACACAAGAGGAAGTTCCTGGAAGTGAATGTGTGCTCAGGGCAGACCCCTTTTGTATTACTTTGTGGAACTGGGTGCCTGATAAGTGGGTCCCTGGCCTTTGGAGACATTGAGCAAGGCTCAAGTGTAGGCACTGTCCTAGTCCAAAGGAATGCATTCAATTATCCATCCATCCATTCATTCCAAGTAGAGTTGGTGCCCACACTGTTGGCTCTCCTTTGGATATGCCTCACATCCTGCTGGAGCCGAGTTCTAGTCCGCTGGGCGGCTCAGCTTTCCTGCAAAGTCTCGTGGGGTAGCTGATGTGTGAGATTTGACTTGAGGAGGATAGATCTTTACCTTGGAATTACCTCCCAGCAGCTGTGGATTAATTGTAGTCTCCTGCCTTAGATGACCTTCTCCAAAGGACTAAAACATTACCAGGATCTCTGGTAAATTGGAAAGGAGTCATGAGACTCTGACTCAGGTTTGAGCTGCAGTATTATGGCACTAATGTGAGGTTAGAAAGACCCGAGTTCAAATGTGACCTCTAATGTCATATGACCCTGAGAAAGTCACTTACCCAACCTAAGGCTCATTTCCTCAAATGCAAAATGGGGACTTGATTCAAGTAAATGTATAGATGTGCATCTGGGAAGGAACTTAGAGGTCATTAGTCCAACCTTCTCATTTGACCCACAAGGAAACTGAGACTTAGAGAGATTAAGCAATTAGGATCACGGGTATTTGAGCTGGAAGGACTTCATCCACCTTCTCATCCTGCTTCCTCATTTTGCAGGAGAATTGAGATCTAAAAGGGTTAAAGCCTTGCCCAAGTCTGGCAACATTTGAACCTAGGTCCCCTGATGTAAAATCCAGCTTGCCTTCCATTGGACCCCATTGCTGCTGCTGCTTCTTTTTTTTTGGTGGGCAGTGAAGGTTAAGTGACTTGCCCAGGGTCACACAGCTAGCACATGTCAAGTGTCTGAGGTCGGATTTGAACTCAAGTCCTCCTGACTCCAGGGCCGGTGCTCTATCCCCTATAGCGCCACCTAGTGGCCCCTTAAATGTTAGCTCTTCATATGTCAGGATGTAGTTGACTTGGAGCTGGCCTCTGAGGCCAGTATCCACACAATGGCCCAAGTCCCCTCGTCTCACATGCTCATTGGCAGATGGTGGAGGGAATTTCCACTTTGAGAGTGCCCTACAAGGATTAAATCGTGAGTCTCCATGGTAGTGGTGACCTAGGTGATGCTAATACTCTGTAGGAAGAATTAGCAGCAGAAAAACAAGACAATTGTATTAGTTCTGAACAATAAATCACCAGTAGAATAAAGGACGGCATAGATAAACTTATGGTCTCCAGTTCTGTCTGTTATTGAACCAAACGCCCAGCAAGAATCAATGTCACTTCCCTCTTCTGCCCCCCCTCCAAATAATTAAGCTTTAGGGGATACTGTAGCCTAGCCCCTAAATCTGTAATGTGTCCAGTGGGTCTTTTGTTAGTAGAGACTGGGCTCATTGGTGGTGCGTGTGTATATGTGTGTGTGTGTGCACGTGCTTTCTCGCACGTCCTTAGAAATACCTGAATTAGCTCCCCCCACCCCAGAATTGAATCCTTTAAAATGTCATTAGTAAATGTTCTCTATTTAAATTTCCCTATTAAGAGTGTTCTCTTCTGCTCATAAAGTGGATTTTGTCAATGACATTGAAAATGATGATTTTAATATTTCTTGTCGGCATGGTCGTCGTTAAGTGTGCTTTGCCCCAGGATTCCTCGCTAATGCCTTTAGCCTGCTTGAGTTGGCCTGATGTGCTATTAATGCATACAAATGGCTTTTATTTTTGTTCATGATCTGTTCATAATTGCACGGTTTTCTGCTTTCCCTAATTTTTTTTTAAATGATCAAATGATGATGTCCTTTCTGACCCACTTAACTTGCCTTCCTATGTAACTGCCCTACATGATCCCTGGGAACATCCCCACTATGTGGGGCTTAGCGAAGGAGACGAACTTCCCTCCCCCACCTGGAGGTTCTTTTGCTGTCTGCTTTTTTGGTAGAGGCCTTTCCCCCTTCTTAAGTTCAGCCACACCAAGAAAACCAGGTTTTTCAAGTTTCCTCGTGGCTAAAATGTGCTCTGCCCTTTGTGGTTTTTAGATATTGTTTTTATTCAAGAAAGTAGATGCCCAGTTTAGACTGACATGTTCAGTTTAGACAGTGGTTTTTCATCCATCCATCCATCCATCCATCCATCCATCCATCCATCCATCCATCCATCCATCTATCCATCCATCCTTCCATCCATTCCACACTATGCTAATGCAAAGATATCATCTTGCATTAGTTTTGTTTGTGCATATACACAAATACACACATATATGTTCATATGTCTATATAGCTATGTCTACATATGGGGGAGCAGTGTTTCATAATGAATAGAGAGACAGCCTTAAAGGTTCAAGCCCTGCCTTGGACCCATCATTAGGATGGCTATGTGACCCTGAGTGAGTCACTTGCCTCTCAGTACTTCAGTCAACTGTCTAGGACAATAAGTTGCCGAGAAAGTGCTGCCGTCCTTGGGTAGAGGGTATTTGGTCATCCCTGAGCTAAAGCCATCACTGTTCTAGTTCTCATCCGTCCATATTGATATCAATACCTATGCTCATGTCAATATCAACATCTATATTGACATATATAGATATGGAGATCTGTACCACATTCCTACTGAAGTCTGCATCGCTATCTTTGTGGATGCCTCTGGGAGAAGAAAAGAGAATAAGTATTTATGTGATGCCTCGTGTGTGCCAGTCACTGCTCTTTACATACTTTATCTCACTGGATCCTCAAAACCCTGTGGGATGGGTGTTATCATTATCCTCATTTTACAGATGAGCAAACTGAGGCAGACATTGAGTGACTTGCCCACAGTCATACAGCTAGCTAGTCAGTGTCTGAGGCGGGATTTGAACTCAGGTCTTCCTGACTCTAAGCCAATGCTCTGGCTACTGCACCATCCAGTTGCCTCTGTAGCATTATAGGTAGTTATGTATACATAAGTATATCTGGCAGACACTTTACGTGCACTAATATGTAGACTGTATCTCTGTAGATTTAAACAAACACACAGAAAGGAACTTAGCTCTGTCACCCCAGGCGAGTCACTTAACCATTGTCTGCCTCAGTTTCTTCATCTGTGAAATGAAGATAGTAATAACATCTCGCTCCAAAGGTTGTTGTGAGGATCAAATGAGATCATATTTCTTAAGCACTTTGCAATTCTTCAAGTACCAGATAAATGCTTATCATTGTTGTTGTTGTTATTATATTTCTCTGTGGTGGAGTAGCATGTAATATTGGCAATGAGCTGGCCTCAGCATTCCGGAGACCCCTGTTCTAGTCTGGGCTATGACTCTCGATGGCTGTGTGACCCTAAACCAGCTAGTTGTCTTTGACCCAGAGGTTACAAAAGAAGGTAAAGGTACCTGGGCTTGTGTGAGGAGTTTCAGGGTCCATTCCCTCCCCCGATTCCTGTCCATGCCCTCTTCTCTCTCCTTAGAAGAGAAGTCCTGGAGAGCAGAGCCTCTTGCCTTTGTATCCCCAGCTCTTATCACAAAGCTTGGTGCATGCAGGTACTTCCTAAACCCTTGTTGATTGACCCACTGATGGTTATAGAAGAACAGCCTTATCCAAGTTTCTTTACCAGGTCGTCCACAGCAATTCTTCAAGTCCATTGACTCAGGCCTTAGGGGATCACTTTCAGTGCCCATGTTAAGGATGCCAAAGATCCTAGAAATAAGGAGGTTAAGGGAAGGAAGGGATGGGGCAGGGGTGGGGTCACAGCCAAGTTTGAAGGGTTTAGGGAACGGTGAAGAGAATGATGGAAGTGTTGTAGGAGGCCCTTGTGGGTGGAGGTTTGGGAACATAAAAGCAGAAAAGATGGGTGGAAGCCATATTTAAAGGGCTTTAAATGCCAATTATAAATCGTATCCAGCAGGATCAGTGTCTTTAAGCATTTCTATGCAGAGGTACACAGTCAGGGCTTAATAAATGCTCATTGATTTTTTTTCTCCATTGTTTGCCACTTTAGGAAGACAAATCAGTTGAGTAGACTGAATCACCCCAGCCACAAAAAAAACCAAAACCCAACCTCCAAATTAACTGTCCTTGGAGAAGGGTAGGGTGCTACTTGTGCCTTTTGACCTACATTTCAATCATTCATTATTTTGAAAAGGCCTGTCCTTTGATATCAGAATCGGCAAATGAGCTTCCCAGAATTTCTTTTCCTTAAAGGGTGGCAATCAGTCTAATGAATGGAAAATAGCATCTTGGCCATCCCATGAATGAAAGATGTCAGGAGGAGCAGCGGCTGGCTTCTCTTGCCAACGTGTCCCTGAGGGCACAGAGCGAGAGGTTGATGCAGCCGGGCCCAGAGGAATGAGCCGAGCAGGGAACGCGCCCGGGTCCTCTGGCTGTGGTAATTACTTCCATTTCGGTTACGGACAGCTGTGACCTTTCCATACGCTGCCCCCGGCCATCTTGGAACTGACACGCAGCAGCCATGACTCATTCGTTACCTTGGCAGAGTCAGAGCTGGACCAGCAGGGCTCTTGGGACTCTTCCTTGAGCCCAATGGGAGCTGGGCCACTTGGCTGAGGAATCCCCCCGTATTTTCCTAAAGGCACAAGAAGATAAAAGGTGGACTCTGTTTTCCTCCAGACCTGTCCCAGGCATCAGAGAGAATTAGGGACACCTTCATCCACAGCCCAGTTGGCTTGTCTGTAACATATGGTCTTGTATTGATACCTAGGGCACTCAGAGGTGGTGACCTGACTAAGGTCTCACAGCCAGGATGCATCAGAGGTAGGGCTTGGAGGCCTCCTGGACATCAGGCCTGGCTCTCTATCCACTCAGTAACTTCCTGCTATTCCATTGTTTTTTTGCTGGGCAATGAGGGTTAAGTGACTTGCCCAGCATCACACAGCTAGTAAGTGTCAATCGTCTGAGGCCGGATTTGAACTCAGGTCTTCCTGAATCCAGGGCCGATACTTTATCTGCTGTGCCAGCTAGCTGCCCCCCTGGTATTTCATTCTAATCAAATGCTTTAGTGTAAACGTAACATTAAAAAGATTGATTTTCTTTGGGATGGGGTATGACCTGGGAAAGAGGAATCTTGGTTAGGCTTCAAAGGGAGGGAGGGTCTTCCATTGACAAAGATCATGGAAAGTGTGGTCAAGGGCCAGCATGAAGACATGTCTAGAGAAGGAAGCAAGGGGACAAAAATGGGGGCAGAGCTCACTTTGGCTAAAAACGTAGACTCCTTGAAGGGGAGAGTATGAGATAAGGAGACTCTTGAACACCAGAATCAGGAATTTATACATAATTTGTAATTGACAGAGAATACTCTTTAGAGTAGAGGAAAATGCTTTGGAATTTGAGGAGCCATAAAGAGCCTTGGGTTTAGATTTCATGTTCTTGGTTTTATCCTCTGAGACTGGGCAGAACGAGGCTAATCCCTCTTCCCTTAACCCTTCAAATCCTTGAAGCTAGTGGCTCCCCTAAGTTTTCTCTTCTGTGACTTGAACATCCCTTTCCACAAATCTTTGGGTATCCTAGCCTTCTGACCTTTGGTCATCCCAGTCAGCCTCCAATGGGGGCTCAAACTTGTTACTGCTCTGCTTCTTACAGAGTGGCACCTTCAATGGAACATGCAACTCCTGGTGCAGGATGGATGAAAAAAGGAAGGAAGGAATGATTATGAATGAATGAATGAATGAATGGGTTTCAGACTAATTCCTGGAAATTTCTCAAGTTTGTCAGCACCTACCGCAGTGGTTTTTAATTACATGCTTTGTTGAAGCTTCAATGTAATGATTCTACCTACTCGGCTTAATTATCACTTAGTTGACTGATGTCTGACTCTTGTATACACTTGGTTCTAAAGAAGCTGACATCTCAGCAGGAAAGCCCCTTTGAAACAAGTGCTTAACCAACAAGAGAGAAGGTGACTTTATTTAGCCCAACATTTTGTTATCAATCCCCCCAAACAGCTGCCTAGCCCCAGCAGGAAGGAAACAATAGATGAGATGACATGTGCAAATGAGCTTATACATGCACACATAGACACCCATATAGATGGATGGATGATAGATAGATGGGTGGGGGGGGGAGGTGTATGTGTAGATACACAGAGAGAAGGGAGACAAAGTATGGGAGGGAGAGGGGGAATGGGGGACAGAGAGAGAAAGAGAAGAGAGAGATATAGAGGGGGAGGGGAGGAGGTGGGGACATCTTTGCAAATCTTAAAGTACCCATATATGCGTTAGCGATCACAACAAATCCACAGACATCCAGCTGCCCTCTAGTCCAGCCAGAACCCTTATTCTGAATCCAGCCTTCAGAAACCTTAGTTTTTCATGAGTCTAGTTTCTGGACCAGGCGATGGGTTCTCCAGCCATGTTTAGGTGAGTCCTCTTGATTCTGTATTCACTTCCATGCGTGCCTGTTGTTTCCCAGCTGGAGAATGTGGCCTTCCGAAGGCAGGCACTGCTTTTGTTAGGGCCTCTGTGTGTCCCTGTAGTCAGTAGGTGCCTCATAAATTCTGTTGGATTGAGCTGAATGGAGGTCCATTCCCACAACCTGAGCCACACTCAGTGTCATACTCAGGTGGCACTTCCAAGGCTCAGTGTGCATAGATTTTTAGTCGATTATGTTGCTGGATTCTCTGTGAGGCACTTGGCCACCATTCGCATGGACTGGTGAGAGCAGTCTCTGTGGAGGGTTCTCTCTCATAACATTCAAAGTTTCGTCTGCACTAAGACTTTGGGGACACCCTGTACCACAGCTAGGATTTCTGTGGCATGGCCCAGTGATTTTCAGATATTGTCCCTTTGGTGTTCATGACCAACCTCTGGGGTAGGCAATGTCATCATGATTAGCCCCATTTTGCAGATGAAGAAATTGAAGTTCAGAGGTGGAATGATATGCACAAAGTCTCCCCCCGGGTTAGTGCCAGAGCTGAGAGTCGAGCTCCCTCGACCGGCTCACTTTGTCAGAAGTAGAAACTACTCAGGCCCCTTGGACCCGGGCTGGTCCTCTTGATGATGTTCCACAGTGCCCATCTCCATGCAATTTAAAGTCCTCTTATATAAATTTCCATAGCTTGGCCATACTTTGGACTCTGCAACTTCAAAGTTATTTATCCCAACATCTTAATACACAATGGGTTTGTCTGGAGCCAGAGGACCCGAACTCAGATCCTTCCTGAGCACCCTCGACCCCTGTTATTCTGCGTATGACCTTGTGGGGGGGGGGTGTTCATGAACTCTGGCTGAGGTCCCCTCTGACTCTCAACACATGATCCCATGTTCCTAAATTGGCTACAAGAAGATCCTGTCAATTCTCCACAAGCTACCCAGTCAAACCTGCTTCCTCTCTGTTCCTGGTGGCTACAGGCCCCAGAGCTCAGGGAGGCAGAGGAAGCGCTGGCTTGTAATGGAGGCAGCAGCCACCAGGGGGCATTGTTGCCATGCAGAAAGCACCCTGTCTCCTTCAACTATTTCTTCCCTTTTTCAGACACAATAAAACTAACACAGTCATTTAAAGAGACCATTTAGATCCGTAATAAGACACACTCCATAAAGTGTGTGAAGTTCCTGGATCAGCAGTACACGGAGGCCCAAGCCAGAAAGTTGGACTCAGTGGAGGGAGGACCTTGTCAGGAATCTAAGGGGAGAAAGAGAAAGAACAGCCAAGGAGGAACCCCCCCACCCCCAGAGACAGACAGACAGAGAGACTTCCAGGCACCTCGGGCCTCCCTCTGTTTCTTCCTTTTCTTCCCCCTCTTTGTCCTAAGAACCAAAGAGAAGGACAAGGGATTTTCTGGAAAGTGTGTGTGTGTGTGTGTGTGTGTGTATACACATACATATATTACACACACACACACACACACACACACACACACACACACACACAAAAAAAAGTATATTTTTTAAACACAATTTGTAAATGCCCGGCTGGGGCCTAATGCCAGTGTGCGTCTGCTGCTATAGTCCTTAGCTTCGCACTAAGGCCTTTACTGGCGCAGCCTTCTCAGCATTTGTGATGCCCCAAACACCATCTAGTCGGGAGCTTTTTGACTCGCGGCCCCTCCATGGGTCCCCCACTGGTAGATTCCAAGGGTTCCACAAACTTGGATGGCAAAACCACCCCTGTATCCTGGTTTTCCCTAACATTTCCTTCCTGTGCTTTTAGTCTAGTGCACTGACAAGCGTGATTCTGAGGTGGGGGGGGGGGTCCGTGGGCTCCCTCTCCCTGTGGAGTCTGACAGATAAAAGGGTCAGCATCTTCAATGAGGAAGTGCGGGCCCAGGGAAGCCCCAAGATCCAGATCTGGGCCAGACCAGACCCCGGAGACCTGAGGTCCATAACTAGACATGGAAAGTGCCTGCAAAGCCATTTAGTCCAACTGGGTCATTTTACAGGTGGAGAAATTGAGTCAGGAAACGCGTCAGGGCTGGCATCTGAAGCCCAGCCCTCGCCTTCCCCTCTCCTGCTATATCTCTTTAGCTCCCACTTCTCGAGCCTTTGAACCAGAGCTTGCCCAGCAGTGCCGAGAGTTAAGGGTGAAGCAGTCACTCCCCTCGAGTCTCTGAAAAGTTAAGGGACTTCTTGCTCATCGTCATACCACTAGTAGGCGTCCCAGTCAGCCTCTGGACCCCAGTCTTTGGCCTCCTGCCCCCGTGGTCTTTCCTTTACATGCTTGTGCATTTCCAGGCAGGAGAGGTTCATTTGAGATGATCCTAGAATTCTGTTAGAAGCCTTGGAGTCCCACCTGTCTCCTTTTACTGAAGAGGATAAAAGCCCAGTGACTTGCCCAAGGTAACTCAGTTCTCTGAGTTGGGATTTGAACCCAAGTCTGCTGCCTCAGGGGATGGCACTCTTTATGCTGATCAGTTTGTCCAGCCCATTCTCACATACGTGTGAAATATTGATCTTTCCCTTGGGTGAAGTTTGTTGCTGTTTAATCTTTATAAACCTCAGCTGTTCCCTCTGTAAATTGGGGAGAATTCGTTTTTTTTCTTTTCTTCTTTCCTGCCTGGAGCAACGTTAAGAGACTAATGGCACCATTGCACTCAGGCGACCGGGAGAATGGATGGAGATGCTGGTTTTTTCTGGCAGCATATTTGTTCTCTCAGGACGCCCGGGCACCATTAGCCAAAGTGGTGATTTACTAAATGGATGCTAATGATTCAGAAGAGTTAGCATCTTTCCAAAAAGATGAGCTGTTTGCTCCTGCCTCATTGGGAGATTTCAGCTCCACAGCAGAAGCAAAAGAAGAGGAGCCCCATCCCAGCCCCTGCGCTGAGTCTTTGGCTTTGAATTTCCTTCTCCTTCCCCTGGGTTAAGAGTCGTCTTTCCGAGATCTTTGGCCGCCACAGCTTCTGAGATGAAAGGGGTTGAGGCAAGGTCACATCTGCACTGGGGTCTTTCCCCCCAGTAGTGGCTGAAGGATCAGTGGAAACAAGGCCAATGGCCAGAGAGGGCCCTCGACGTTCCTGGAGCTCACGCCCTGCAGTGGAGGTCGGTCGGCAGTAAGCATCGGCCTTGGGGCCCAGGCTGGAAGCAGAGCAAGGTGTTTGGCTCAGGATACTGGGGTGTCTCCCTCAGGTCTGGGGGGGAGCAGGGAGGTGGCATGATCTGACTTGGCCACCCTGTCTGTGTGCCTCCAATCACTCCCTCGAGGGCCTCCCTGCTTCAGCGCCTCGTGGGTGGCCGTTGGTTGGCAGTTGGGGTAGGGATGGTGGCCCCTTCCCCTCACAAGGTGGTGGTCAGGGCTGGGCAGGAAGCGGGAGGGGGGGAGGGGTTCCTGCCCCTCAAGACCCCTGGGTTCACCTGCATGTTAGTGGCAGTTGGATCAGCAGTTGGTGCTGGTGAGGATGGTAGGCCCCTTCTCCGCAGTGATTGCTCCCCTCAGAGATGGCCCTGGGCCCATGGTATGGGAGCCATTGATATTCTCAAGGCTCTTAGGGCTGGGGTTCATGGACGCCTGGAGGGAGATGACTTCCTGGCTTCCTCCCACTTCTGCCTCATGGGTGGTGGGCAGTTGGGGGGATGGTGGCCCCCCCTTCTCCCCAGGAACTGTTTCCTCAGAGGTTGGGGGGGGGAACCAAGCAGGAAGCCGGGATGTTGAGGGTGGGGGAGGGGTGCTGCCACTGCCGGTCACCTGGCTCGGTTACCTGCCTCTCAGTGGCAGTTGGTCAGCAGTTATCGGTGGTGGTGGTGAGGAAGGTAGGCCCCTTCTCCGCAGTGATCGATCCCCTCAGTCTTGGGCCTTAGGTTGGAAGCAGGGCCTGTGTTTGTTCCACTAAAAAGATACAATAGTAAATCTGTGACCAGACAGTGGGAGAATGGTGAAGATTGAGGGAGACTTAATGAAGGAAGGAACAGAAGGGATCCTGGCATGGAGAGTAGACTCCGGGCCACCCGGCCAGAAGGTATAACTAGAGGAGGAGTTTGGGCAGCAAAATCCAGGCTTCCTGTGGGGCGCTGAGGGAATATGGAGTGGGGGCTTCAGTGGTCTGTCTTCCTGTGTGCCGGACCCCCTTGGCAGGCAGGCGGGTGTCCAAGGTCCCGATCCCCCCATAGGAGCCTCAGCCTGGATCACCCAGCGCACCAATCACCGCCCCCCACAAGGACTGGGCCTCTCATCCCAGTTACAGTAAGGGATGTGTGTTGTATTTATCAGAGCCCAGGGACTCCACACTGGGTCTCTGTCAATACAGAGTAGAAGAAACGGAAAAGAGAAAAATGCTAGAAAAAGGATGTGAGATGTTTGGAATCGGGAGCACTGGGGAATGTGAGCCTGTGGGGAGCAGAAGTTCATGGGGTGGCACTTTCTGGGCCCAGAGCCTGCATACAGTAAGTGTTGACTATGTGCTGAGGGACGAGTGCCTGCAACAGTATGGCTCCCTGTGACGTTTGTCTTGTGGCTACCCTGGGGAGATGGGATGGACGAGTTCCATTATCCCCATTTCCCAGATGGGGAAAACCACGTTCTGGGCAGTGGGCCAGTGGTCCCCCAGCTCGTGAGCCTCTTCACTTGCCCCAAGAGTCTCATGGGAGGAGCAGAGCTAAGCGAGGAGGGCAGCCCACCACGGGAGGCGAGGGGCCTAGGCATCGTGGTTGCTTCCTACTCGCGGAGAGAGGACGGAGTGAATGCAGCTCGTGTTTCCCAGTTTTGATTTCTCACAGCTTTCTGCTTTCTTCCTAATGAGCCCTCATGGTAATGCAGACAGCATATGGGGATGTTAACCTTTAAAGGAAAAAAAAGAAGTCCGCAGACAGTCATCCGATGTCTAACGGTGGGTGGGACCCGTACCTGCTGCCATCCCTTCCCCTCCTTTAAATCTCTGTCCTGATGCTGCCTTCTCCAGGAAAGCTTCCAGTCCCCCCTCCATATATCAATTTACAAAGCACTTTTAAGGCACCTACTGTGTGCTGGGCAGTTTTAAAGCGCCTACTGCATACAAGGCTCTGGAGGTCCAAGCAGAATGTACAGAGAAGTCCCTACCCGATAGAAGCTTACCTTCTAGTCAGAGACGAGGCCATAAAAAAATACAGCTTGAATATGAAGTGAACACATGCAGGTCGAGACAAAGTAGCTTTTATATATACACAAACACAGAATAGTTTCTGAGGGAGGGCACTGGCAGTGGGGGGGAGTGTGAATATCAGACCTATCAGAGCACTTGGATCAGATTTTGAAATGAAAAAATATACACACGTGTGTGTGTCTCTGTAGATATGAGCATGCCTCTCTTTGTGTGTGTGAGAGGTGTATGTGTGCATGTGAGTGTGTGAGTATATGGGTCATTGTATGTGAGAAGGTCTGTGTGGGAGTATGTATCTGAGTGTGTGTGTGTGTGTGTGTGTGTGTGTGTGTGTGTGTGTGCAGGTGCAAAGGAACCGTCCTCTGAGCCTCTGGCAGAGCCTCTGCCTGTATCTGCACAACGTTTCTGCGATGTTGCCCCTTCCAAAGCCCCCGAGCCCAGAGGGGTCCCTCCCTCCCCTCCTGGCGCTGGGCTGCTCTATGGCTGTCTGCTTCCTATGGCTCCTGAGCGGAGCTGATAGCTGGTGGATAGCACACCTTCCGACACCCCAAGGTACTTTCATCTCACAAATAGCCCAAGGTCTGCCTCTCCTGTTCAGGGCAGGAGCTGGTGCACATGGGGGCTTCCATGTTCCATTCCAGTGCTTGATCTACAGTCAGAGCTTGAAGACCCAGGGCAGAGAGGCAGGGGCAGGGAGGCAGAGGATGGCTGGTAATGAAGTGTAGCTATTTGAAAGGAGGCCACGTGGGAGAGAGAGATGAGCCCAGCCCCGGAGGACAGGGAAGGGCAGTGGTTGAAGCCAGAGGCAGATAGAGGCTGGAGCCCAGGCCAGCTTCCTCATAACAAGGGCTCTCTGAACATGGCATGGGCACCAGGCATGGGCACTGGGCTTTGGCACAGCCTGGACTGCCACCTGTGTCTAGGTGGCACCTCAGACACTCTGGGGAGTCAGGTAGGAGAAGCTGGTCCTCATCCTCCTTTCTCTCACTGGGAAACGCTGCACCCTTTCTTCTTGGTGATTTTTTTTGTTTGTTTTATTTTTGGGGATTTTGTAGGGGGGGACAATGAGGGTTAGGTGACTTGTCTGGGGTCACACAGCTAATAAGTGTCACATGTCTGAGATCGGATTTGAATTCAGGTCGTCCTGAATGTAGGGCTGGTGCTTTATCTACTGCACCACCTAGCTGCCCCACCTTTTCTTCTTTGTATTGGTTTTCCCTGCTTCTGTAGTACAGGGTGAGGGTTTAATGATACTCATTGACAGATAGATTGATTAAGTAAATTAAGGTTTAGCCTCCCCTGACCATAGTGCTGTTTTTCCTGTTTGAAGATAGCTCTGTGACAGTTATCAGTTTCAGCAATCCCCTCTACTCTCTGAAGTCATTTCCCCAATTTTCTGCTAGACACGACAGCTTAGACCAGTCAGGAACCCAGGACAGATGGCTAGTGGCCCTTTGCAGTGGTGGGGCATCATCACGGCTCAGTGGGAAGGATACCTGGAACCTCGAGTCCAAAGCTTGCTGCCATGCATGACCTTTGTGACCTTGGACAGTGGTTTAACTTTGCCAGGTTTCGATGCATTTAGACTCATCCGCCCAATGAGCAGGTTGGATGAAGTGGCCCCCTCTAACATATGTCTGACCTTCAGATTTTATTACCATGGAGAGAATTACTGCCACCATGGCACAGTGGAAAGAGGGCTGTCCCTAGAATTAGGGCATTGGTGTTTTTGGTTTTGCGTCATTTCAGTCATGCCCGATTCTCCATGACCCCATTGGGGGTTTTCTTGGCAGAAACCCCGGAGCACTTGCCCGTTTCCTTCTCCAGCTCATTTTACAGATGACGAAACAGAGGCAAACAGATTTAAGTGACTTGGTCTGGGTTCGAATCCTGTCTCTTTCACTTATTAACTCTGTGACCCTGAGCAAATCACTTAACTTCTCAGCTCAGGGTTCGGTGTGGGCTGTTGGTATGTACTCATCTTCTTTTGTAGTCTACTTCGCGTTTCCTTTTAACCACAGTCCTGGCTTACCAATCACTAAAGTCTTAGAAGAATAAAAGGGGGGGGTGGACAAGGCAGGCCTCCAATGAGCAGACGAGCTTGTTGTTTATGAGGAGGCTGCAGAGTTCTCTGTGTTCCTCCCTTCCCCCCTTCCCTCACTTCACCAAGAAATTAAGGCGCTCGTTTGAGCTCCTCATCTCGTTCTCGGTTTGATTGTTTCTCTTGCACCGTGTGTCTGTCTCTCACTCATCTCCATCCTTTACCGGAGGATACAAAACTCTTGGTGATTATTTTGTGATTGCATCCGCGTCCTACTCCGACTTGACTGAGGAAGAGCAAGATAAGTTCATTTGAAAGCTCTGATTGAAATCCAAGTGTCGCTGAACAGATAAAGGCAGTCTCTTGGAGCCGACTAAGGTAATTGCGATTGTGAGCCTCCTAATAACAGTTTTAATTACTCTGCTTAAATAGGGACTCTGGTTCTCAAGATTAGCTCTTTTCCCATTTAGAATGCTCACATTTTTTATTCTGCATCCATTGTTCCAGCAATGTATGTGGGATGTTCTGGAGTATTTGACTGGGGTTTTGTTCCTGCTGGTATAGCAGACAGCTTTGCCCACACCTATTTCCAAATGGATTGAGCCAGCCAGGCAGGTGGAGAGAGGATGGAATTCTGAGACAGGCTCAGTCCACATTTAATCTGCTGGAACCCAGCCATCCCTGGAAAGAAAGTAGCCCAGCTCAGGCCTAGGGACCAGTTTGAGTCTTTGGTCTTCACTTGGGCTGTTAAATATCAGAGATGGTAAGGGCTTTATCTAAGCTGTTCATTAAAATAGCTCTTATCAGTGGCAGCCCCTTCCTCAGAGGAATTGCCCGGCTGCTTCTGAATCCCAAAGGAGAATAAGAAGAAAAGGAGAAAAAGGAAGGACTGAGGGGTTTTAGACTCATGACCCTACTTCTGCAAGGCCAAGGCCATGGCCCTATTGGTTGGTCCAGTCTTGCATCTCCTCCAGAGGAGCATGGGAAGGACTGAGACTCAAGCTCTGATTTCCTGCCCTCCTTGGTCTGTTCATTGGTCTAGGACACAGCCCTTTTCCTTTGCTCTTTCTTTAGGGGTGCTGGATAATACCACAGTCTTCTATCTTCCTCTTCTCTTCTCTTTCCTTTTCTCTTCCCTCCCTCTCTCCTCCTTTCTATCTTTTGCTTCCCTTCTTCCTCTCTTCTCCTTCCTCCTTTTCTTTCACCTTTCCCGTCCCTACCTTCTCTCCATATTTATTTCCAATGTCCGTTCTCATCTGAGAACTATTGTGTCTAACAACTCTCGAGGAGA
This sequence comes from Dromiciops gliroides, assembly GCF_019393635.1. NCBI lineage: Eukaryota > Metazoa > Chordata > Mammalia > Microbiotheria > Microbiotheriidae > Dromiciops > Dromiciops gliroides. The sequence continues at coordinate 489,765,297 of NC_057864.1, read as the reverse complement.
GTTTGGGAAGGAAAGAATCACAGCTTCTTCCCCTCCTGATCCCAGGGCACTGGCCGATGACTTCCTTCTTGGAGAAAGAGAGGAGTTGGCCTTTGTTGGCCTCCAGCTGCAGAGCTTTGAGGTCCTGCTGATGACTCTGGGGGGCACAGTCCGGGTCTTCTGCTCATCCAGATGGCGGACTGCTTGGACCCCCTTCTTTCACATGTGGCACTTCTGCAGTCCCGGCTGCCCTCAGAAAACCAGTTTGGTCTAAAGTTCTCTCTCCACAGAACCAGTGAGATGATGATGTATCTGTTTAAGGATCCCTCTTTGTCCTAGACAGGTAGAAGGAGGACAGTCCTCACTCTCCTTGGCTGGTTCTTTGCCCATGGTTCCACAGAGGGAGCAAATGACAGAGCTGGGATGGAAATCCATGTTCCCTACATCCAAACAAGCTGCCAGAGCCTTGACTCACTAGCCCCTGGTCTTTTCTCTACCACCATCCTTGACCTGTTGCCAGCCTCTGATGTTGTCAGCCACTCTCTTTTCCTGGATATTGAATTCTCTCTAGGGCTGTGTGAGACCACTTTCTCCTGGTTCTCCTCCTTGTCTGACCCTCCTCGCTCTCCATAGCTGGTTTTTGACCCCCGCTGCACCCCTAACTGTGAGTGTCTCCAAAGACTCTTCTCTTAACAGTCTATGCTGATGATTCCCTGGTCTTCATACCCAGCTCTGGCCTCTCTCCTGAGTCCCGTCCTATAACAACTGTCTTCTGGGCATCTTGACATAGATGTCTCTCAGGCATCCCAAACTCAATATGTCTGAAAGAGAACTCGTCATCTTTCCCCCTAAACCCCCTGCTCCCCTTCTCATCTTCCCTGTCACTGTCCAGGGTGGCACCATCCTTGTGGGCAGCCAGGTCCATGACCTTGCCATTGTCCTCACCTCCTCTCTCCTCCTCCACACAGCCGGTCAGCTGTAGAAGGCTGTCATTTCTCTCTCCGTGAAACCTCCCCAACACTTAGCTGCCGCCTTCACTCAGCTTCTCATCACCGTCTGCCTAGATGACTGCAGTAGCGTTCTCCTTGGACACCCTGTGTGTGGCAAGTCTCTCCCTCTGATGCATCCTGCTCTCAGCTGCCAAAATTATCTTTCCAAGTGTAGGCATGGTCACTGCCCTACCCAATCAACTCCAGTGGATTCATCTTACATTCAAGAGCCAATATGAACCCAAGACCCTTCACCACCTGACTTCTTCCCAGCTTGCCTGTCTCTTTACTTTATCATTCTCTTGTACAGGGTCCTCATATACTATACTCCATCTTTCATCTCTCTGTTTTTGTGCCTCATGGCCGAAAGGCCCGCCCTCCTAAGCTCCGCATCTGAGAATCCCTTTCTTCCTTGTTGGCTTGGCTCAGGGGCCACCTTCTTCAGGAAACCTTTCCTGTGTCCCCCGCCCCACTAGAGCCTTTCCCCTCTCACATTAGCTCCCATCTACACCATTTGTATCCTGTGTAGACCAAATTCTTTACACTTTATTATTACACTTATGTTTACACTTTATTTCTTGTACCCTTTATTAGGAAGAAGCTCCCTGAAGACAGAGACGTTTTTTAGGTGCAGAACTCATAGTGACAAGTACTTAATAAATACTTGACTGACTGATCAAGAGAAGGGAGTAGGGAAAGAAAAAAAACATACCACACCTGTCAAGCAATCAACTTGGATCTGAAGACATTTTCCTCTCTACTCCTCTTCCTGATCCCTGAAAAATGTCTCCTGTAATAAAGAATCTAAAAGGGGGAGAGGAGGATTGTTCAGCAAAACTAACAAGTCTAGTTCCCTATAGCGGGGAGGTTCTACATACTCATTTCTGATTATAACAAACAAATATGCTTTCCTGTGGAGGGTCAGTATAGTGGTGTGATCCGAGGCTGGTGGAGCCCTGTCCAGGCCCCCTTTCTGGCACTTCCTACCTTTGGGACTTCCAACAAGTCACTGAACATTCTGGGCCTCAGTTTCCTCATTTATAAAATAAGGGGTGGGGTTGGACTCAATGACCCCTTTGGTCCCCACCTGCTCCGAGTACATCTCTGTAAGTCATGGAAGGGACGTTGGCTCCATGCAAACACTGGCTTTGTAAAAATGCCACCCACCAGGTGGCCCTCCCATGGTGGGCAGAGATGTGTGTGTGTGCGCCTCTGCCTGAACTCCCCTCAAATTCTGTGCAGATCAGTTCATTTGGGTGAAATAAGCACTAACATATCGGCTGTGCCTCCCAAAGATGGGAATGAGTTAATGCGCTACATCAATTTTAATTTGAAAGATACAGTTAATTAAATTCGGCACAAAGTGGATATGATGGAAAGCGGGAGGGTCTGCGCCATACATGGGGCCTTTAGCTGCAGCCAGTTCAGTCTTGGGACTGATTTGTCACCTTCCTCCTCCTCCTCCTCCTCCGTGCGTGTTTCTCACCTTGCTCAGGCACGTAAGGGACGAGTCCTTCTAGCAAGAATGGATTGTGATGGGCATCCTGGGGAAGCCGTGGACAGCACGTGGTTTGTGGACTGGACTGGGTGTGGTTGGTCACCTTGGAAAATAGGGCAGGCTCCTGAGGGGCTGATGTCCCATCCTCTAGAGACTGGGAAAGTGCCTTTGTGAAGGGAGGGTTACTGGAAATAATCAGGAGGCTTAATAATCATGCAGGCGTTGGAGCCGCCTTCACAGAACGCAAGAGCAGGGGTAATTCCTTCCAAGTGAGCACCATCTTCTTCCCCAAACATGGTCCAAAGAGGACCCTTCCCTTTGCCTTTCCCAGGTTCCTAAGGCTGCCTTGGTATCCCCTTTTTAATTTCAGTCTGAAGCTCATTTCCAGCTTTTAAAAAAAATAATTTGGGAGATTTTAGTTTAAAAAAAAATATTAATAGCTACAGGCACCTGCCAAAGATGCTATTGGTGGAGACAGCTGAAAATATTTTTTCCCACAGAAAATTGGATTTTGCCCATAAAACTTTGTAATATTAATAAAGACAGGTCATTACCAGTTTTAAGGCAAATAAGCAGGCTCAAAGAGATCTGCTGTCAGAACGATTCTCGGTGGGTTGTTTGTTGTGTGGGAGTCTTTTTTTTTTTTTTATCCAAGGGAAGAGTAAATCAGCTCGGAGCCCAGCTTGCCTGGGCACCCCTGATCTGTTCCAATCACTCATGGCATCTCAGAGAGTGAGCTTCCTTCCTTCCCCGTGTCTCCTGCCTAATAATTTACAGGACTGAGGCAAGGTATGTTGCTTAGAGGAGCTGTGCACGGTGGAGCTAATGAGAAAGATCAGGGATTTATAGCCCTGAGTGATTGATAGGAGAAGGGCCTAGGCATTAATTGAAATCGGAGGGCTCACAGCTGTGTTGGAGTTAGGAAAAAAACGGCTGTGCCGAAAGAAGAACTTTGGAGACCTGCTTCCAAACATTTGGAAGATGGTTTTCCTGCTGACAGTCCTGGTGGGGGGCAGTAATTGTTGATACTTACGAGTGCTTGGTTAATTATGCTTGGGTAATTATTGGATTGCTCTATAACCTCCCCATGGCGTGGGTGGTTATAAATATATAAAGTTTTTAAAAATTGCGACTTGGGTGCTTGAAAAAATGATGTTAAAATTTTACATGCATGGTTTTAAAAAAACAGGATGCTGACAACCTTCTGGAAGATGATTGAGCATGTGAGTTTTTTTCTTAAAATGAAAACGGGACACCAGTGGGCATGGGATTGACAGGTATGACAAGCATGGGACATCCGCCTTGCCTTTAGTGCGAAGCCAACCCCACTGAACTGGGCCTGTCTCCAAAGGAATCCCTTAGTTTTCCCCTCTGCCTGTCATTCCATAAAGGCACCAATCTTGGGGACGCCTCATCTTGTGAAAATGTCTAAATCTCCCCATTAAGTGTTTAAAAACTCATAAAAGTGGAGCCGTTCGCCTTCAGTCTCTCGGTCTGTATCAGGAGAAATATTCTTGGGCGCCATAAATCTGATCGAGTGTTCGACATTTATTTCAGGCAAATTCATTCGCTGGAAATGGACATTTGGAGGTAAATTGCGTTAAGTAGGGCAGTTTAAATTTTTAATATAATCTTATTGTAACTGTTATCAAATGATTAAAGTGTATGGGTCCTCCTATGTTGGGCGAGATTTATAGGAAATGCTTTGCTGAATTCTTGGCGTGGAGAGGGTTAAATAAATGGTGATTCCCTTGCGACCTAGAGAATCCGGCCCCAAGTGATCACAGGTGGGCGATTTGTGATGAGCAGCTTTCCTGAACCCCGCCAAGCTGGTCCCCCATCTCCTTCCTAGGGGGTCACAAAAGCACCAATCCAGAGAGAAGGCCCCTTCGATGCTCCAGAATGATTTCTTCTTAGGTTTCAAAGCACCTTTGAATTTGGTGGCCCATCTGTTTCTTTGGAGTGTCGCGTTCTGTACTGGCCACAATCTGAAGAGGACGGTGATAAACAGGAAGATCTCAAGAGATTGACATTCAGGATGGCTTCCAAATGACCTTGTGACCCTGTCACACATGCACTGGATGAAGGCATTGGGCACATTTAGCCTGGAGCAGAGAGAACTGTGGGGACATGATGGCTGTCTTTTGGTAGCTGAAGGGTAGTTACAGAGAAGAGGGATTAGTCTGGTTCTGTCTGGGCCCACAGGGTGGTGCTTGGAGTAATAGGTGGACATTGCCAAGAGGTCATGTTAAGTTCGATGTCCGGAAGAATTCCCTCCCGTTTAGGGGCGTCCCACATTGGAATGGGCTGCCGTGAGCAGTTGTGTATGTCCTGTCACTGGAAGGTGCCGCCGTGCCAAGGCGGGGTGACCCTTTGTTGGGAGCTGTGGGATTAGAGGTTCTCATTCGGGGAAGGCCTGGGCGTGAATACTTCTAACGTCTGTCTGAGATTCTGTCTCCACAAATAGCCTCCCATGGGCCTCCCAACCAGGACGGATGCCAGAGTCCCAGAGTGGAGGATCACAAGCTGAAATGGGTTCTTCCTTGGATGGTCTAGTAGCAAGTTGGGATTCTGCCCACAGACTGAGGCTGCCACGACCCTGCCTGGTACCTGCAGGGACAGGAAGCCACTGCTCTGAGGCTCCACAAGTTACATTTGTTTGTTCACATTAGTTTTCGAAAGCCTGGATCCCATTCCAAGATGGCACATGTGTGTGGGGTCGAGCTGCTTCTTGGGTCAGTGCAACAAACATAAGGGGGACGAGCTTGGGCTCCATTGTATTTACAGTCCCCTGGAAGCTGGCTGGACTTAGAATCAAGAAGACTCTTCTTCATGAGTTCAAATCCAGCCTCAGCCACTTATTAGCTGTGTGACCCTGGGCAAGTCACCTAATCCTGTTTGCCTCAGTTTTCTCATCTGCAAAGTGAGCTGGAAAAGGAAATGGCAGACCCCTCCTGTATCTGCCAAGAAAACACTAAATGGGCTCATGGAAAGTTGGAAACGTTGAACAACAACTTGGGACAGAATTCAAATTTATTCATTTAATATAATTACTTATTAAGCACCTACTTTGCCTAAGATATACAGGGGGATGCTTGGCACTAGGGATACAGAGGGGAAAAAAATAGTCCTTCCCCTTCTAATGCACAACCTGCAAACAAGTAAGTTTCTTTAAAGTGCTCTAAGAGTGGAGAATACTGTGAATCACTGGAGAGACAAGGCAAGGATTCATGAAGGAGGTGACAGACACTTCTGGCTCTCAGGGCACTTCAGAATGGGCTCAGGTCTGTTCCTTTTGTGTTTTTACCTGGACTCAGTAGTGAGCTATGGAAGAGTTTCATTTGGGTTCCCCGGAACATGCTTAAATCTGGATGATGGGAATGGGAGAGACCAAAGGCAGAGACACCATTTGGGAATTTATCAAGATATTCTAGGCTAGAGACAATGAGGGCCCATCTTAGTAGGATAGAGGCTGCCTGAGTGGAAAGAAGCTTATGAGAGAGGAGACTTGAAAGCTTATTGGATAATTGTGCATCCCAGGAAAAGGGTTTGTCACAGATGACTCCAAGATGGCAAACCTTGGTGATTGGAAGCATGATGATGCCCTCAAAAGTAAGGAGGAATTTTGGAAGAAAGATGGGTTTGGGGGGAAGTGTGATGTGTCCTGTTTTGGACCTTGAATTTGATATACATCCATTATCCAGCCATGTTAGCCAATGGTCCATCTCCTGTCTCTGTGATTTTGCCCTGGCTGTGAATCATGCTTGGAGTGTTCTCCCCCCTGCCTCTCATTTGCCTGACTTCCTTCAAAATTCAGCTTTTGCCTTCCCTGGTCCCTAGTTATGGGCACGCTCCCTGCCAAAGTTAGCTTCTGTCTACTCTGGAGAAAGTGTGTGTCCCTAGGTATTTGTGCATTGCCCCCACCCCCACCCCCTTATCATGCTTACATGCTCCTCAAGGGTGAGGCCTGATTTCTTCCCTTTCTTCATGTCTTCAGTGCTTATCATAGTACTTACAACATGATTAGAAAAATACCAATGTTAAAATTATGGTCCCATTTTCTCAGGGAGAAGTCGGGGGTCATTGAGAGCTTAATTGTAATAATAATAATAATAATAATAATAATAATAATAATAATAATAATAAAGCAGCTAACTTTTCTTTGTAATGCTTTAAGGTTTGCAAATGTTCTCTCATTTAATAGTCACAACCACCCTGGGAGGGAGGCACTATTATTATCCTCCATTGTACAAATGAGAAAACTGAGATAGACAGCGGTGAAAGGACTTGGCCATCGTCACAAGGTTAGCACGTAATGGAGGGTGAATCGGAACTCAGCCCTGCCCACAGGCCCAGCCTCTGTCCACCATCCCACCTCGCTGTACCCTCTCTGTCTCCCCAGACATATTCCAGCCTCTCCTCCTCTCTAGGTCTCTTTCTAGGCTAGTATGCACGATCTCATGCTTTGGATTCCTGTTCTCTCACCCCAAACCCACCGTTCCACCCACCAGGCTACACTGCCTCGACAGAAGCCCTCCAAGCCTCCGGTGTTGTTCTGAGCTTTGCTTTTCTGACTGTGAATGTGCTTGCTTCTGGAGGAGGTTAAGCAGGCCCTGGAGAGCCCACAGTGGCGGGCAGGCCCGGCTGCCTGCACAGGCCAGAGCAGCTGCCCCAGCTTCAGTTGCTCTTGTGAAATTGGCGCAGATTAGAAATTCTAAATCAATCAGCGTTCTCTGCCTAACTCTAATTAACACTTAGACATTATTAGTCACCAGCCTTGAATCTGGATGGGAGATGACCTCAGGTATTCTAAATGTAAATAAAATTAGATCTAGATCACTTTTAATTACCTGAGGGGCAACAAGTAATTACACTATCAAGTAATAAACTTAATTCCTTAAAATAAAATAAAATGGGAGGGGGTTGCTGCTACTCCCCCAGCCCCAGCTGCGTCCTTAACCATCTCTTCACGGCACTCGGGGTAGCTCTTCTTCCCTGGAGTGGATCAATCAATCCGCTAGCATTGACAGACTACGTACTTTGTGCCAAACACTGTGCCAAGGATACAGATGGGGGTACAGATAGAAAAGTGAAACTCACCCTTCCCTGCCTGAGGAAATGTCATTTTCCCTGGGCTAGTGAGTGAAGGGGAGAGGTGGGGCGGGGTAGGGGATTCGACTAACAATTTGGGGCACCAGGAAACAGCCCCCACCCCATTCTACAATTCAAGAGTAAGGGACTCTGGAAGTAGAACTCAGAACGTGGCAGATTGTTTGCTAGTTTTGATGAACTTTTTGTTCATCATTTTAATTATTTGTGTTAAGGGGGTAGATCTCTGCAAGAAGGGAGAAGAGACACAATGGGAAATGTATGATTTTAGGTGATGTTGAAAAATAAATGCAAGAAAGAAATCTTTCTCTTAACTCTTTTTTTTTTTTTGGTGAGGCAGTGAGGGTTAAGTGACTTGCCCAAGGTCACACAGCTAGTAAGTGTCAAGTGTCTGAGGCTGGATTTGAACTCAGGTCCTCCTGAGTCCAGGGCTGGTGCTTTATCCACTGTGCCACCTAGCTGCCCCTGAACATACCATTTTTCAAGCATTTTTCAACATAATGTAATAAAGCAATGCATTTGGTGTTCCAATCCTGTCACAGGATTTCTGGTTGTGTGACCCTGGATAGGTCCCTTAACCTCTTGCCCTCAGTCTCCTCATCTGTAAAATGTGGATTGTGGATTCCCTGGCCTCCTGGATCTAAGTCCCATGATGCTGTGTGTTTTCGTGGTGGGAGATGGAAGCGTAAAGATGGTGGGTCCACAGGAAGGCTTTTCCAGGTCCGGAGGCTTGGGCCCACTTGTCTGGGGAAGGGATTGCGTGGCAGAGAAGGAGTCCTTGACAGATGAGGAGATTAGGGAAATTTCTAAACTCTTTCCCCCCACCCCACCCCAATGTGTACATCATAAAATAAGAAACAAATTAGGTCTGAGAAATAAGGTTAAAAGTCTATTTATCAGCCCACGTTAATCAAAAAGGAAAACCAATTACAGCGCTTAACTGGCCTGTCGCAAGGACCCTGGTTTCAAAATGTTCTTAAGGATATTTTCTTTCTATTTACCCACATGGAGAGCTCTCTTCCTCGAGTGCTCCTCATTTGTCTTGGTGTCCGTGTCGTTTTTCTCTAAATCATTGCACCCTTCCTTCTCCAGCGCTTTCTGTCTCAATCTGCGTTGTACTTTATCATTTGGGGAAGCTTCGGTGGGCTTTGTCCCTTCCATCGCTGTTTCCCTCATTCCACAGTTCTTCCTCTCCTCCATTTCTGTTTTAATGGATTGTTTCTGTCATCAAGAAGTTCACCTGTTACTCCCAGCTCTTTGCTTTGCACCCCCCAGCAAACCATTCTTATTCCAGTCATATTTGATAATTATATTAATAGCAATTGACTCTAGGTGTGAGACCGTGGACTGCAGGGTGACTTGCCCTGTCCGCCATGCTGGGAAGGCCTGGGTCCCCGTGAGCGCTGCATCCATGGTGTCAGACATATCTCTGCACAGTTCCATTCAGTTCTCTCCATGTGTCAGCTTGAAGAGTTGAAAGGAAGTGATAGGCTCATTTTTCCCCTCTTTGAGCTATTTGTCTTTTAGCTTCTTGCCTGCCATCTAAATTGTATTACCAATTTATTGGGATCTTCACTCACCTCATCTCTGAAAGATGCTGATTTGCATGCAACTTGGGAGTGAATGATCAGCGGGGTTAATCATCCCCTTCCCATCGGGCAACTTCAGATGGGCTCCAGTGGTGGGTTTTTAATAACATATGAGCTGAAGTCTGAGCCTTCCAGCAGACTTGGAGTCAGACGTCGGCCCTCTCAACTCTCAGTTCTGAGGAAGAGTTCATCTTAGGCTGGAAGTGTCAGAGGGTGGAAAGTTTAGAGGTCAGCTGGGCCAACATTTTCAATTTGCGGGCATGGAAACTGAGGTCTCAAGAGAGGGAGGGACTGGCTCCAAATTGAGCTCTTGGTCTCCCACCCCAAGTGAACTCCCAGGACATGGTGATTCATGTCCCGCAGGGAACTCTTCTTTTGACTAGCTTCAGAATGATAATGGAGGATGGGGACATGGTGGAAAGAATGCCCAACAAGCCCTGGGTTCAAATCTCACCTCTGCTGTTTGCTAACTGGGTGAATTATTTCTTCAAGACAGTTTCTTCATCTGCAAAATGGGAATAATGTTACCCCTTCAGCCTCCTTCATAGGTCATTTTGAGGATCAGTGCCAACCAGGTGGTTGACGATGGTGGTCATGTTCTAAGCACTATTTTAAAGATGCTTTCTAGATTGCAGGTCTGTGATTGGTCAGGGAGGTTAAGGACCCTGCCTGAGGTCAAATAGTAAGGGTCAAAGGTAAGATTTGAACCCAAGACCTCTGATTCTAAATCTTGGCATGTCTTTCAAAAGGGGCTCTTTAATTTCTATGCTTCTCCATCATTGCAATTTAGACCTTTATTAAGGTCCTGCCTCTGCATGCAGTTATTTCTATATTTTCTTCCCACTCTCATTACTTACTTTTAAGCAATATTAGTCTATTTGAGGTATTATTTGGTATAATTATTATTTACTCAATTAAAATTGAGGAGATAATTATGCCTGTTAGACAGGTGTTCAGACCATTGATATCCAAAGCTTTTGATTTTTATTGCTGTTTAAGCTAATGTGTATGTATGGGTAAAGACAAGAGAGGGAGATACACTGAGGAAGAAACCAACCCATGACTTAGCAGGGTGAGAAGGGAGCCCGACAGCTTGGTTATCTGGTCCCTGAATTGCCACCATACTACCGTTTAGCCTTAGACACAATAAAATCCTGGAGAAGTCATCTTAAAGTGGGCCTGAAGTAAGACAGACCTGAATTCAAATCTGGCCTCCAACACTTACTAGCTGTGTGACTCTGGCCAAGTCACTTGACCTGTTTGCTTTGGTTTCCTCAAGTGTAAAATAATAAATAGCACCTTTATTGCAGGGCTCTTATGAAGATCAAGTGAGATAATGATTGTAAAGCACTTAGTACAATGCCTGGCATATAGTAGGTGCTACATAGATGTTAGCTTTGATGTGATGGTGATGATTGTGAACAAAGAGATGACGAGTCCCTGTTTAAAGGAAGTAGGAATTCACCGTGCTCTCCTACGGTTGCAGGCCACGAGTTGCCTATTTTCCTAGTGAGAGTAATGACCACCTTGGCCAGGGAGACACACAACAATGGGCCTTTATTATGGTGGATTTTTACTTTGACCAGGGAGGGCTGGCAACTTAACATAAGGTGCCCGGGAGTCAGGGGAACAGGGGTGGCAATAACGACACCTCCCAGAGCTGTGCTGATGAAATCCATGTCCGGTTGCTTTATAAACCTGAACATGTTATCTCATCATCCCTTGGAAGGGAAGTGACCTTGGCTGATCCTTGTGTTTGTTGGCTTGTCCTTGGACTGACTGCCTGCAACTGGGGCCCTTGATCCACAACCTTCGCCTTGGCTCCCAAATCTACCCTTGCAGCCTTATTGTGCCCTCCTGGGTGTCAGTAAGGGGGGGGCAGTGTATGTATACAGCTTGTTGTTTCAGGTTATGCCCTGGGGTTGATTTCCAAGCTACCCACTCTGTGAAACTGCCTTAGTTTTAATGGCTTTTAATACAAAATTGAGTTTAAGACCTTTGAAGGCAGCCTTTATTTCACTTTTATCTTTCTGTCTCTAGTTCAGAGCACAGGGCAAATAGTAGGTGCTTAAGAAGTGCTTGTTGGTCAATTGATGGCTCTCTCTAATACTTTAAGATATGTTGGTTTGGACCTAGGTGTAACCCAAAAGACCTGCCCAAACCTGGGGTCATCTGGGAGGGTCACCTCGATTCACCTTGGTACCTGAGAGGTCTTAATGGATTGGTCCTTTCCAGACACTCTGCTCATCTATGAAAGGATCTGGCCATCTGGGACTAAAATTCATGGTGTCTTTGTGCCCGCCCCCCCCTTACAACCAATCAATCCACAAGCATTTATTAAGCCTAATTATAGGTCAGATGCTGTACCAGGTACAAAAAATATCAAGAATGAAGCAGACCTGCCCTCAAAGAGCTTATCTTCTATTGGTGGAGACAGCATACACATATGTAAGTGAATCAGAAGAAAGTCAAGGTTGTTAAGCCAATCAATCACATTGTTTATTGCCTGGTACAAGATCATTAGGGAGTGAGGGGCCAACAGCTGGAATGAAGAGAAAGGCTTCATGGAGGGGGAGGAGGAGGAGGAGGAGGAGGAGGAGGAAGAGGAAGAGGAAGAGGAAGCACACTCCAGGCATGGCAAACAGCCCGTGCAAATGCATGGAGGTGGGAGAGAGGAGGAGCAGAGGACAGTCTGGCTGGGTTACCGAGTGCTGGAAGGGCAGCAGTGTCCAGCCAAGTCCTGAAGAGTGTTAAAAGTCAGACCAAGGCTCCTACATGATCCTGGCCATCACCCAGAGTAACCGGAATGTATCATGTTTGGGAGGGACATGGGCAGCCCAAAAGCGCTGGCTATGGGAATAGTGGCATCAGATGCTCAAGATGCCAAGGAGGTGGAACCCACAGGATTTGGGGACTGATTGGATCTGGGGCATCAGGGGTAACTCATGAGGAATTCAGGATAATGCAGATGTTACGGGCCAGGCAAGGAGATGGGAATACACAAGCTCTCTGCAGGATTCCATGGGGAATAATGAAGACGGAGAAGAGGACACTAGAATTTCAGGGGTTGGTAAAAGAAAGGATTTCAGTTGGACTTAGAGGAAGTCAGGGAGGTCAGCATAACTTTTTCAGAAAGTCAGGAAATGAGCAGCAGTGTGCCCACTGGACTACAGGTCCAGAGCGCTAGCCACTGGGCTTTACTGCTTCCTATCCAATTCCTGACTTTTTTACTACAAGTAAGATCGTCTCCCTTCGTACCAGGTGGTTCCTTGTCCCTTTCCTGCAGATGGCGACTTAGGGGGATTCAGATCTGGAGATCAACCCTAGGAAGGCACCCTGGCCTTTCTAGGGTGGTCTCAGTGCCTCCAGCTGCCCTGGCATTTGCATGTGGGGCAACAGTTGGAAGGCCTGCCCCTGTTTCCAGGGAGCAAGACCGTGTCCCCAGCCTTGACTTTGCTCTGTCCTGAAGGTAACTGTTTATTACAGTCGGCATTTAAATCCCCCGATTAATAGGAGCAATTAAACAATAGCTTCATTTCCAGCAAATTAACAGCCCTACAAGGTAATTGTGACATAAATGAAGATAAATTTGTTTTAATACAATGAGATAAAAAAGAATACAGACAAGAATAGAATCTCATATGAAAAATCCCATCTTTATTATTTCAGAAACACTCAGAATTTTTCCCAGAGTGGGTGAGGCCAGGGTAGGTCTGTCTGTCTGTCTGCCTCTGCCTCTTTCTCCTCCCTCCTCCCCACTTTGGGTTCCTTCCTGCAGCTACTTCTGCTAACTTATAGGAACTCAGGGAGGGAAATAGCCCACCTCCTCAGACTTTCCTCCTCCAGCCAGTGCAGCAGCACAGGGATCCACAAAGCTTGCTGGCCCCTGTGCCGTGAGTACCTCTTCAGGGAGCCGGTGTGCTGCCAAGGACAAGGGAATGGAGCCTTGTAGCATCCTGGAACGTTTAGCAAGAGCTGATGAATAACCTTGGGCTGTCCAGATTAAGTGCTCACCTGGAAAGGTCAAGGATGCAAGGCCAGCACTGATGGTGTGTGTGTGTGTGTGTGTGTGTGTGTGTGTGTGTGTGTGTGTGTGCATGCTCTGGGCACGGCTGTTTTCTCAAGTTCAGATTCAGAAGGCATGGACGGACTGTGTCCTGTGCACAGAGTTCCCATTATTGCTGGAGAAGCTGTTTCAGGTTACAGGTCTTCTTTTTTAAATGTTTCTGAAATTGCGTAAAGGTTTGGCTTTGAGAATGCTGCCCTTTCCAATCGGTCAGTGAAGATTTCTCAGGCACTTCCTATGGGTCAAGCACTGTGTGAAGGACTAGGGATACAAAAAGAAGCAAAAGACAGTCCCTGCCCTCCAGATGGTCATGATCTAATAGGGAAGACAACAAGCAAAAAAAATAAATAAATGTGTACAAAGGAAGCCGTTGGTAGAATAAGTGGGAAATAATTGAGAGAGGGAAGGCCCTGGAATTAAGAGAGGTTGGGGAAGGCTTCCTGGAAGAGGTGGGAGTTGAATTGGGGCTCAAAGGAAACCAGAGAGGTCAGTGGTTGGAGCAGCAGAGGGAGAGCATTCTAGGTATGGGGACAGAGGGAAAACAGAGTCGAGAGATGGAAGGCATTGTTGGTGAAGCAGTCAGAAGGCCAGAGTTACTGGATCAAAGTGGCAACCCAGCACTGAATCACGTGAATGGCAAAGCGCAAAGCAAGTGACGCAGAGATAATTGGCCGAGTCATCCTAAGTGAGTGGAGGTGTCACTGAGTACTGACCTTCACTATTTATACATGATCCTCACCTCAATTCTCTCCAAGCAGGAGAGGGCTTGGGTCTGATGACCAAGTGAAGAGGCTGGGGCCAGGGGCCTGATTTCAAATTCTGCCTGTGACCTTGAAGAAGTTCTTTCCACTTTTACTGGGTCAGAATTTACTCATCCATAAAACAGGGAGTAAACTCAATAAATTCTAAAGGCCCTTTCCAGCTCCAATTTTCTGATCTTATTATGGTAATCGGTGAGCCTGATGATGGAGCTTTTGACCAATTTTGTTGTTTACTTGTTTTCAGTTGTGTCAGACTCTCCTTGACCCCGTTTTGAGTTTTCTTGGCAGAGATACTGGAGGGATTTGCCATTTCCTTCTCCTGCTCATTTTACAGATGAGGAAACTAATGCAAAAAGGGTTAGGTGACTTGTCCAGGGTCACACAGCTAGGAAGTGTCTGAGGCTAGATTTGAACTCACATAGATGAGTCTCCCTTACTCCAGGAGTTCCCTTCGCCAGTGAAATCCCAGGACCAGGTCTTAGACCTTGTCCTTATCCTTAGATTTGCACAAGCCTCTTTTCTCCCCTTTTCTTCCAGGAAAGAGCTCTGGACTGAGCCAAGAACTCCTCATAGGTCACCATTACTATTTAGCAGAAGGTGGCAGACCATCCAGCGGGGCTGGTGTTGTTTCTGCCTCCCATGGTGGCAGACCTCAGCATACATGGCGTGGTATCTATGTCTCCTCTGGCTTTGCTCACTGATGTTAAGGGATCCCTGTGGATCCAGCTTCTGTCCATGGTGCTGAATTGGTTCCGGGTAGAACCGACTGGAGGGAGAGTTAGCTGAATGCTAAATCATGGGTTCATAGATCTGGAGTTAGATATCTCAGTTTTACAGAAGGGGAAACTGAGGCCCAGAGAGGTCACATGACTTCCTGCTTAGGTACCGAGGTGCAGAAGCAGGACTCAAACCCAGTTCTTTTGTCTAAATCCTGAGCTCTTTTCACTGAGGCTCAGTGCCGTGGACTCTTTTGCCATGGGTGCTCAGCCCTTCCCCCACATCACATTACCTTGGCCTTGTTTTGTCCCTTCAGAAAAAGGTTAGATTCCTGAGGGAAGATACTGTTTGTTTGTATTCATATTCCTGGCTGGCACTTAGCACAATACCTGGCATGAAGTAGGCATTTAATAAATATGTATTCATAGTATCAGAGGCTCAGAACTGGAAGAGACCTTGGAACCCATCTAGTCCAATATTTTACAGAAGAGGAAACTGAGGCCCAGAGATGTGATGTCGACTAGCCAAGATCACACATGTAGTAAGTATCAGAGGTGATGTTTGAAACCACATCCTCTGACTCTGGACCCCGACTTTCTCTCTTTATACCACATGGGTACCACTGAAGGCGTCTCTGCTGTCACTTCATTTTACATGTGAAGAAACCTGAGTCTTAGGCAGGAGAAATAAGATATCCAAGGTCATAGAGGTAGTGAGTGAGGAGCCAGGCTTCAGCCCCAGGCCACTGACCTTGACATTTCAAGCCCTGAACACTGCTGCATTGGATTGAATTAGCAAAGGTGCCAAGAAAAAGGAAGGAAAGGAATCAGGACGGAGCTTAGGAGCTGTTTGCCCCCTACGTCTCTCCCCTGACCAGTAATTGTGGTCTACCTCATTCTGCTGCACTCACTTGTGCCTGAGGATCTGCAAAACGTCGCATCATTCCCTGAAATCTCATTGGTCCTCAGGTATTTGGTGACTGAATGCCCACCTTCAGCTGTCGAGCATCTGCTTGCTCTGGCTCCATTTGCTCCTATGGCCTTGGTGCCCAGAACAGTGGCCGGAAAGCAGTAGGTGCTTAATAAATGCTTCCTGATTTTAATTGAACAGAACACCAAAGGAGGTCACCAAGCAGTGTTCAAGCAAAACACAAGCAGAGCAGAAAGACAGCCCCGCCCTACCCTCCAGGAGCTGACATTTTAATGGAGGAAGAGAGCTCATGGAGACATGTGAAGAGTGCTTGGGAGTGGGAGGAGCCTGGTGCCAAGGGCATGGCATGGCGTGGATGGGCCTGAGAGTCAGGAAGAGTCCTGAAGAGCAGCAGGCCGTGGTGGAGGAGCAGTCTCCTCTGAGTGCTCTGCATCATCATCGTTTCTCCCTCACATACAAATTGAGTCAGGTAGAAAAGGTCAGAGCTAGGGATGAAACGAGGTTAGATTTTTGACACCAGAATTTGCAGGGGTTTTGCTCCATGAATAGGGTAGATGCACACTTAGAGTGGTGGATGAGGAGGAGCTGAGCCCCCACAAAACAAACCCTAAAACGCTGAAGAGAATTGTCAGACCTCAGTCAATCAATACACATTTCTTAAGTGTTTATTAGGCGTCAGGCACTGTGCTAAGGGCTGGGATACAATGGGGGGGACCAGGCCCTGCCCTCAAAGAGCTTCTATCCTGTGGGGGAAGCTAGCAGGCAAATGACTAGGGAAGATAATGCCAGAGGGGACTTTGAGGGGACTTTGAGCTGAATCTCAAAGAAAGCCTGGGAGATTGGGAGGCAGAGGTGAGGAGGAAGAGCAGTCGGGACATGTGGGTGGGAGCCCGGGGGGAGGCATAGATGGAGCTGTGTGGAACACCTGACAAGTGGGCTGGGTGATGCTCTCGGAGACCCACCCGTGACTATCTTGGGCTTTGGGCCCAGTCGCCTGAATCCCGCTCTGATATTCTTTGCTCTTCCACACGGTCTCTCTTGCTAATGGACGGACTATGCTACATTTGGAAATGTAAAAGGAATTATGGGCACAATTTGCCTTTGATACGTTAGTTTAAAGTTCCAGAGATGGCAATAAAATATATGCACAGTGAGAAGTTTCGGCAATGACTGTTTTCCCTAAATATGTCTTCCAAACCAATAAAGAAGGATATACTATCCTTTAAACAGCGCGTCCTGACAGAGTTATTAGGCCGACAATGGACTCTTGTGGAGGGCGCTGTGCAGGCTCTGGTTTAAAATCAAATGCTGCCGTTCATGTTTCCTTTTTGACAAACATTTTAGTTTTATGGCCCATTCTTGTTAATGCTTTGCTCATAACATGTGTAATTGCCAAATAAATTTCCTTTTATTGAACAGTTATTTATTATAAACATAGGACATTATTTTATTTCCGTGGCAATAAAGAAAGAGGCTATTGTAGATCAGGAGGAAGCCATAGATGGGGCCTTTTATGAAGCTCCATGAAGCCTTTGTCCAAGTCTCCCCCTGGTGGCTGTGTTAGAGAAAGGTTGGCGCCATTTTGGCATGGGGTGGAGGGGGCTTATTTTCAAAACCCAGCTTTCCCATTTGTGTGACCTTGAACGAGTCACTTAACCTCCTTGCACCTTGGTTCTTTTCTCTGTCCCATGAGAGGCTTGGGTTGAATCTGTGATCCCATGATAGGCTTGAATAATGTACCCAGACTAAGATATTTGATTTGTTCAAGGGTCTCAAATTTCATCAACATGGGTGGTCCCACCCACACAGGTAGCTGCTCTTCTCCAGCTTTAGTGGGTCCATTTCTCAAGAGCCGCAGTGGCCAAACCCTTCTTCACTCTGGAGCCTGCCTGCCTGCTGATGGACCTTTTCAAGCATAGCTAGCCTCGTCCCCAGATGAGGTGTAGGACCCAGCATGAAGCTGTGCAGGACTGTTTTCTATGGAGTGTTAAGAAAGCTTTCTAGGGCAGCTAGATGGTGCAGTGGATAGAGGACTGACCCTGGATTCAGGAGTATCTGAGTTCAAATCTGGCCTCAGATACTTAACACTTACTAGCTGTGTGACCCTGGGCAAGTCACTTAACCCCAATTGCCTTACTAAAAAAAAAAAAAAAAAGAAGGAAAGCTTTCTAGCCATCAGGATTGGGCAAGAATAGAGAAGCTGCCTCCCCACCTGGTGACTGCACTGTCAGTAGAAGTATTTGAATAGAGACGGGGGGACCACTGTTCTGGAAGGGATTCAGAAGTCCAATGGTGGTTTGGAAGCAGTGACTTGGAAGGTCTTTCATACATACTATCAAGAATCCAGGTCCCAGATAGGATCAACAGAGCACATAGTAGGTCAAAGAATTGGTACTGCTGAGTAGAATAGTTATATTTTCAAAGGGGCAGTCATGGCTTTTAGTCAAGAAAATGAAATAATATTAAGACCTAATTCAACTTTTTTGTCTCTCAACAAAAAGTGGTGTTTTTAAAAAACTTTTTTCAATAAATAATAATAGCTGGTTTTTACATAACTCTTCATTTACACATAGTATCATAGTGGGTCCTCAGACTGCATCTGTCCAGGAGGCAGGTATTACCATCATCGTTCCTATTTTATAGACAAAGAAACTCCCATGACTTGCTCAGGGCCCCACAAGTCTGGGAAGTTCCCCAGGGCAGAATGTGAGCTTGGGTCTTCCTAGTTGCAAGTCCTGGACTCTGTTCACTCTGCCAGATAACTATGCACCTCAGTGTTCTGATGGTGCTGAAGTACTGCTGATTTGGAAAATCCTGCCAATCTTTTCCATCTCCTCCCCTTTGTTGGTCATCCAGTGGGGACCCTCCTCACTTTCTCCTGATTTCTTGGGTGCTTTTATTTTTAACAAAACAGAAAAGGGCTAATTCCAGGTTACCTGGTTTTTCTACATTAGTTTTATGTCCCCTCCTCTCCCTCCTCTCCCAGCTTTCCTCTAGGATTGAAGCATTTCAGTTAGCACTCTTCCGAAGAGGATGGGATTTGGGGTTCATACTCTATGTTTATTGCCCTTCCTCGCTGCTTATGGTAGATAGTTTTGTTTATTTCCTCTACTCCTCAGCTTTTTATTCCTTCTCCAGAAAACACTTTCCAGAAGTTTACACAAGAAATCAAATCAAAATAGAAGATTAAGGTCTGTGATTTATGATGAAGGAAATGACCAGATCCCATTCAAAAGAATAGGCTCTCTAAGAGCCTACAGTCTGATTATAGCCAAACCATGATGAAACCGTGGCGTGTTAACTCATTCATGGGACTTTTTGTCTGGTTGCTAATTTGCTTTTAATTGACATTTAAAGAAGTACTCCTGATGCCACATCTTGGCCTCGAATGGACCCGGGGTTCTTGAAGACTAATCTCTGGGGGTTCCTCTTAATCTGAAAGTGCTTTGAGGACAAAAGGCCTGGCAACTACTTCATCCAAGAACCAGCTAAGTTTGGAAGTGGCCATGGATTTGGGGGGTCACAGTAGCTGATGAGATCAACTATTCTCCTATTGGTTGACTTTCTGTCTCTGGCTGCTTACAGTCTCCCTCGCTAAATTGCCATCCATAATGTTCCCTCTCACCATAAGGGTTCTCCGAGACTCTTTCCTGGCCTTCCTTCAGTTGCTACCCACCTTCTCCAGGAAGTCTTTGCCTCCTGCCCCAGTAGAGCAAGCTATTTACTGAAACCTCCTTGGACAGTGGATTCCTACTTCCCTGATGCGTTTAGCGCATCACTGTGTGTGACGTAGTAACCTGGGGTTGTTTCTTATTCCCTGCCGCATTGTGAGTCCCATGAGGGTAGAGAGGATGCTTTATGTGGGCTTTGTCTTATGGAAAGCGCACTGGCTTTGGAGTCAGAGGATCTCAGTTAAAATCCTGCCTCTGGTACTCACTTGCTGGGTGACCTAAGGCAAGACACCTAACCTTTCTGGGCCTCAGTTTCCTCATCTGTAAAATGGAGTTGGACTGGGGGCAGCTAGGAGGTACAGTGGATAGAGCACTGGCCCTGGATTCAGGAGGACCTGAGTTCAAATCCGGTCTCAGACAGTTGACACTTACTAGTTATGTGACCCTGGGCAAGTCACTTAACCCCAATTGCCTCACAAAAACAAAAACAACAACAACAAAAAGATGGAGTTGGACTGAGTCCCTTGCAAGATTAAATCTATTACTCTTAGTATGTAGTATAGTGTTCTACACATTTAATAAGCGTTTCTTTTATACCTACTGGCATCTAAAGATAGAAAGAGAAAAATGAAATGGCCCTTTATCAAGGAGCTTATATGCTGTAGGGAGAAGACAGCATATCTAAAGATAAAGGAATAGTTACAAAATTTCCAGGTAAGTCACTTTGTGTGTGTGTGTGTGTGTGTGTGTGTGTGTGTGAATGAGGGTTAAGTGACTTGCGCAGGGTCACACAGCTAGTTAAGTGTCAAGTGTCTGAGGCTGGATTTGAACTCAGGTCCTCCTGAATCCAAGGCCAGTGCTTTATCCACTGTGCCACCTAGCTGCCCCCCAGGTAAGTCACTTTGACTTGGAGAGCCACATGGGAGATACCACTTGTGCTGAGCCTAATGTCATGTACAATGCAGGAAGGGGAGTTATCTGCCTGAGCCTGGAGGCAGGTTAAAAAGGCCCTGGGATGGAAATGGAAGTTTTTGTTGGCTTCTAGGTCTAATAAGGAATAACTAAAACTTCTTGAATAGGAGACTCAGATATTCACAGCCCTCCACTAATTGAGGAAGGTCACTTGGGGAGCATGTGGATAAAGGAGTAGACAGAGAAGATCCTGCCAGCAGGGAGACACATTAGGAAGCATCAATTGGGGTGCTTGCCCACAGAAAACAATTGCTATTTGTTGCTTGAACTTTTAAGAAAGATGGCAGCCTATCCCAGGAAGTCACCAGTTCCCAAATACTGCATTTGAGAAGGGCGTCTGTGAATCGTGTGGACATCATAAGGTGTGGTGGTTCTGAATCTTGGCTGAGTTCCGGGCTTAGCTCACAAACCCCTGTGAGAGCTGAAGCACCCTGTGCTTAATGAGAAACCACAGATAACAATGATAGTGTAAACAAAAGAGATGAGCAATAAGCTAGAAAAAACAGAGGGGTTTTCACCCCTTCTGGAGTCCTGGAGCAGACTCTGAGAGCTGAGCCCTTAACTAGAAGCTGAGAGAGAATAGAATTTGAGAGGTAAGAGGCCACTGCTCTGCTAGAGAGTCCCTGCAGCTCCCGGGGCGCTTCCTCGGTGACTTCATACCTTTGGGCTCTTCGTTCCCTCTGTATCTTCTCCAGTGTTGACCTTGAGGATTAGCACTATTTTGTAGGGCTCATAAATAGAATAGGAAGAAAAGGAATAAAAAGAATGGAGATTTCCCTGCTATAACTCAGCAGAAATTGAAAGAAAGAAGGTAAGAAACAGAGGTCTGCAGAAGGAGGGGGATTACAGAAGGAGATGTCTAGGGTTAAAGACTGGAAAAGAATGGGGGTCGAGGGGAAGAGAAGCTGGTGGGGATCGTTCTCAGTGGTGTCCACCAGATGGTGCTGTAACCCTAAAATAGCTTGGCATTGTGATGAAATAATGGGATTTAGCAGATACTCAAAGACCCACCTGGAGATTAATCTAGACTGATTGAATCAAGTGAGAGTGATTGACTGCTGATTAGCCTACTTCAAGTTAACTGGATTGTAATCACACCTGGCTAGCCCTTAAGAAGGTATTCTCAGGAGCTAGACTGTGAACTCAACTTGAGAACACCTTCAAAGCCAATGGATTTGGATGATGCCAACCAATCAGCTTGAAGCAGTGTGTAAGAACCGCCTCTGTTCCAGACCTATAAAAAGCTTCCACAGTCAGCTTGCTGGGGAGTTCCTGATTGAAGCAGTATTGTGGCGGAGGACTTGAGGAAGAACCCAACCAGGCTGGAACTCTAGGCTAGATAGGCCTTTTCTTAACTTTCTGAACTCCATGTGAATACCTGTATGCTTTAATAAATGTTTAATGCCCAAAGACTGCTGCTAAAGCTTCTAATTTAAGGTGATCACACAACATAGATTTTAAACATCACAGCATGTAGTTTGGAGACTTAGCCACTCACCATTCTTGTGTACAAGGTGGGATGGGTAACTTTGGAGTGGACCTGTGTTTTGCCTTTGATTAACCCATTCAGTGATGACATTGTAATTTTGAGATTCAGATATTCCAGTTTGTCCCATTTCATTCTAAGCATGTCCCTCGTGAATTCTAGCAATTTCCATCAACAGGCATTGATTCAATCCTACTTGGCAACCATAATATGGAATACATTGAGCTATCAACCGTAAGTCAATCAATGAACAGGCATTTATTGGACACCTACTACAGGAGAGGTAGCACCCCAGAGCCAGGAAGACCTGAAGTCTCTCTTCTGAAATATTGACTCTGTGACACTTGGAAAGCCACTTAACTTCTCAGAAACCTAAAAAATTCTGTAAAAGTTGCAGAGAAGCAAAAGTTGCTGACATGCATTGGTAGAAAGAGTTCCTTTCTTGGAGTTCTCCATGTCAGTAAATTTATACTTCCAATCCTTGTCTCTATTTTTCAGGCACTGTGCTAGGAATACAACAATTTACACCTTCAAGTAACTTACATTCTATTTGGGAAAGCCATAGCCTTTCTCATGTCTGTGTCTATATTCTAAAAATGAGTCATTGTCCTCCTAGCCTATGATATGACTCACCAGTCAAGTGCCTCTTCCCAGTCTAGTGGAAAGAATACAAGATGTGAACGCAGAAGAACAAGGTTTGAATCTCAACTTTTCATCTAGCTGTGTCTGGAGCCCTAGCTCAGGGTCTTCTATAAAATGGTGGCACATTCTAGATCATCCTTCAGATGAATGATCTGAATCCTAGGAGCTCAAAATCTCGGTTCCCATCCAAGATCATGGAATATAGGCGCCTTCCAAAGGGCAAGAGTGACAAACATTTTTGTTTCATTAAGGAACTTTAGTCTTCCTCACGCTACTCTATATTCATCAAAGGAGATGCCCATCAGATGGAGGATGACCAGAATGAATGAAATGGAGTATTATTATGCCCAAACCAAAATGGCCCTTGGCATATGCAAAGACCCCTGTGATGATAGAAGTGAGGTGACCCAGCACCAATTCCAGAGAGGAGTATCCATGCTTAAGGGATGGGATGCAGGGAGGAGTTGGATGAGGAGTTTTGATCCAAAACAGACTGGGGAGGACATCCATGTTTGTGGGATGCAGGGGGGAGTTGGATAAGGACATTGAGAAGTAATAGACTGAGAGTGGATAATTTGATAGAGAAGAGTGTCCTGGAATATGACTGAGGCAGAAGAAAGAAGTTATCAACAGTACTGAGTGAGTGAAAATTATAAAGAAGCAAATTTAGGCAAAGAAGTGAAATCCCAATAACTCAAGCTGTCCAGAAGGAAAATGGGCTGCCTCTAGTCACTGGGGTGTTCCCTGCCTGAAGATCTTCAAGAAGAGTCGTGTAAGTCCTTCTTGGGAATGTTTCAGGAGGCATTCTTACTCTTTTCTGTTGGAATGGATGGTCTGTGAGATTAATCTGTGATCCCAGGATTTCTGTCCATCCACTGATAGGATCATGGAACTGAGCAGGATCTTAAAGATCCTGTGATCAGAGGATGATAGTCTGAAAGGACTTCATCAGTCATCTAATCTGACCCTCTGTCCTTCTGTGGGTGAAGAGCATCAGGTGCAGAGAAGGGCAATGACTTGTCTAAGGTAACAGCTAATAAGTAACTGATTTGAATCTAAGTCCCGACTCCCACCTACCATGCTGCCTCTCCCCTAGGGTCATTGGGCAGCCCCCATTAAAGCAAGGCAGGGGGATATGGGCTTTATCCACCCTCAGTATCAGCTCAGCCTCCTCTTTGCCTTGCTGGAAGGCGGCTTTCTTTTGTGAAGTCCTTTGCTGCTAAGCTGTGCCAACATTGCCCCCTCCAGTAGCTTGGAGGTGCCAAGGAAACTGGTGTCTCACTCCACCTTAAGCACTTCAGCTCTAGAAAGAGCTGGGCCTCTAAATCAATGGGAGGCATGGCAAAGCTGGCTCTCTCTTGATTAACTCCTCTGCAGGGCATGTTTCTTAATCAGAACCTTATCAACTGGGAATCTTAAGAGGAGATTGTCTAGGCAAAGGCTGATACAGAGGCTTCTTTCTGAATGAACACAAGTAATAACTGGAGCAAGCCAACACAGCCTCCAAGAATTACCTCATGGCAGCCATTTTGCACTACTCTTCTGGACTCGGACATCCAGCCACCTCCTTTTTGTATGATAGGGTCATCTTAGGGGGTGACTTCTCGATCAAAGGGTATGCCTTTACTCTCTAGTCTTATTATTTTAAGAGTTATTGGGGGGGGGCAGCTAGGTGGTGCAGTGGATAGAGCACCAGCCCTTGAGTCAGGAAGACCTGAGTTCAGATCCGGCCTCAGAAACTTGACACTTACTATCTGTGTGACCCTGGGCAAGTCACTTAACCCCAATTGCCTCACCCAAATCTTCCCCACCCCCACCCCCCAAAAAAGACTTATTGAAGGGAATCAGTGTGGGGAGGCTAATGGCAGCTCTGCTCATCTCATTTTAGGTGAAAAAGACAATCAGACTCCTTCAGTGTAAGTGACCTTTGTGACCACTATGAACCTTTCCCAAGGCTTTGCTTTCAATGAGCATCGAAGTCTTTATTCTTTTTTTTTTTTTACAACCATATTGAAATTTAATTATTTTACACAGGTTAACAAAATGTATCACAAGAAAAACTAAACGTTGGATTTAACAAAAGCAATACTTCTGAAAGTGGTACAGTGTTTGATTTTTTTCCAAGAAATAATATTACAAAATGATCAGCTCTGGGGCAATTAGGGTTAGGGTTAAGGTTAGGGTTAGTCTTTAATGAAATGTCTGGCAGGTAGACATGGCTCTCCAAAACAGGGATCTACACCTAGTTGGAATCTGATTCTTTGGGGGCTTATTACTTAGTGTCGTCCACAATCCTGACTGTATCTTTGCTCATCTCCCAAATATATATATATATATATATATATATATATATATATATATATATATATATATATATATATATTTATACATATACATATACACATACACAGAGAGAGGAGGGGGGAAGAAGAAGAAGGAGGGAGAGGGAGAGGGAGGAGGGAGGGAGGGACAGAGGGGAGAGAGAGAGGGAGAGGCAAATGGGGTTAAGTGACTTGCCCAGGGTCACACAGCTAGTAAGTGTTAAGTGTCTGAGATCAAATTTGAAGTCAGGCCCTCCTGACCCCAGGGCCAGTGCTCTATCCACTGCTCAACCTAGCTGCCCCCTCCAGTATCTTATCGATAGCATCATCTTGTACTTTTGGACAAGACAATTTGACAAGAGGCAGCAGTTTGATGTTCAGATATATTTTTATGAATTTCACCTCACTGGAGAGATTTTAGAGACACAGCTGCCCCCACTCAGACTCTTCCATCCTGTTCTGTCAGCTGCCTTGGAATTAGTGAAATGTATTCATTCATTCATTCATTCATTCATTCATTCATTCATTCATTCATTCATTCAAGTAGCCTTTAGGAAATACTTAACACTATTTACACAATGATAGGTGATGAGCATAAAGTCAGTAAGTCAAGTCAACAATCTTATTAAGCACCTGTTATATTCCAGGCACTATATTTAACCCTAGGAATACAAAGAAAGGCAAAAACCAGTTCCTGCCCTCAATCTACTTATATTCTATTGGTTAGAAACAGAGATAAGTAAATACAAAGTCAAATGAAGGTGGAATTCCACTTAAGGAAGGTGGCACTTAAGTTGAGGCTTAAGCGAAGCCAGGGGTATAGAGGGAGACTTTCTTTTCCCACCTCATTTCTGATGCTAGAATTTGGGCAGGAAGCTCAGTGGAGGTTTAGCTGATGGTGGCAGAAGCAGCTCTAGTTGTCTGGTACTTAGTAGCTGTGTCACCTTAGACAGGTCAATAGCCCTCTCTGCACCTTATGCTCTTCGTCTACAGTGAAAGTATTTTCCCTTTCTGACTCTTTGTCCTTTTGAGTGGAGGAAGCAAATCTTTTCCTTTTGAATGGAGTGTCTTCTTTAGCAATTAGTGATTTGTCTGAGGAGTCTAAAAGCAGGTAGTCCAGGGAACTGTCCATTTTCTTCTTTGTTTTGCTTTGCTTTGAGTTTATTGCAAAGGGAGAGTGCTTGAACACAGGCCTGGTAGATCTCAATGTGCACAATTCTAAAGTCTAGCTGCCCCTCCAAGCATCATTTGAACAAGAGCCAGGCTGGCTCCATGAGAGGCCTCTCATTCATTGCACCATGCTGCCTGTTGGCATAGGATTGTGTTTTCCTTAACATTCACAACTTGGGGGGTATGTTTGAAGGTAAAACTCAAACTTCATAATTACACATTTAAATTATTTTTCCATTTCATTCACAAAAAAGTAATTGGGTAGATTTTATTTCTCTAGAATATTTATCATATAATGTTCATTTGAGTTATGAACTCGGAATTAGACAAAGGATTTAGTAATTAATTTTCCTTGATTAATCAGATATTTCAGATGATCATTGTACTCCAACATAACAGAGTCTAGTTTCTGGCAGAGCTGTCCTTTGTCTCTGGAACATTTGTAGGGGATTTTTATTTTATTTATCTTATTTTATTCATTCATTTATCTATTTGTGTATTTATTCATCCATCCATCCATCCATCCATTCATTCATTCATCTATTCATTCATTCATTCATTTATTGCAGGGCAGTGAGAGTTAAGTGACTTGCCCAGGGTCACACAGCTAGTATCAAGTGTCTGAATTCAGATTTGAACTCAGTCCTCCTGAATCCAGGACCACTTTATCCACTGTGCCACCTAGCTGCACCCCCCCCGCCCCGTTTTATTTCTTAAGAAGGATTCCTGGGAGCATCCCCATATACCAAGGAAATGTGGTCCCAATGGGAGATTTTCATGCTCCCATTCAGCAAGGCTAGTTCTCTAGCATGTAGTAGGTGTCTAATAAATGTGTGTTGAATGAAATATTGGATGAACAGAGGGAAAGGAGGAGAGATTGTGATGGAAGTGGATGTGGCATAACCTCCAGGAGCGAAACTAGCGATAAAAACAGCGACTTTTTATTTCTCTTTTATAAATACTCACACGCCCTCGGCCTTGGCCAGACTGTGCTCTGGCACATCCCTGAACATGGTCTCTTTACCTTTGCTCCTGTTCCCTGCTCTGTGATGTCTTCTTTGTCCTTCTTGCCACCAGCCTACCAATCTCTTGGTTGCTGCCATCCACCCTACCTTTCCTTCAAGGCCCCATTCTGAAGCCACCTTCTCTAAGGAGGGAGTCATCCCTAATCTTGCCAGCTGGGGCTGACCTCCTCCTCTTCAGATCTCATCCCTCTTATATGTACTCCCTGAAGTTCCATTTTGTGTCCAAGTCATTGGTGTCCATGTCTTCTGGCCCCCCCTGAAATGTGAGCTTCATGGGAGTGGGGACCACATCTTATTTCCTGATTACATGTAGGATGCACTTTATGAAGGATAAATGAAGGAGTGAATGAATGGATGGATGGATGGATGGATGGATGGATGGATGGATGGATGGATAGATGGATAGATGGACAGATGGACAAACGATCAAGTGGATGAGTGAATGAACTGTAGATAGTGCCCATCTTGGGTACCTGTGGACATAGAAAATTACAAAGAGACAGCCTTTATCTGCTGGCATCCTAAAATTCGAGGCAAGAATTTCTGGGACGAAAACTTAAGGTTGAATTAAGATGGATACATTCATTCAGCAAGTGACTGGCAGCTGCCCAGAGATGACTCTTGTTCAGGGCTTTCAAGACCTATCAATGCATGACTAGGTGATGTGATAGTGAGGAAACAGTTTGAGAGGGGGGCAGGATGACAGTGTTTTCCCTTCTGGACTTGAGTGAAGCCATTTTAGAAGGAGCCCCCATTTCAGGTACACACGCACCATTCCATCTAACCATATGTTTCCCTTTCCCTTTCCCTTTTCCTTTCCTTTCCCTTTTCCTTTTCCTTTCCTTAGGAAAGCCAAAGAAAGGGTAAGCCGTGTCTCTTCTCCCTTGCCCAGAGGCTAGTGACAGGGTGGCAGTTTAGAAAGGTGGGGGCCCTTTGAAAATATGACAACCATTGGCCCTTAGGGCTGGTGACTTCCCATTTGTGAACCCAACTTGACCTCCCCTCCCCCCAATTCTGTGGGAAATGGGTGGTATTGAGATGCCCACGTGCCTTTTATACATATTGATGCTACTTTCTGCCTTGGCTTGTAACAGTATAAGAAACAAAGTGTTTTGTATTGTACATTTTATTTGTTTTCTTGCCACAAAATGGGTAAATGACTGGGCTTCCTACCTTTGTGGGAATAATTGCATCATTTATTCTTGTTTTGTTTTTGTTTTTTGGGATTCTTTTGCGGGGCAATGGGGGTTAAGTGACTTGCCCGGGGTCACACAGCTAGTAAGTGTCAAGTGTCTGAGGCTGGCTTTGAACTCAGGTACTCCTGAATCTACGGCCAGTGCTTTAACCACTGCGCCACCTAGCTGCCCCCCATGCATAATTTATTCTTACTATCACTGAATAGATTCCAGGGCACAGTTTGAAGTAGGGAAAGTAGTGTCTGTGTAAGTGTGCCCAGCCAGAGCAGGACCTGTGATGGTATAAGAAGGCTATCTGTGGATGACAGTGAGAAGACAGCTGTCACTTTTGCAGTGGAGATCTGCACCATTTGGGACATGAGCCTATGTTTACTTTCATTCATGGGAAGATGTCTGGGTCCAAGAGCTTCCAATTTCTTTACCTTAAGTCTAGTACAAGAAAGTATTTGTAGCAGACTTTTATTGGTCTCCTCTGATCAATTAGTATTTCTGTGGGGAAGAAAAATGGTATATGATTTTCAACCAGTAAAAATTAATGGTTTTGTTTTGTTTTGTCTTTTTGGTGGGGCAATGAAGGTTAAGTGACTTGCCCAGGGTCACACAGTAAGTGTGAAGTGTCTGGGGCTGGATTTGAACTCAAGTGGTCCTGAATCCAAGGGTGGTGCTTTATCCACTGTGACACCTAGCTGCCTCAACCAGTAAAAATTAAAACATGAAAAGACCATGTAATTTTCATGGTATATTTTTTTAAACATCTACCAACCAAGTTAATCTATGTTAGATCTAGGGAGAGATAGATTCATGTTATTCTAAAGCACTTTAAGGATTCTCAGATTCATCCATGACAATACTCCCTTTCCTGGTACAAATAGTGAACACTCCACTACATGGTGATGAGTTCTCATGAGTCACCGCTTATTACCCTCTTTCCATGATCTCATTGGTGTGGATACTTGCTATGTGATTGTACTCTCCTGGGTGGGGTGGAGGGGTGGGGGAAGGTCTTGTCCATGGTCTTCCCTAAGTCATCCAATGAGTTCCAGGACAGAGTTGGAAGGACCTCAGAAGCCATTTATTGCATTACCCTCATTTCACAGAGGAGGGAATCAACTCCCAAAGGGGTTAAGTGACTCATTAAGGTCAAACATGGAATCATATACCTAGAACTTGATGGAAGAAGCCCAGTAGCCACCTAGTCTAGTGCCCGGCCCCCATTTTGTAGATGAGGAAACTGAGGTCCAGAGAAGTCATTGGGTCCTTGGTCGAGAGCTGAAAGGGAATACAGACCATCTAGTCTGGTCCTTTCATTTTAGAGAGGAGAACGCCAAGTTCCAGAGAGATGAAAGAACTAAAGCTCATGGGAAAAGCCATCCATTCTAACATGCAACAGTCTCCTTTGGATTCTCTTTGCCCCTGTTCCTTTTTTAAAATTTTATTTTGTGCTCAAATTTTTCTTCCTGCATATTCCCTTCCTCTTTCCCCCCCATTTCCATTGGAGCAGCAGGACATCCATTTGCATGTAGGACAAAGCAAAATTAGATTCACTTTTTAATTCCACATTCACATCACTCTCCTTGGTCTCCCTGTCTCTGAGAGGACATACTCTCTGTAAAGTGTCAAGGGGACTTTACTTTCCACTACTCATGGCTACCTTTTCTGTGAGCTTTAAAAATCCAAGTTGAAGCACTCATCAACCCAAGTGGTTGTTCTGTCTAGCCTTTGATTGAAATTAAACTCAAGTATGCTTGATCACCAAAAATCTGTGCATTCTTTTTCCCAGAAATATGCTAATAGGGCTGGTATCCAGTGTTCATGCAGTTTAATCTTTTCATTTTGGGTCCAAATTCAGACCTTGCAGAAGACACACATTTTACAGTTGTTAGAACCTGACCTTAGATTTGCTCTTTGCAATCCTATAATGATTTTTAAAATATTCTAATATATGTCTCCAACGATCTGCGATCAATACGCCAATGGTTCTGGGATGACAAAGTGCTGCGATATTCCTCTGTAATTTAAAGATGATTAGCTGATGGAGGTTATGATCAATACCCTACAGAAAGATAAATTAATTGATATCATCCTTTCAGGATGATAAGGGGCCTCTCGGAGGCGGGTTGTGACTAATGAAGCTGCTTCCTCGTCTATACGGGTCATTTTTTACATGTTGTATTCTCACTAAATCATAGTTATGCCATCATTCATTTACATGGAAACATAAGCTGCAGACAAACCAGTTCCTTATTAAAATGATCTTCATTTGAAAAGAAATTGTCTGCAAACACTAGTGAACAATATCTTCTAAGTTATAATATATTGGGGGGGCTCTTCATTTGCATAAGCCTTTAAAAAAACTATCTGAATAAGACAGGGATTGAATACTATTAAACTTAATTACAGCAGGTCCCCAAAGACTGCGTCATATCCATTCAAGCCCAAATTGTCGTTATTCTCTTTCAGTGACACCTCTTGGTGTCGGAAGAACTGTCTGATTGCTGGCTTCCTTTCCAATTAAATTCAGCATACTTTTCCAGAGAAATTATGGCCAGAACATGGTAGATACATATTGATTAAGATAAAGCTCCCCATACTGAAGCAGTGATAGATTTGAAAAAGAAAAGTTCTTGGGAAGGATTTTGCTTCCATTTTCTGCCTTGGGTTGCACTCCTGTAGGATTGCTCATATGATAAGAATAATTATTCTATACCTTCAGGAGGTCCTTTGTGCTTGCTTATTAATTAAGTTAATCTGCCATTTGCCCCCTTGATACATTTTTATTCTTTTTTTTTTTTTCCAATTCTACAGTTGCTCAGAAGATTGTTGCCACCAGGAAGAAGCAGCAACTTTCCATAGGACCCTGCAAGTCATTACCAAACTCCCCCAGCCACTCCTCTGTGTGCTCCGCCCAGGTCTCTGCCGTGCATATCAGTCAGGTGAGGATTGGAATCCTGGGGGCTTGCAAGGAAAAGCCTTCACTAATGGAGGCTGCAGGGTTTTTCCACACATTGTTTGTGACTACTTACAAGTGGGCTTCCCCCTCTGCTTGATCGCAGTGGTAAATAACAGCATGTTTGTAATTGATTTGACATCGCTTTTAGAAGCTGCGGTGGCCGAGTGCTTGATTTTTTTTGTTATTTTATTGGGAATATCCCTTTCCTGCTCTCCTTCCCCCTGCCGCTCGTGTTGTGTTTCCTGCTGACCCGAGTCGAGCTGCTGGTCAGGAGCCAAGTTGTGTGAATGCTCTCTGTGTCGTTTTCAATTAGCTGACCTTGGTCCCGGTTCTTGGCGGCTCAGCCATTGAACGGTTGGTCGTTGGCCGACCTCCCCGGTTGATCTGAGTTTTGCGCTTGTGTGATAGAATGCTGTTTCGTTACAATTACCTTCTCTTCTCCCTTCCTTCTGGAAGAAGTAATCCCCTTCCATGATGAGTGTGAAATCTGCAGAATTATTGGCATAAGATCACCAAAGCTGAGGATGTAAGGGGATGCTTGTGGAGGAAAATGAACGTCTGGCTTCCTTTTGTTGGGCTCCGAGGCTGTGAAAGGGCTTAGATCTCCTCAGTAGGGACAGCCCCTCTGCTCGTGTTTACAAGAGCCCTGCCTCATTCATGACATGCCATCTCGGAACTGATCCTCCCACGATGCTCGAGCGCAAAGACCTTCCCCAGCCCGGGTCACCGCCTCTGAATCTCCTTCTGCCTGACCGATGTCCTTGCTAACTAATGAAAGACACCTAGAACAGACCACAGCACCCCAGGGGCAGCCCAGCCAGGGCAGAACCAATCCCTGCCCACACAGGCCTATTTTCAAAGCCTTTCTTGAGTCCATGTTCCCCAGGTCTCTCCTCCAAGATCCCAGACTCATCTGCCTGCCTGGAGGAGGCACCAGAGCAGGATGTAAATGGGGGATGAGGGAGGAGATGGGACTGACTTTTTAAAAAACCACCACCTTCTCAGGGCAGCTAGCAAATGTTCTCCTGCTACGAACACAGAATAGCTCCATTTCTGTATTGTTTGAAGGTTTGCAACATGCTCTACCTACGTTATCACATTAGAACCCCACAAGCCTGTGAGGAAGGTGCTAATACTAAACTATTTTATAGATGGGGAAACGGAGGCTTAGAGAGGTGTTAAGCAATTCGCCTGGAGTCGCGTCTTTTGTAACTGTCTGAGGCAGATTCTGAACCCAGGTCTGATGCCATGATGCATGAACACCGGAGGGAAAAGGTCACTACAGTGTCCCCCTCTGGCTCAGGAAACCCAGCAGCCATCGGCCTCACCGGGGCCTTGTTGAGCACCTGCTATATGCCAAGCACCCTACTAGGTTCTGGGGAGATAGAGAGCCCCTGCCCTCCAGAGGTTTACCTTCTTTTGGGAGGAAATTATATGCACTTTAAATACCCAGATACAAGATATAGGCCAAGTCAAAAGGAGACACTAGAAGGAGATTTGCTGCTTTGATGCCTGTTTGTGTCAGCCCCAAGCTGTTAGATACAGTTTTGTCAGCAGTCGCTCTCATAGAGTTCAGACAAGACTTGCTCATCAGACCTTGGGGGCCACCTGCTCCAGCCCCTCCTGTCGTAGGGGAGGGGGCAGAGGCCCACACAAGTGAGGGACAAAGGAGGGATTCTCCCTGTGGCCACTGATTCCCAGCCCAGCACCCCTTGCACCAGTCCAGGCCTTGTCACTCCAACCTTGGAGGTGAGGGGGAGAGACTTGAAAGATCCTTTTGTGACAAGCTAGAGATGGAAGAAGCCGGCCTTGAATGCAGTGGCAATGGGGGGAGGGGCGGTCAGCCCAGGCGTGGCTAGGACTCGTTCTGGTGTGAACACTGGCCAGAATCTCGCTCCCGTGTCAGCCCCCCTGTCATCTCTGCCAAAGGCCTCCCTGGCAAAACCTCAGCCAGCCCATAGAGTAGATGTTCTCGGGAGGCAGGACCGTGTCTCACAGCGGTCACTGTCTCAGCAGCACCTAGCCCGTCCTAGATGCTTAACAAATGCTTGTTGAATGACTGAATGAATGCCCGCGTGAAGCCCCGAGCGTGCTTGGACAGAGCGCCTCACTGACGGATGCGCCTGGTTTTAATCATTGCAGACGAGCAATGGAGGAGGGAGCTTGAGTGACTATTCGTCCTCCGTCCCGTCCACTCCAAGCACCAGCCAGAAAGAGCTACGCATTGATGTCCCTCCTTCTGCCAACACTCCGACTCCCGTCCGCAAGCAGTCCAAGCGGCGATCCAACCTGTTCACAGTGAGTGTCCCCCAGAGTGAGGGCAGGTGCTTTGGAAGGCCTTGCAGCTGAGTTCTGGGGGTCATTTGGTGCTCCCCCCGTGGTTAAGTCAGTCCAAAGGAAAGTAACGCTCATGGAGTCAGGGAGCTCCCAGAAAGCCCCTCTCTCTGCTCATAAGAAAAAGAAAAGAAAAGAAAAAAAGAGAAATCAAAGCCGGTGAAATGACTTTACATA